>NC_133201.1:32465815-32473315 GCF_958299795.1 Porites lutea | reverse complement strand
GAGGAAATGGCAGGATCACGGTGGGCTGGCACTCCGTTATACGCAAAGATCACCCACTCGTCGGGATCCATATTTTTACCCCCCCTCCCCCCCCCGTGCCAGGAAGTAATCCTGGGTGGGGGGGGGGGTGCCCCCTTATATAAGCTACATAGGTGCCGCCTCATCGGGTAGGGTTTTTGCGCCGTTTTGGTCTGAAAACGAATATACACTTTGCCCATTTTGGTCTGGAATCGGGTATGGTTTTTGAGGGAACTACGGGAGTCATGAACGTATTTTTCGTTTCAATTCCAAATGAGTAAGAAAGAAAGAGAAGTATGCGAATTCGAAATGCCGTCGCTTTTTCTTGGCGACATATGAAACTTTTGAAGGCATTTGTTTAGCTCTTGCGGGGAAATTTCTTCAAAAGGGGTTGTGAATTGTTTTTTGTATTTAACATCATTCTGTGAAAAAGAGTATTAAATTTAGTATTGAGCTTATTAATGAATAAGTCAACTAAATAAAGTGCAAAGAATTAAGCTCAATTTGCATTTGTAAACAAAAAACAAAAAAAATTTTCACCGGTGTCATCGCTAAATTTAAGTCATAAAGACAAAGCTTTACCTGTTAAAACTTCCAAACCAAAGTTCGTCACCTTTTTCGTGTATTTGGGGAACAGTCTGCTTGATTATTTGTGAAATTTCTTTGTTTGTTACGGCAGGAAACCAGAAAGGCATTTCGTTCGCAACTTACGCGAGTTTGGGGATGCTCGCTCAGAGGAACTGGTGGTGAATCAGTGAAAAGTGCAGGATATTCACTGATTGAGTAGCCAATCAGAGCGCGAGAAAAACACTATCCATTGTTTTAGTAGATACTAAAACACGATATTGGACGACGGAGACTGTGCGAATCGTAATAGCTTTGTCCCATCTCAGGGCTTTACATGATGCTCTCCGGGAAACTTTTCTCAAGGTGACCAATATCTAAAAATAAACTGCAAAACGGCACCGAAACCAACTTCAGGCGCGCACTGACTTCAAATAACTGTCACTTGTGTTAAAGAGAGAATTGTGGGTAGGGACAAAAATAAAATAGGGAGGGAGGGAGGGAGAGGGGTGGGTAAGATAGCAATTTTGTCTACATCCACTTCTACACGAATCCCTAACCACAAAACAGCTATAGACAAAAGACATATGCAGACAACACTAAACAAGCTATTAGACAGGGGAAGTTGAGAAAAATTACAAAATGTTTGCTAACCCGGTTTTCATAACTCAAGCTAGATATACAATGTCCTCTTCGAACGCGCTGCCAAGTGCACCACTTGAGAGAATCTATCCGGAGTTGCTGCCTGACAACTTTCGGTTGTCTCGAATAGGCGACGTTAAAAAACAAATTTCTGAAGAAATTGAGAACTACAGAAAAATCGCCAAAAGATACAAGAAAGCTTAAACCGCCATCACTACACTGCCGTCGGTTTGGGCTCTCTCTCGGCCGCTCTCTCGACCACTGGCGACGCGTTTAGCCTTATACTGGCCCTGGAATTATCGTCGGTGCACCTCTTGGGGCTGTTGGAGCATTTTGCGGTGCCGGAGTCAGTACGCTTGAATTTCTACTATTTTGCGTGACGTGTGGCATTTACATGGTGTGCGAGAGCGGCTGTCTTGTTGGTTTTAAAAAGTGTGGTATTTGAGGGGTATATTTCCTGAATGGTTTTCCTGCTTCCGCAATAACTATCCGGCAAGGTATTAACATAGCCTCATTTATCTTCCTACATCGCATTCCACCAAAGCAGAGTTCCCAATTGAACACACTTTAAGCATTTCTTCATCACGTCTAATCTTTATTTGTTGCGTAGCTTCCTTAATATGTAGCCTAAATTAGCTTTAAATGTGCTTCTATGTATGTTTTTACATGCATTAAGGGTGTCTTCCATTTCTTTTTTTCCTATATAGCTACTTACAAGGTTGACTAATCAAATTTTGCGATATCCCCCCATTAGTAACGATTCAGCGGGATAGCAACATTTTCTCTTTGATGACGTCTGAACAATGAGAGCAGAGCTTTTTTAAAGTCTGGCATCCTGATTGTGTATAAAATGGGATTTACAAGGGAGTTTGCATAATGCAAAAAATTCAATAAACAAACCAAACGAAAAACTCCTCGGGTAGAAAGGGTTTTAAAAATATCCGCATCTGACCAGCCAACAAAAAGGAATATAGTAATTGGTAGCCACAGTAGTAAAGATACTAAAGTTGTTATAAATAATGTAAGATTTAGTTTTCTTTGTCTTAAAGCAGCTGCACAATGGCGCTAAGGATGAGCCCCCCAACGAAACTTGAGATATGTCCAGAAATGCACGCATTGGCAAAAATGGCAGAAATGGCAATTAATCACCAAAATCGCCAAACTGTAAACAAAAATTCAAATGAGATGGCAAAGGGGCCCTTTGGAAAGTGGCGATTTCGGCGAAAATGGCAGATATGGCGCTTAATCGCCAAAATCGCCAAACTGTAAACAAAAATTCAAATGAGATGGCAAAGGGGCCCTTTGCAAAGTGGCGATTTCGGCGAAAATGGCGTATTTGGCGAAAATGGCAGATATGGCGCTTAATCGCCAAAATCGCCAAACTGTAAACAAAAATTCAAATGAGATGGCAAAGGGGCCCTTTGGAAAGTGGCGATTTCGGCGAAAATGGCAGATATGGCGCTTAATCGCCAAAATCGCCAAACTGTAAACAAAAATTCAAATGAGATGGCAAAGGGGCCCTTTGCAAAGTGGCGATTTCGGCGAAAATGGCGTATTTGGCGAAAATGGCAGATATGGCGCTTAATCGCCAAAATCGCCAAACTGTAAACAAAAATTCAAATGAGATGGCAAAGGGGCCCTTTGGAAAGTGGCGATTTCGGCGAAAATGGCAGATATGGCGCTTAATCGCCAAAATCGCCAAACTGTAAACAAAAATTCAAATGAGATGGCAAAGGGGCCCTTTGCAAAGTGGCGATTTCGGCGAAAATGGCGTATTTGGCGAAAATGGCAGAAATGGCACTTAATCGCCAAACTGTAAACAAAAATTCAAATGAGATGGCAAAGGGCCCGTTGGAAAGTGGCGATTTTGGCGAAAATGGCAGAAATGGCGATTAATCGCCGAAATCGCCAAATTATAAACAAAAATGCAAATGAGATGGCAAAGGGGCCCTTTGGAAAGTGACAAGTTTGGCGAAAATGGCATGCACAAATTCTGTATCTTTTCATCAACCACAAATAAGAAAAATATATAGAGTGCATGTTGGCCTCGTTCTTAAAACGTGTTTTGGCAGAAATGGCAATTACTCGATGAAATACTTAATTTGTTAAGACAAACTGAAATGACATAGCAAAGGGTCTCTTTTGAAATGGCTATTAATTGCCAAATAGTTAACCACATATTAATATGAAAAGTTTCCAATAGTATAATTGTATACTAATAATGACAACGCTACTGTAACTTAAGTGTCAATAATCTTTTTTTTAATGCTTTTACCTTTAATTGATAACCTCTTGTGATTTGAAATTCGTCCCAGACAAGAGTGTTTGGTCGGGAATTACCACTTATAACTAATTTCTTGGTCAATTCAAATCGAATGGCCAACGAGTTGTATTCGATTATCAGTAAATGGTGATCTTCGTAATGTTCATGGCAAATTTCTTACCAAAAAATCCAAGATAGGTATCCTTAATTTTCCAGGCTTGTAGGCATTGTTTGAATAGCGACAGTTCAACATTATATGTTATGAGGAATCCAGGTTGGTTCTTGGCTACGCATTCAGATAATTAGATGGTCCGTATTGCCTTGTATATCCATCCTGTTTGTTATAATGGCGTTCAATCGTACAAGTATATATAAATGAGCTGGTTCATTGCAGTTTCACAGAACATGAACGTGTAAGGTTTAGTAGTTGTTATTTTGACGCGGCGGCCATGTTGAAATAGTCGATTTTGGATAACTACTCTATGTAAGTAGAAACGACTAGTGTCATTCCCAGCCGACTTTGGTGGTCACTCTATGTAAGCAAAACGATTAATGTCGTTCACAGGGACTCTCAGGCAATTGTTAAAATAGAAGGTGAAAAGGCCGGGTGACGTGTTTCGACGAGCATTAGCATTAGCAATTTAATGGAACACATATTGTACTGAGAATTGGTTTGGTGGTCTCAGCGCAAAAAAACAATACATTTTCTAAATTTCTGGCCCCACCTCATAAAGCAATAATGGGACACATTTTTTAAGAACGAGACAAACATGTACACTCTCTTTTTATATATCTAGTTGATGAAAAGATACAGAATTAGTTTGAATGGGATATGTTTTATGAAAGAGACAAACAAGTTATTACTTTGATCCAATGTTTATGTTCAATAAATGCGGTGAAGTATTGGGCACAAGTGACATTTCGTGCAGGTTTACATAAATTGGAAATAAGCGAATTCACACATTTCAAAATGGTGCATGCAAGCTGCTGGACATTTCGGCTTTCGTTACTTTTAGGGGACCGTTTCTCTAAAGAGCAAAACAAGTAAGTGCGAGAAGAAAGTGAAGAGTTTAAAACGACGGAAGAATATAATTTGTATAGTGGAGAACCAAAAAAGAATGAAGGGCACACAATGGTTATCGTGAAAGCATCTTTTAGCCAGGAACCATGCGTTTCGTAATCGCTTTTGATTTAAGGCTGCCTCACAATTTAATGGAACCAATGTGAAGAGAATTGTAACCAGTGAGGATTGTTAAGGTCTACATCGAACCTCAAAAGTTAGAGTGTCCATGGCAAGGAATTATTATGATTTCAAGGACTTGGTAGTTCTCACCTCGAGTAATTAGTGGACTTGTAAGTCTTTGAAAGGACTTAAGAACCATACAAAAGCAAATGATGCTAGTGTGATATTTCAGCGCATCACATCACTTTTGGTAAGTCAAGCGACATCGAATGTAAGGAAATGTTTACTTAACCTGTGAAGTACATGGCACAAATACATATTAGCTTAACTGAAACGACTTCCATTTGTTGTTTTCAGATATATTTGATTCAGTTGTATTTGATAAAATAATGTTGTTTGACAGTTAGGTAAAGCTGTTTTGTCATATATTTGATTCAGTTGTATTTGATAAATGTTGCCTCACAGTTATTGGGGCCTCTTATTAGGCAAGTAATCTGAGCTTCTTTTTAGTACTGTTGCCTCACAGTTATAAGAACCTCTTTAGTTATCTACTCTGAAGGGGCCACTTTTGGCATACAATTTGAATATTTTGCCACATATCGCCAGCCCTCTGGTGATTTTTGCCAAAATCGCCAATTTCGCCAAAATCGCCATTTTCGCCAAAATCGCCAGCCTCCAAGGGGCCACTTTTGGCATCCAATTCAAATCGCCAGAGGCTGGTGATTTTTCACCAGTTTCGCCATTTTCGCCATTGCATGCATGGCGATTTTTGCCAAAATCGCCAATTTCGCCAGAATCGCCATTTTCGCCAAAATCGCCAATTTCGCCAGAATCGCCATTTTCGCCAAAATCGCCAACCTCCAAGGGGCCACTTTCGGCATCCAATTCAAATCGCCAGAGGCTGGTGATTTTTCGCCAGTTTCGCCATTTTCGCCATTGCATGCATTTCTGGACATGAGTGCGAAACTTAAACAGAATGGACGTGTAAGAAAAAAAGGTAGCCATTAAACATAAACAACAGTGTGATTCCAACAAGTACAAGTGGTGTATCATCATAGACCGTTCTATCCCGATAATGACTGATGCAATAATAGGAAAAACCTAGACAACAGCAATTGCTACCACGTAGAACCATCTCTTGATGAGCCGATCCCTAAATGGACGAAACGTGGCGTGAAATCGCTCTACAGAAATCACAGCAATATTTGTCACGGAGACAAGAGGAAATAAATAGATAAGAAAATTAAATGCAATTATAAATTCCTTAGATACGTATATGTATCAAATGGTGACGAGTGAAATTAGGGAATAAAGGCTCGGGAAATTATAAGGATTTGGACAAAACACGCGTGAAATTATTCCCTAATTTCACGAGTATACCATTTGATTACCTATTAATATCATGGGTGACGAATTACGTTAGCAATCTTGGATTTTTGACATCTTTATCCTGGATCGTATCGATCGAGAACTGCTGCACTCTCTCGAACGTTTAGCGCTTAAATTTGGCGTAAGTTCATAGTTTTGCGACAAAATACCTGTTAGAATCCTTCTTGATGTGCTCTTTCGTATGTTCAGGTTTTCTAAAGCGTCTTTTTGTCCCCTGACATCTTCATTCATGACTTTTTAAAACTTCATCGCCATCTTGACACTGACACGTACGGAAGGTTGCCATGGTAATTTTGTAATTTCACATGTGAAATTACAAATTAACGCTGAAATTTCGCGCCAAAATTAAGGAGTAATTCGTCACCTATGATATTATGAATAAAAATTTACAAAGCGACGTAAACTGTTTTGGCCATTAGACAGATTAACGCTCCCGGAAAGAACAACAACCAACAAGTTGGCCACGGTTAAGCTTATAACCAAGTACATGCTAAGAGTGCGAAGGCTTCTGTTCTTTATAAAAAAAATGATGGAAGGGCAGTTCACCGTTACTATAGCAACACACTCGGTGGTGAATACAGTAAACCAGATGATTAACTCGAATAAAGAAAAAATCATCTTGTCATGAGTTATTTCGCTGATGGAATTATTGTTTCTTGAGTTTGTGTTGTCCGCAACAGTTACCTGTCAGAAGAATAACCTTTATCAGTATTTTGATCAAAAGAAAGGTCAGCATCGTAACTTGAAACAAGACGCTGTGTGAGCGTATATTTGGGCGTGGTCGAAGGACGGGTATGATACTTTGAACATGCCTTATTGCAGCTAAAGAACTGTCATCATATCTTACCAGAGAAGACAAATCCTTTACTCCACTTGTTTGCAGAACCACACAGCTTATACAGTGTGTCCCAATCCACAACAAAAATAGTGTCATTTCGCGACAATGTTTGAAATTATGCACATCTTCAATGCAGACATGCTTGGAGCCAAATTGCAATATAGGACATAAGTGGTTACAGCCCGGAGAGTAAGGTTTATTTCAGCTCCACTGATACTGACAGATGTGTTTTCACACCCATCACTTTGTACAATGTATTCCGGTTACTAACAAGGGCAAATAAAGTTCCTTAAGTCCAGTATCCACAAGGATTAATGAGAGAGTAACACACTGCATAGACTGCTATAGGGTAGCACTGATTACAGGAACATTGGTAGCTATTAACATTTGATATACTACAATTTTCAACATTGCTTGAGAAAAGATGAGGTTCAGAGGTGGCAATATGTACACCTTTAAGTTCATATATATCCTCATTCCTATGTAGAGTCTGAAAATATTGTACTAATTTATGCATGGATGGTATTTCCAACAATAAACGTGTCCCTTCACTATGACTGTTATGATACATATCTCTAGCATGAGAATCAAATACATTATATC
>NC_133201.1:32448315-32460815 GCF_958299795.1 Porites lutea | reverse complement strand
AAATCGTCCCTCAATGGATTATCCACTCGACCTAACAAAATCGATCAATCACAAAATAAAGAAAAGAAATTCAGATGACCTCTAAGGAAACATGCAATTAAAACTTTCTTTCTATGATTGGTGCTTTTCGATCCTCTCGTCAAAAAAATGTCAGACGTCAATCATCTTAGCGGACCTCTTAGGAAACGAAAGTTTTCTTCAGCGGGTTCAAAAGGTCACGATTGTTTGTGATTGGTGGATTTCGATCCGTCTTTTGAGCTTCTGTGTTTCAAGGTTCGTTGCTTGTGATCTTATTGTGACCAAAACCCGACGTTAATATTCCAAATACTTTTGATATATTTCATCCCTGGACTTCAGACTTCCCAATTTCGATGAGGAAAAAATACTGAAGAGTCAGATTAACTTTTGAGATCGTAAAAGTGCGATTAAGTGCCGTGTGTTAGCAGAGCTTTCTTTCCCACATGCCTCTTTCATACCTTGTACAAGACTTTCGCATGGCAGACATTTGTCTCGCTTCGCTTGTTTACTTGCCTTGTTTACGTTAGCACGTAATGCGTGCCTATTGCACATTTGCGTCAAAACAAGCCGTTTCCATTACTCTATTTGGGCCACGCCCAAATAAAAACGATCGTAAAATACGATATAGCTTGTCCCCCCCCCCCTTTTTTTTTTTTAGTTTGCTTTGCGTCGTTACCTGAATTCTGAACGCCTCGAACAGAAAATGCGCACGCCGAAAAAAAAGGATGTACAATGCTATCTGATAGAAGAAGCGGATAATTTTTTTGTTGTCATTTGTTCGTTTGTTTGTTTTTTTTTTGGCAAATTCTTGTCCACTCAATAACAGATGCATAAGCCACAGGGCGCCAAACAATATGTGACTGTTAATTTGTTTGAGTTTAGAGGAGATGTATCGGAAAACCAAAATGTTTATATTATAATAATATACTTCGATGAATCAACAAATCTATAAAAAGTATTCTCAGGCAAGTTAAGGCATGGGTTGAAAGGCTAAAAAGACCCCCCGCAGAGAATGCAAAGATCCTCTATAATGACACAGAAGGATCCAAGTAAAGGGTTCCCCAAAGATATGATTAGACATATCTTACTACAATAGTTTTGAAAATTCATTCCAAGCATCACGTGACATTCCTTGGATCATGACGTCACAAAACCTGTTTTCTCAAACGGGGCAAAGTTGTTAAACTTCAGCCTTAAAATACTTGTCATCAAATTGTCAACGAAACTGTCTGGATTGTCAATTAGCCTTGCAAGGTGGATTAAAGCATTTTTATTAAGAGTTATTAAAGTATTTTATAAGTCACGTGACCTGTTTTTTCCTTATTTCGTAATCTTTGCTCCACTTAGGCATACATGCAGGGCTGTTTCATAATATCCAGGCAATGGGAATAACACGGGTGCCTGACAATAATTGCTTCTCTTTTATTTCGTTTCCCCCATTTTAATTTGAAAACTTTGAACGTTACTGATCGTTTGCTGGTCACGTGACTTATATTTCAACAATGAATATGTCATATATTGTTAAGGCCACGGAGCTAAAACTGCTTGCCAAGTTTCATGACGACTGATCAAAACAATCCGTTTCAAATGCTACTTCGCCAAATTAGGCAAATTATGAAGTGACCCATGCCTTAAAATGCCTGAGTTAGCTAGACATGTAGACCTGTAACAGTCGCCGTTTACGGCGACAATCATACCACTTGAAAACCTTTCAGTCAATGAGAAGTTTTTGTTGTTCTTTTATGTTCATATTCATTGCGATACTTAACGATAACGTACACATTCAAGCTTTTTTGATATTCTCTTACATCGGTCGCAAAAGTCAAACTTGCAAGCGTTCACTCTCATCCGTGTTTTCTCTGTGTTAAAAACAAAGGGCAAATGCAAATGCAAAACTTTTTCTGTTAAAAAAAAACAACAACAACAAACGCAAGTCATAACTTTAATATGGTTTCCAATTTTCTCTTAAATTTAAAAAAAGAGAAAAATAAATGTAAGAAAATGTACCATTTCAAAACGCACCTCCAGTCCTTTTATTTTCATGGTTTTTTTTTATTATTTTTTTTCCCTTTCCAGTCTCGTTCTTATCATTTTTAAAATAATTTGAATGATTTCTGCGCCAGTCATGAATAATTGACAGCTTAAACTGTTTGATGAGCAAGATAAAATTATTGTTTTCTTGATCATAGCTACTGGATTAGAAAGCAGACGGGTTTTATTAAGAATAACATCGGGCTGCTTTCAGGGTCGATTCAAAGTAGCTTTTGCAATAAGCAGGGTTTTTAACAAGTTTAGCCTGCGTGGCAGACATTTTTAAAAGAATTTGACCCTTTATCCCTCCCTTTATAGAACCAATTTCCTGGCTTGTGCCTTCAATTTGAAAAACTGCTTTAGGTAACAACCCCTTCCTATAAAAGAGCTCTACTTGATAAAGCACAAACATTTGTTTCAACACTGACAGGAGCAGGGACACTTTCTTTGCAGACTGAGTCACATTTTGAACTCTATGGACAGACAGAGCTCAGATAACCAGCATTGATGCCATGAAACTCAGCGCAAAGAAGTAAAGCACTGCGGGCTTACCTTTTTGTAAGTAAACTGGTCAACTGTTCAAAAACGGTCTTTCGTTCGCTGTAAGTAGAAGAGATCGCTACTCACTACGTCGCAGCAGACCAAATACTCGTATAGCAATCTAAAATAAAGTTTAATAAACCCTTGAGTCTTTTATAAAATGTTAACCGATCGCCTGTGTTCAAAAAAGCTTAAATTTAACTAAATTAAAAAGCAAGTCAGTCAAAATGTTCTGTGGCTAATGATTGTAAGATCTTTTTTATTTTTCTTTACCAAAACAATCTTATCATGCCCATCTAGTACTACTTTAACGTATCAATCAAGTATCCACACATCACGAAAATTAATGTAAATAACTACATGTTTGTGTAATTTTGAGCATCGTGAACTCTATTATCTACAGCAAAGAGTTTGCTAACTGGATAATTAATTGGCCCACAGACACTACTTCGCCGATTTTTTTCTTGTCCATTGGACGTGACTTGACTCCGATGTAATCTCTGACATTTACTGCGCTTTTCACAAACATGCGAATTCTGAAGTTCAAAAGCCAACTGACGTTTGCGTTTTTCGATGCCGTAAATCATCTTAACGGACCTCTTAGGAAACAAAACTTTACTTTAACGGGTTCAAAAGGTCAAGGTTTGTGATTTGTGATTGGTGGATTTCGATCCGTTTTGTGTGTTTCTGTGTTTCCAGGTTCGTTGCTTGTGATCGTAATTATGATTGACGGCAGCGAAAAACGCAATTGTGAAGGCTGCTTTTGAACTTTAGAGTTCGCATGTTTGTGAAAAGCGCAGTAACGCTGGTTTCACATGACGTCATTGAAAATTCAAACTAGAGCATTATATGTCAATCCTTCTTAATTTTTACTTTCATAAAATATTAGAGCACCTAGAAACTAATATTGAGAAAAATCTTCAGGTCGAAATGTTTTTTCTCCTTTTGTGATGTAGTCAGTACGCTTGAATTTCTACTCTTTTGCGTGACGTGGCATTTACACAGCGGCCCATGGCGGCTGTCATGTTGGTTAAAAAAGTGTGGTATCTGAAAAGTATTTTTCCGGTATGATTTTCCTGCTTTCGCAATAGCTATCAGGCAAAGTATTAACATAGCCTTATTTGTCTTCCTACATCTAGCCTGCGTTGCAACAGGCCACGCTCTCGTCTAAACCATTTAGGAACTTATCTGTCAGGCCGTTTTACACGTAAAGTGAACACATATTCACGAATGTTTAATGAAAGAATAAGTTGCTGTTAATGCATGTTTTTTTAAAAACAGAATCAGAGGTTCGAAAATGAAACTGTACGCTGCTGCGTTTTGCTTGTAAGTCGCTCGTTATAAATTCCGTCGGTTGGCGGACGGAACTGGCAGCTATTGTAATGAAGGACTAAATTCATTTTTCACAAGATGCAGTGCCAGGTTCAAGATCCGTTGTTTGGTAGGCTTAGCCACAACTTTGCCGATAAACTATGGTAAAATGGGGTTGACAGACCTGCGCGGCTCCTGCTGTGTGACCGTTGTGTTGTTATAAGCCTTTACAGTTTTGCTTTAACAAGCATGTCTTTAAGCGACTTTCCTTTTCTATAAGAGATCAAGGGAGGTTCCTTGAATATCTCTCTGAGTAGTGGCTGGTTTTCTATTAAATGCCATTTTCCCATTAGTATGTTCTTCAAACCTGGTAATGACGGTTGAAATTGCGTGACAAAGGGTAAAAGTATTTTTTGCGCTTTCTGTTTTTGTGTCAGAGCTGTCGCTCTATCTGCATATTTAACTTCTGAGAGGATCTTTTCTACCATACTCTCTGGGTAGCCTCTCGAGATAAGGCGTGTTTTAAAGTTTTTAATATTCTTGTCAAATATGACTTTAGAAGAGTTAGTTCTTAGAAGTCTAAGAGCCTCTCCTTTGACAAAACCTTTTTTAACGCCTGGTGGGTGGCAACTGTTAAAGTTAGTGTACTGAAACGTTTCAGTAGATTTAAAATCTGTGCGCACGTCGAGAATTCTTTCTTTCTCAAATCTTTCTCCCTTATAGACTGTCGTGTCCAAGAATGTGGTTTCAATTTGTGATATTTCAGCAGTGAACTTGATTGTAGGATGAAAAGAATTGGCTTGCTCAATGAAAAGATCTATATCTTCTTTGTTTGTGTCCCACAAAGAGAATATGTCGTCAATAAACCTTTTCCACGTTAGTGGTTTCCTTCTGCTTTGTTTTAAGATCTCCTTTTCTATTGTTGCCATAAAAATGTTTGCAAAAGCTACTGCCATTTTCGTGCCCATAGCAGTTCCGTGAGTCTGGAGATAGTCTTTCCCATTGAAATGGAAAGAGTTCTCTTTAAGGATAAGACTGAGCATTTCTTTAAGCAGGTGTGTAGCTATAGGAGGGTTTTTGTCATGAAATTTTTCGTATGCGTTGCATACTATAGTAATTCCTTCCTCCTGTGGGATATTCGTGTAAAGGCTGGTGACATCCATTGAGACTAAGAAAGCGTTACTAGGCACCCTAGTGTTTTCGATAAATCTTATAAAATGTGTCGTATCTTTAAGATACGAGTCTTGTATTTGTGCTATTGGCTGAAGTAGCTTGTCTACAAATGATGAGAGGCGTTCTGTGGGGCCATCGCACCCCGAAATGATAGGTCTTCCAACTAAAGTCGGTTTGTGTATTTTTGTGAGAGTGTAGAATACTGGAATTCGTGGCGGATCTGGTGTCTGGTTAAACCATTTTACTGTCATTTCGTCAATGAAACCTTCGTTATGTAGAGTGTTAATGAGGTGTTTAACTCTCTGGGATGTGTCCTTAACCATTGGTTTTTCCAAAGGTTGATAGTTGTTTCTATCATCCAACTGTTTTTGTCCCTCATTTATTTTGTTCTCTCTTTTCATTATGACGGTTGTTGTGCCTTTATCTGCTTTCTTAAGGATTATTTCTTTGTTTTGAATAAGTTCACGGAGCGCTCGGCGCTCCCCAGGCGGCAGATTGTTTTTAGGTTTATTTAGTGGCACTTCTGTTAGCCGTAGTTTGACTTCCTCTAAATAGGATTCTAGAGCAACTGACCGTTGAACTGGGGGAATCCAACTAGACTTCACATGGAAGGGGTGTGGTACAGTATCTTTGCCATGATAAATGTATTTGAGGCGCATCCTTCTGGCAAATTGGTTAAAGTCTGAAATTAGTTGGCTCCTTATCTAACTCTTCTAAAGTCATATTTGACAAGAATATTAAAAACTTTAAAACACGCCTTATCTCGAGAGGCTACCCAGAGAGTATGGTAGAAAAGATCCTCTCAGAAGTTAAATATGCAGATAGAGCGACAGCTCTGACACAAAAACAGAAAGCGCAAAAAATACTTTTACCCTTTGTCACGCAATTTCAACCGTCATTACCAGGTTTGAAAAACATACTAATGGAAAAATGGCATTTAATAGAAAACCAGCCACTACTCAGAGAGATATTCAAGGAACCTCCCTTGATCTCTTATAGAAAAGGAAAGTCGCTTAAAGACATGCTTGTTAAAGCAAAACTGTAAAGGCTTATAACAACACAACGGTCACACAGCAGGAGCCGCGCAGGTCTGTCAACCCCATTTTACCAAAAACACATTAAGAACCTCTCAGACACAGAACTAACAACAGAGCAGATCAATTTACTCTCTCGGGGTTTGAAATTCATTCCAACTCCTGTCATGAAAGAAAACCAGATAAGGAGCCAACTAATTTCAGACTTTAACCAATTTGCCAGAAGGATGCGCCTCAAATACATTTATCATGGCAAAGATACTGTACCACACCCCTTCCATGTGAAGTCTAGTTGGATTCCCCCAGTTCAACGGTCAGTTGCTCTAGAATCCTATTTAGAGGAAGTCAAACTACGGCTAACAGAAGTGCCACTAAATAAACCTAAAAACAATCTGCCGCCTGGGGAGCGCCGAGCGCTCCGTGAACTTATTCAAAACAAAGAAATAATCCTTAAGAAAGCAGATAAAGGCACAACAACCGTCATAATGAAAAGAGAGAACAAAATAAATGAGGGACAAAAACAGTTGGATGATAGAAACAACTATCAACCTTTGGAAAAACCAATGGTTAAGGACACATCCCAGAGAGTTAAACACCTCATTAACACTCTACATAACGAAGGTTTCATTGACGAAATGACAGTAAAATGGTTTAACCAGACACCAGATCCGCCACGAATTCCAGTATTCTACACTCTCACAAAAATACACAAACCGACTTTAGTTGGAAGACCTATCATTTCGGGGTGCGATGGCCCCACAGAACGCCTCTCATCATTTGTAGACAAGCTACTTCAGCCAATAGCACAAATACAAGACTCGTATCTTAAAGATACGACACATTTTATAAGATTTATCGAAAACACTAGGGTGCCTAGTAACGCTTTCTTAGTCTCAATGGATGTCACCAGCCTTTACACGAATATCCCACAGGAGGAAGGAATTACTATAGTATGCAACGCATACGAAAAATTTCATGACAAAAACCCTCCTATAGCTACACACCTGCTTAAAGAAATGCTCAGTCTTATCCTTAAAGAGAACTCTTTCCATTTCAATGGGAAAAGACTATCTCCAGACTCACGGAACTGCTATGGGCACGAAAATGGCAGTAGCTTTTGCCAACATTTTTATGGCAACAATAGAAAAGGAGATCTTAAAACAAAGCAGAAGGAAACCACTAACGTGGAAAAGGTTTATTGACGACATATTCTCTTTGTGGGACACAAACAAAGAAGATATCGATCTTTTCATTGAGCAAGCCAATTCTTTTCATCCTACAATCAAGTTCACTGCTGAAATATCACAAATTGAAACCACATTCTTGGACACGACAGTCTATAAGGGAGAGAGATTTGAGAAAGAAAGAATTCTCGACGTGCGCACACATTTTAAATCTACTGAAACGTTTCAGTACGCTAACTTTAACAGTTGCCACCCACCAGGCGTTAAAAAAGGTTTTGTCAAAGGAGAGGCTCTTAGACTTCTAAGAACTAACTCTTCTAAAGTCATATTTGACAAGAATATTAAAAACTTTAAAACACGCCTTATCTCGAGAGGCTACCCAGAGAGTATGGTAGAAAAGATCCTCTCAGAAGTTAAATATGCAGATAGAGCGACAGCTCTGACACAAAAACAGAAAGCGCAAAAAATACTTTTACCCTTTGTCACGCAATTTCAACCGTCATTACCAGGTTTGAAAAACATACTAATGGAAAAATGGCATTTAATAGAAAACCAGCCACTACTCAGAGAGATATTCAAGGAACCTCCCTTGATCTCTTATAGAAAAGGAAAGTCGCTTAAAGACATGCTTGTTAAAGCAAAACTGTAAAGGCTTATAACAACACAACGGTCACACAGCAGGAGCCGCGCAGGTCTGTCAACCCCATTTTACCTTCCATGAAAAAAGGAAAAACCCAAATAACCTGATAAGATATTCGCTAAAAGGATGAAAAAACTCTTAGCAAAAAACTACTTACACTAGCGTGAATCTCCGAGTCTTCGTTTCTAAATCTGAATTAATTCTTCTGTTCATGACCACAGCTAGCTCAAAACTGAATTTTTAAATATAGCGCTAGAATGCAAAATACCCTTAGGGAATCCAAGGGACGCGTTGCTATGGGCAACGCGGATTTAATTTATGACAGTATTCATGATCAGATATAAAGGAGTATTTAATTTAGCAAAAAGACGGGTTTTATTAAGAAAAACACAAGGCTGCTCTCCGGCCGTCATTTGGCGTCAAAAACAGAGCGATGCATGGGAAGGATTGCAATTTGTCTTTATTTGTTTATAGAAGAGCAAGCTAAGCCTCAAGGTCACGCGCAAAATTAGCGTTCAAGTTTTGTCATGAATGCAATAAGCAGGGTTTTCTGACAAGTTTAGTCTTCATGGCAGACGTATTGTAAAGGAAATATAACCCTTTATTCCTGGTCTTATACACCTGCTTCTACCCTTCCAATTTGTTCCTTGTGCCTTCCATTTGAAAAGCTGGATTAGCTGATAAGTATTTCCTCCTGTATACGATCCCTACTAGACATAATTAAGACTAAAATAAAATCTATCAATCTATCCTTCAAAGGACAAAAACTTTCTTGGGGCACTCTCAGGTTCAATGACACATGGCTTGAACTGAGTCGCATTTTTAACTTTAGAGGATCTGACTGTGTTTTTGTATATTCACCGAGCTTGTTGTATTAATACGAAGAAATTTAGCTTTCAGAATTGAAGCACTAGCCTACCTTATCACTGAACTGGTCACCTGTTAAGACATCGTCTGTTTTTCGTTGTTAGTGAAGGAGACCGCTATCAACTACGGTTGCAGAGAAAGACAAAAACTTGGGGAGAAATCTAAAATAAAGTTTGATAAAGCCGTTAGTCCTTTTTAAAAAATTTAAACTGGTCGCTTGTGTTATTAAACTGTTCACAAAAGCTCAAATTTAGCTGACAAAATTAAAAGCAAACCGGTTTGTGTGTGTTCCGTGGCCACTTTAGAGTATTAACAATTTATATTTTCTCTTTACCTAAACAATGCGATGCCATATCGTATGTAACTTGACGTAACGTATTCTACTCGAATTATATTTACCTCCTTTCAAAAGGACGCTGGCACTTTTAAAAAAAGAGGAAAACGAAGACTAACCGGCGATATAAACGAGTGGAGCCAGACAAGGTCTAATGTATCCTGACTTGTTTGAGTTTCTTTTGATCACAAAGCACTTGCCACTCTTTAATATACTGCCTAAAAAAGATAAGTATCTGAGCTTTACTTCTTGGTACGTATTATTTTATGTGTAAAGGTGCTTTTTACTAGTTAAGGTTAGTAAGGGTGTATGTCACCCGGTGTTTTTGGGTAGAAAATAAAATCCTTGTTACTTTTGCGATTTTTGCGAAATTTGAGGCCTTCTCGAGGCCCTTCTTCGCCTTTTTTTTTTTCTCCAACTCTAGAATTTTGTTGAATTTGTCATTCTTGCTATTTTTGAGGTATTTGTTACTCGGCGTTTTCATGTAGCAAGAAAAATCCTTGTTACTTTTGCGCCTTTAATTTTGCGGGATTTTCGGGGCCCTTTTTGGCCTTTTCTCTTTCTAAGTCTAGATTTTTTTTTATTCTTTTTGTTTATTCTTGCAACTCTTGTGATATTTGCAAGCGATTGTCTCACAAAATTTTCGGGCGCATCATTTCTTTTGGGAAAATTGCGAAAAGAATTTGCAAGCCAATTTTTGTTCATAAGATCGTTCCTGGACATATCTCAACTCGTATGAAACTTCACTTCTTCTACTGGAACTAAACTGTCTTACCTTCTTTAAAAAGGACGCGAGCAGTTTTTAAAAACGGCAAATGAAGACTGGCCGGCGTTATGAACGACTGGAGCCAGGCAGGGACTAATGTATTCTGACTTGTTTGTGTTTCTTTATCGATCACAAAGCACTGGCCACCTAAAACGATTGGCATACAGCTGTACTTATTGGTAAATAAAAATTAGACAGTACTTCATTAATATGCATTTTTAGTTATAGTTATTATTATTATTATTGTTATTGTTATTATTATTATCATTATTATTATTTTGTTTAGGTGTAAAGGTGCATGTTACTAGTAAAGGTTAGCAAGGGTGTATGTTGGTGACACTATGCCAGTTATGCTCAAATTTAACAACAAAATGGAGACTGTGCGGGTGTTATGAACCACTAGAACCAGACACGGGCCAATTTAGTCTGACTTGTTTGTCTTAATTGAGCAACATTTGCGGTTCGCTTTTTAACATACTGGCTAAAAATAATTACTTATTGCACTTTCAAATGTTTATTAATATGAATTTTTAGTTATAATTTTTACTGTAATTATTTGTTGCGAAAAGGAAGCGAAAAGGTGCATATCTACGAAGAAAAACAAGGGATAATTGGTGATGTAAAAGTTCTGTAATATCTTACTACGCGGCCATTCCACACTAAGGGCCCCTCCCCTCAACTCTCACTATTTTTATAAATGCTTTTGTGGTGAATAACAGCAGAGTCCCTCCATTAGCCTGCATGTAATTTCGGATTTGAGCGGTAAAATGTTATTTTACTGCTGCGTAACAGCCAGTTAACGATATATCGTAACGTTCACTTAACCACATTTAATGTTAGAGACAACAAAAACCTTACTTTAAAAGTTTGACGTGCTCTTTTTGTTTATTCCTCATGAAAAGGATTGGCTTACAATTCCTCTTTTACAGAAATAAATTTAACATTCACTGTAATTATAGCGCGAAACAGCGACAATTCTTATACTGTATTTCAGTTGAGGAGATGTGGTATAGTCATTTACATAACTGTTTACTGCATGGTACTTACTGCCTTGGATTATTCCAATTTGATTGGTTTCACCCTAATTACAGCTTAAAAATTTTCCATAAGTTAAAGTTTATGACTCTTTTTTTTTCTTCCAATTTTCCTACACCAAGGAAAATTACAACTGACCGGGTGAACCGGAAATTTACCATTTATCAGTTAATTATTAGAACGTGATGGATTGAATGAATAAATAGGAAGTGCTTTATGTGGAGGGGTAAAAACACATCATGACAATAAATACACCTTATTCGATGGTTTAGCATATAATACGTGCGGATATTTTGCGAGGTACGTAGTATTTTTCCGAGCCCAGCAGGGGCGAGGAAAAATACGAGCAATGAGCAAAATGTCCGCTTGTATGATATGCTAAACCATTGAATGAGAGGTTTATTATTCCACTACAACAAAAAACAAACTATTTTGCAATTGGCCTCTATTTCTATTTTTAGGTAAGAGTTTTCACTGAACATCCTGATTCTGTCTGTAAAAATGATGTTAACGATGAGCAAAATGTTCGCCCATATTATATGTCAAACCATTGAATGAGAGGTTAATTATTTTACAGCGAAAGAAAAATGTTACTTTGGCTTCTATTTCCAGCTGAGAGTATCCAAAATAGCCTCGGCTGATTCTGTCACCCATAGTTGCTCCTTCTAGGGTCTCGTATTTTGCGCGTTCTCCTGACCTTATATGGTAAAATGACATAATAGTGGAATAACAAATGTAAACAACTATTTGTTTGTGTAATTTTTAGCATCTTATTTGTTATAAATTCTGGTCAAATGTTATATTTTTGTTTGTTTATTTCTTTCTTTGTCTGTTTTTAATGAAAAACCATTTACAAGAAATGGTTTTTGAGGGAGAGGAACGTGAGGAAGACAACGATGATGATAATGACAATGTCGATGATACGAACAGCTAAAATAAGACTAAGCTTGTCGGAAAGTAAACCATCTGGCAAGAAAAGGATCAGATACAATTGGAACAAGCGTCTCAATGATAACAAAATCAAAGACATGTATACTGTGGAAGTCTGCAACCGGATACCAAGCTCTACAGGATCTACATGGTAATGAGGATGCAAACCAGATGTATGATAATATTATATAGATTTAGCCAAGGCTAAAAGCGAAGCTCCCGTTAAGATCAGGGCACATTCACGTGACTTTTGAGGCAAAGGCTAAGTGATTTTAGAGAAAAATAATTTGACGGTCCAACTAAAGTGAAACAAATAATTCTGCAGTTTTTCACAATTTTGCAAGACAAATTGCACTCATTCAATATCCATTCAATATCCATCAATATCCATCATTCAATATCCATCAAAGCACGCGCTTCCTTTGCACAACAAATTATGGCATTGACCACATATAAAACGTTTTCATCAAGAGAATTCCCTAATGCCGAGACTGGTCCTATGTGATATGCAGGGTAATAATTATGGGCCTTCAGTGAAAACGATAAAAAGAATTCCCAAAATCACCTTTTCGGCCAGCCGGACGGGTTCTCACTTTTGACGGGCACCAAATTTGCAGTGCGATTAATAGAGTTACCA
>NC_133201.1:32395815-32445815 GCF_958299795.1 Porites lutea | reverse complement strand
CTTATTAAACGAAACAGTAAGGGAACTAAGCGAACCATGCATAAAAGCAAATTTGTAGTTTTTTAAATTTGGGACATGGGGTGTCAGGTTGTATGTTACGTCATTTCAAACCATGTTGACGTCATATATACGTGTTGATGACGTCACAAGTGAAAATACCTATAGAGTCCCAAATTCAAAAAACTACAAATTTTCTCTAGTGTGTTGTCCACTATTTTTCTTTTAACTTCCATTTATTGTCTTGAACTGTAAACCTCCCTAAAGTTTTACCATATAAGGTAATAAAACAATTAAATTCTTTAAATTCCTTCTTTTATTGTCATTCACAAAAAAGCTTGTAACTTTGTCCCGTTTTAATGGATTTTAACGGGGTTTTCACTGGAAAGCATCACTCTGATCACAGAACACCTCTATTTGGTTTTTCTGACGATTTTCTTAATTCTAAATTTTGGCACCAAATTTGGAAATTATTTGTGACGTCACAATGTCCAGCAAGACTGTCAAACTGCCACCAAAAAATGTAGAATCTCTCAAGCAACAATTCTGCCAAGTTTCATGCCATTTGGAAAATTCTTTACGTCTCTGTGGCCTATGTGGGAGGAAAAACACCTATTTCTGACCATCGTGTTAAGGACATTTCTGCGTGCTTGAGATGTTACATTTGTGAATCATTTGGTACTCATTACAAATTTAATCAGATAATGAAAAATTTTCACAATTAGTTTGTAACCGTCGTTGATATTGTTTTTATATTAGGGACCTTAAGCAACGACGACAACAACGACAACAACAACGTCAAGAAACAATTGGTTTTATGAGCAAAACAACTGGTCTGCACGTGCATCACGCTTTTTAGTACATTTATTTGACGTCCACTGCACGACTACGACACGAAACCTCCCAATTCGACGTTTTATGGAGGACGCAGACATACTACGACAAATTTTCCCTTCTCTATTTGAAAATAGATAAAGCCCTTCAGAATTCAACTCCAGGAAAAGCCGCCTACATTTGACGAATTGAGCGGATTCCAAATAGACGCGATAAAGTTTGAAAGGACGCAAATTAATTATTTAAATGATGTTTTCACTGCCGTCGTCGTTGTCGTTGTCGTTGTCGATGTCGTTGTCGTCGTTGCTTAAGGCCCTTATTATGCCAAGACAGAACCGTAATTCTCTGCCGCTTGTAAAGCTTTTTTGCGAACTATTTTTTCTCCTACCACGTTAACTAAAAATTACTTCAATTTCCTCTATCTTATTTGGAGCAAAATTAATTCAAGAGAGAAGCTGAAACTTGTAAGATAAAGAGAGAGAGAAAAGTCGGCTCTTTGTGCTTGTGCCACCCACCACTGGTACTTTGGTTCAGGCCGTTTTCACAATAAATGGCGTCTGTGTCTCGCGCTATGTAAGGAAATGCAGGATAGTCTTGGATTCTGGATTTTACGCCGTGGATTCAGGATCCCAATTAGCCTTTTCCAGTCTTTGTCAGGGGAACTTTGGATTCTGGAATTTCTTCTATCTTATTTGTAGCAAAATTAATTCAAGAGAGAAGCTGAAACAGAGAGAGAAAAAAAACTCGCTCTTTGTGCTTGTGCACCACTGGTGCTTTGGTTCAGGTCGTTTCTCGTTAAATGGCGTCTGTGTCTCGCGCTATGTAAGGAAATGCAGGATAGTCTTGGATTCTGGATTTTACGCCGAGGATTCAGGATCCCAATTAGCCTTTTCCAGTCTTTGTCAGGGGAACTTTGGATTCTGGAATCCCCGTAATCGTTGGTGGGATTCTGAATTCCACAAGGAAAAATTTGTCGGATTCCAGAATCTGGATACCCTTACATGGGTTGACGTGCGTTTGCCTTCGCGCTTGCGTCACTAAATGAATGGATTGTCTCTTCTATTGCATAGTGCAGAGTGTTATTCTCTTATCCTTTATTATAGAAGTAAATAAAATGTCCTGAGTACCAGCGACTATCTAAATCCAAGAACTAATTACACTGTTGTGCCATGGGTGACTTAGATATAAATTTGAACATGCACTCATAAAACACTGTTTCTGTGTACACAAAAATTGATATTTAATCACAGGAAATTGATCAAGATAGTCAGTGATTAGACCTACCTTGTACCTTGCTGTTGTTAGTAGGGCTGGTTTTACTTTGAGAAATTAAAGAAAATCTCGAGCATCAAAGTTGTCTGATGTGCCAGGTAAGGCCCGATTCAGACGCCGTACTTTTCATGAGCCGGACCTAATTCGAATTAAGGCCGACCAAGGAGCTGACCTAAACTGTTCAGATCGGCTGAATTGATTCAGACGCTGATCTTAATCCCAGCCGAACTATATTCAAAAGGAGAAAATGCTCATTTTGGTCAAACTGCCGGCAAAATACGTTATTGTAATTTATGCATAAGATAGGCATTAGATAGGTTAGTCTGAATGAAAGCCGTTCCAAAGTTGTTCCACAGTCGAAATCCCCGGCAGGACTATCCAGGAAGAACGGCTGAGCAGTTCCAAATTAAAATAGGCGTTCCTAATTGATTCAGACGCCGAACTTTTCATTATATGTACTTAATTCAATGTATTAGGTTCGGCTCATGAAAAGTTTGGCGTCTGAACCGGGCCTTATAGATCACATCACTATAACAGTAATACTGTCCACTATACACTACTGACCTAAAAAATGCAATTTTAAGAAGCCAATACTCATATTATACTAGCCAGTACCGATCTTTAAATAATCCGGTTTTACCTTGGTGATCACAGGCATGAAAGTTTCTTTGCGATTCGCGTGGACCTCGGGGCCGTTTTACAAGAGCTTCTCTCTACGACTTAAAGGTGCCATGCCCACATAGCAACTCTGGGAAACGCACATTGGCCTACAGTGGTACTAAACTTTTTAATGACCTCAGTTCCGACTTAAAAGAGTTTTCTATTTCTTCTTCTTAACTGATATTTAAATTTATTCCCTCCTCTCTTAAGTCTCTAAATTAAGTCTGTTTCTCTCACACCTATCATCGGCCGAGCACTTGGAAGATCTACTGTGCTAGCTCGACTTGCCGCTATTCTATTCATTGTCACCGTTTTTCATAGTCCTACTACAACCACTATTACGTCTTTTAATTTAATATTTACATATATATGTATACATGTTCATTTATAGTACATATTTTGCCTCCCTTTGTCGATTTATATATTATTCATTACGTGTTTATAGCCTATTCTTCAGGGGCACCCAACGACAATTTTCGGAAAATTATCTGTTGGGAAGACGATTTGAGGTCTAGAATTTCCGGATCATTTTCTGACAAATTTCTTGCTTGCCTGCCTCTCCTAGGATTTTCGAACTTCAAAAAAATCGTATAATTGCCCATTTGAACGGATTTTTACCCTAAAAAGGTCACCTAGAATTTTCGGGAGCCTTTTTTCTGGCTGAAATTTTCGAAAAGGTAAATTTTCATCCCTACAATTTTCGGATCACTATACTTTCAGCTAGGAAATCCGAACAGATGAAAAATTTTTAGGGGATAAAAATAAGCCTTTATCTACCGTTTAAATACTAAAGTATGTTCAACAATGCTATGTTTATGTGGTTTTGAACTATACTCTCGCCGGGTGCCCCTGAATTCTTCTTTAAATATTGTCTCTTTTGTGTATATATATCTGTCTGGATTTGTTAAAACGTGGCTAAAGAAAAATTCAAGTGCATTTTAACTATTTGACATCTAATTGGAATGGGAAGTAGTTAAAAATCACTAGCTGAAGCTAAACAATGACAGCATTATTGCTGCCAATAGACGGTAAAGTTCTCTGGCAGAAGTAACAGGATTTTGCGATGAAATAAACAACATTTGAAACGTCCGGAAATTGTAATCTTTTAGTCAGTCAAACCGTGAGGCCCACAACTCAGTGTCGGCCAAAAACAGATTAAGAATCTACAATCTTTGAGCACGTAATAGGCTTTCTAAGAGAAAATCATTTAAACTAAACACTCACGAAGCGTTTTTATGCTTGGTACAAAGTATTCTGGTAACACGAGCTCAACCGCACATGCCTGCGATTTGTCTGTCAACACTTTCGGTAAATCACATAATAAATGACTTTCGCGGCAATCACCACACTTCCGAAAACCACTCATAACACTTCCACACTCAACACGAGCGAGATATCGTCAAATTACTCCGTAAAACTCTCGCTTTCTCCACATAAATCGTCACATGGTACTTTTCTCGACTCACTGACACACAGTTGAAAAGGAGACATACAGCCCCCGCCTTCAACGCAATTTTTTACTAAGTCTTTGGCCTGCTCAGAAATCAGCATGAATTTCCATCTTGTTGAATACATTTCAACCCTAGAACCTACTTTGTGCGGCCAAAGACTTGTTACTGCCAACAACAAAGCTCGCAATATCCAATCTTTCCGTGTCCAGCCCCGGATCAGTCTTTCACCCGTGTAGCCCGAAATGAGACGAAATGCCAGAAGATATTGGACGCAGCAGACTTTGCCAGACGTGAGAGTTGTTCCTTCATAACGCTTAATGATGCCTTCTGGTAAACTTTGCTCAAGGCAGTCCAAAAAACTCTGAGTCAACCCACTAAGAGAGCCGAGTTCAGTCTAATACGAGCGCTGATTTCAAACTGACATACAGAGAGAATTATGGGAAGTTATGAAAAAAAGTTTGTTTTGGGGAGGGGGGAGGGGGTAATAAAATAATAGCCAGTGAGAAACTCATCAAAGTCTATCTACTGTGGCCTATTCG
Source organism: Porites lutea (assembly GCF_958299795.1). NCBI lineage: Eukaryota > Metazoa > Cnidaria > Anthozoa > Scleractinia > Poritidae > Porites > Porites lutea. Next base: position 32,441,062 of record NC_133201.1, on the reverse strand, counting down.
GTACCGATTGAATAAATAAAAAGTAACTATAACTACTTCACTACAAGACTCAGTCAGAGGGTATATAAGAGAGATTTCTACAGCCATGTTTTTGCAAATCTGGACAGATATAATTTATTTGCTTTTTGTCTTCTAAATTTATTTATCTATTTAATTATTTTTTGAGGGCCGTAGGTTAGAAAACTGTAGTAGGTTATTGCGCTTCCCTCTTTAAATATAGTTATTGTATTGTATTGTGTTGTAAAGTTCACTATATATATTCAATGATCTAGGTCTCGTGACATGATGTGAAGTAGCAATATTGACTAATCAATATTATCTGGCTTCCTTTTCGACAAGTAAGAAACGTCTGAAAAGGTATTTGTAAAATTCGCAATTAAATGAGGTCTTAAATTTTCGTTAATAACAGATACATTAAAATATGATCTCTTTCAAAGAAGTACAAGAATAATCTAAAACATAGAACCATTTTTTTTTTTTCGCTTTCAAAGGGATACGAGGCCACAAATTAAAGGAATATAGCAGCTGCCCCTTTCAAGTGCGGTTCTGTCCTTTTTCATTTCCTCTTTTCAATTCAAGGAAACTGGGCTCTACCTGTCCTTGCAAGGTGGAGATTTAAGACAACACAAAAAAAGGCAATGAAGTGAATTTAGACTCACCTGCGCTTCCTTTGTCTCTACGCTAGATTGTTTTGCTAAAGTTTGAAATCCCAAGAAATAATCCGGAATATATGGAGTTTGGGAACGTCACGTGGTCACTTTGAAGTTGAATACTATTCACGCTTGGAAATTTTTGTGCCAATTTTGGCCAAGTTAAGTGTCCCCAGTTTCCAGTCCCTAATTAGCAGTTCTATAGCGCGGTCATTTGGCAGCCATTTTCGCTCAAGAGTCCTGGTCAGAATTTGGCCATTTGCGGAGGAATGGGTACTAGGGGAGTTTTTCCCACTCAAAAACAAATTTCTACAGGCTTTAAGCTTTCTGTTGATATGCGATTTGCATACGTTTACATCTTTCTTCTGCAAAATTTTTCCTTGTACTTTTACTCTCTGTTTCATGCACACTGAGTTCGCAGTCCTTCAAGAAAAATTGAGTATTTTTGTCGAAAATTTTCTCGCTGGGAAACGTATTATTGCCAGGTGTGTTATCGTAAACAGAAGACCTGAAACCTCGGCTGTGTTTTCCTCGTTTTGGTTTTTTACCGGATGCCTCTGCTTCTTAGAGATTTTTGCGTTTATATGGTTCGCTGAGCGGTTTACATGGGGAGCAAGTCACGAAGAAAGAGCACTACATCGAAGAAATGCAAGTCAAATTTTCCTGTTGGGGAGCTCAGTAAGCAGAGGGCTACGCTTCGAGCGGAGTACCTTTCGAAATCAAAGGAAATTTGTACCTTAAAAAAAAGGCTTCAACGACTCAAGAATAAGGTAAGTTTAGCTTGAAAAAGGTTTTTTTAGTGAAAGGAGAGGACTACCGTGTGGCACGAAATTTTGCGGGTTCTTATTTTTGCGATTTTTCCATCGATCCGCTAATTACTCCAGAGTAAATGTTCTCTAAGTTAAATTCGCTACATTCATTTCGTACAGAAGTAGTGGGAAGAAGTTGATAAAATATCAAGCAAATTCATCTTGTGTGATCATGTCCGCAATTCTCATGACCACTCTGTTTAACAAAGTATTTATATTACAAGGAGAAATTTGATGCTGATCATTCATAGGGCTTTGAGGGTTAACTTACGTTCTTGGACTTGCAGAAAACTCGCATAAAAGAAAATGTTGATTCGGTAAAAGTTGATCTTCCCGCTGTCAAGACTAAAAGAAGGTTAGTTTTTGAAGTGACAGCTAACACATCCACTCTAAGAAAAAAAAGTCCAACTGTGCTCACTGATGAGGGAAAGCTAAACGTGCCGCAGCGAAGTGCCAGCAGAAGACAACTTGAAACGTTGGTTGCAGCGACAGAGGTAAATGGTGGATCTGTTGAAGACAGGTCCCCAGCCTTGGATGGCATGTTTTCTACGCTGACTAAATATGCAAAGACAGCAGCTCTATCTAAATACTTTTCTTCATCAAAAAAGATGAGAAAAGCTAGTCTAGCAGTAATAAAACCTCAGGTTAAGCAGTATGAGCAAAGTGATCATAATTTCATTCGTTCACTTTCTATGCTTTATGCAGGAGGATTGATGGGAAAGGTAAAATATGAACAAACAAGATCAGCTCTTGTTATGAAAAATACTAAGAAACACACCAAGAAACTAGGTTCTGTGTCAAAAGAAAGAGTTGTGTTTGGTATGGGTATCCCAATTCCCAAACTCCTTCCCTATGGGTTGTTAATAAAAAAAAATTGAAGAAATTGATGTGGGGGAATTTTATTCAATAAGGGAAACCCTATGCCATGACCTTCCACCTGATCAGCAGGTTGATGGGGTCTATAGAAACCTGGAGAACTTTCTACTTCTGCTGGCCAAGTTCTGTTTTCAGACTGATCAGTACAGAAAACCTGGGGATAAGCTGGTGAGGTTTAGTGAGAGGGAGGGAGCATTTAAGGTTGCCATAGGGGGTGATGGGGCTCCTTTTGGGAAATGGGATCAATCTATGTCATGGCTGATAAGATTTTTGAATGTGGGGCCCAGGGTAGCTAGTCCCAATGACAATTTTTTGCTATTTAGAGCTAATTGTAAGGAGGACCACATGGTTGTTTCTCGTTTTACAGTGAAACTTGCTACAGACATGGAAAAAATAGAGAGCAAATCTTACACAGTATTGGGTAAGAATGTCACCTTTTCTTTTGATCTCCTGCCAGGAGATATGAAATTCCTTGCATATATAAATGGGGAATTAAGTGATGCAGCTAAATATTTTTCTAGCTTTGCTAATGTCTCCAAAGATGACTGTAATGCACTGAATGGGAAGTGTGGAGAATCTCATGATTGTAAGTGGAAGCCTTGGCAGTATGCAGAAAGAATCAATGTTGCAAAACAGGTTGAAGATTTCAAGAAAAAAATACCTAGTCATTTAGCAGTATCAACAAAGAGATCCAAAGTAACTCAATTTATTGCTGTAAAAAAATCCAGACAAGAATTCAAACCATTAATTGGTAAGCTATGTGACAAGGAAGTTGTTGAACCACTTCACCTTAAGAATAATGGTGTCCAACATTTTCATGCAATGTTACTTGATCTTGCTATTTCTGTAAGTAACCTCCCCCAAAAAATTAAATAGCCTTGATGATTTGCCCTCTAATTCGGCAATGTCCAGATATTTAAAGGCCATGGAACAAGATGTTAAAGCAGGGAGAATGAAAAAACAACTAGGTAGGTGGCTCCTTGAGGATAGAGCTAAAGATAAAGACTTCACTTACAGGTTAACTGGTAAAGATTCCCGCCTAATCTTGCATGGCTTTATGTATCTAGTGAAAGCAATTCAGGGTGACTCAAATGATCCCAAGTTGCTAATGCGACTTCTGCCAATTGTCTTCATTGGTATTCGACTCAGGGTTTTTAGGTATGGTAATAAAGATGAAACAAAGGAAAAATAAAAATTACTTGAGATAAAAAAAACTAACTATAACATATATATATATATATATATATATGTTGCTACCTCAACTCATTAGTAACTGTATAGAAAACACTGTTCCCTCTTCAATGATGAAGGATACCAAACGCCACTACGTTGTTATTGCGTTACTTTCAGCGGTATCTAGCGCGCGCATGCGCCCGTGGATCATCTTTGTAATTCCATGCGGCTCTCGTTCGGTCTTCAGTAAACCCTCGTTAAGACACAGTTTGTTCCTTATTGGCGTGGTGGCAGCGGCTTTTACCCACGTACGGTGGTCCCTAACACAAGTGTGGTCGTCTGGAACCTGTGACCCTTATTTTCACGAAGTGCGAAGATCAACAAATCAACGTGAATTCGCCGTAACCGCTCGCGTAGGAAAACCAACATGGCCGCCGCTCCCAGGGCGCCTAAACAATGGCAGCTTACGAAAAACGAGACCATCACCTCGTACGAAAGTTGGAGGCGAAACTTAGTCTACATCTTATCCCTAGACAAGAACTTTGTCCCATTTTTAGAGGCCACATGGCAAAAACAAACCGCCGCCAACCCTCGAAGAGGCCTTACGAATGATGGCACGTCTATACCTGAGGCACAACGACTTACTGCCGCTCAGAAAAATGCCCACCTGGATCTTCTGCTCGGACAGATTGCCAATTTTTGCCCCGTGATCTCCAGGAACTCCATAGTAAAGCACTCTACCTCTCTGAATGACATTTGGCAGAAAATTCGCCAGCATTTTGGGTTCCAGTCCTCCGGAGCCCATTTCCTCGACCTTGCAAGCATCAGCCTTCAAACTGCTGAGCGACCAGAGGACTTATTCCAACGCCTCATGGCCTTCTTCGAAGACAACCTCCTTGCAGTTAATGGTTGCTTAACCCACCACGGTGAGCAGGTGACCGCAGATGAAGATCTTTCCCCATCGCTCGAGAACACTATAGTAGTTCTGTGGCTGCAGCTGATCCACCCTGGCCTACCATTACTGGTAAAGCAGAAGTATGGTTCTGAGTTGCGTAACAAGACCCTTGCCTCACTCAAGCCAGAGATCTCACAAGCACTTAATTCCCTCCTTGATGAACTACGCTCCATAGAGGACACCAAAGCCATGCGTATTTGCAATGTCAACCCCAGACGCACCTCTAATGGCGGACAGGGCCAACCACGCCGCCGTCCATTTGTATCTTGTATTCTCTGCAAAACCGCTGGACGCCCTCACAACACCCATGATCTAATGGAGTGCCGTTACCTGCCTGATCGTGACAGGAGACCATTGGCCCGCTCACGTCTTATAAACGACGATCCTGATGAGTTTGCGACCGGCGACTGTGGCCCTTATGATGAGTGTTGCGGTCATGCCCTCCCGCCTGAGCACAGTGATGTACCTACTGCACCTACTGCACTCCGTGTCAGCATCATTCAATCACCTGTTCTCAACACCTTTTACCACGAGCACCCCGTGCAGCTCACCCTTGATACTGGCGCCACGTCTAACATGGTTCGTGCCTCGGCCGCTAAGTTATATGGCCTACCTGTTACCCCAGCTTCTCAGATGGCCCGCCAAGCCGATGGAGTTACCCCTATGGATGTGGTGGGTGAAGTGCATTGCACTCTCACTCGTGGACAGCAAGCATTTGAACTAGACGCCCTAGTTGTTCGCCAACTCGATGTTGACATTTTAGCGGGAAACCCCTTCCTGGCCCGAAACGACATCGGCATCCGTCCTGCCAGGCGCCAAATTGTAATCGGCGGGTCTGACGTAATCCACTATGGTACTGCTTCCAAACATACTACTCAACCAGCTGTGCGACGCACCCAGTCCTTTCTCCTACGCAACCCGCAACGCACAGTTATGCTGCCAGGAGAATACGTTCAGCTTGACACCCCTTGTGATTCTGACCCAGATACGTTATGGGCCCTTGAACCCCGACTAGACTGTCCATCCAACACCCCCCTCAAGGCAGAAGGAGCATGGCCCCCACCTCAACAAGTCCTCTCTGTGGACCACGCTGTACGCATAACCAATACGACTGACTCTCCTATACTTCTTCGGACCGGCGAGCAGCTGTGTCATGTAAGGCATGTTATACCTGTTGACAGCATAGACACCACATCTGCCCCTACCCCTACAGCCACTACTGCCCCTACCTGCTGCCAGCCCTTCTCCACTAATGTGATCCTTGACCCCGATGGCTGCTTAGACGAGGACATTCGCGACAAGTTCAGAGCACTGAATCTGGAGTTTGATGATGTTTTCAACCCCACTATCTCGAAATATAACGGCGCTAGCGGTACCATTGAAGCTGTTGTCAACATTGGTCCCACACTCCCCCCTCAGCGTAAAGGCAGACTCCCACAGTACAACAGAAGCACCCTTGAGGAATTGCAAGCCAAATTTGACGAGCTCGAAGTGGCTGGTGTGTTTGCCAGACCTGAACAGGTGAACGTACACGTCGAGTACTTGAATACCTCCTTCCTTGTTAAGAAATCCAATGGGGGTAGCAGACTTGTGACATCCTTCGGCGAAGTTGCCCAGTATAGCAAGCCCCAGCCTTCTCTAATGCCTAACGTCGATGGTGTACTGCGTGAAATTGGGAAGTGGGAGTATATAGTTATCTCGGACTTGTTAAAGTCGTTCTATCACATTCCACTGGCTCACTCTTCCATGAAGTACTGTGGGGAAGCCACACCCTTTAAAGGCATCCGTGTGTATACCCGCTCTGCTATGGGCATGCCTGGGTCGGAAACATGCCTCGAGGAGCTAATGTCTCGAGTTCTGGGTGACCTAATTCAAGAGGGTTGTGTTGCCAAAATTGCTGATGACCTGTACGTTGGTGGGAGCAACCCTACAGATGTCCTTCATAATTGGCGGCGCGTTCTTTCCTTGCTTCAACGCAACAATCTTCGTCTCTCCGCGCCCAAAACACTCATCTGTCCCAGAAAGGCCACCGTGTTGGGTTGGGTATGGTCTAATGGCACCCTACAGGCTAGCCCCCACAAGTTAGCCGCATTATCCTCTGTTGACCCTCCTACTACTGTTCAAGGCCTACGATCTTTCGTTGGTGCATACAAGGTGCTCAGCCGAGTACTCCCTAAGTTCGCTGAATTGCTGGACCCCTTGGATCAGGCCACCGCTGGAAAGTAATCTCGAGAAAGACTAGTGTGGTCCGATGAGTTACTCCTGTCTTTCAAGTCCGCCCAACATGCCTTGGAAAACCACAAGACCATCACAATCCCCCAACCCCGCGACGCTTTGTGGATCGTGACAGACGGTTCTGTGAAGAATAGAGGCATCGCAGCCACACTCTACACCCACCGGAACGGTAAACTGCTGTTGGCTGGTTTTTTCAGCGCGAAACTGCGAAAGCATCAAGTGACCTGGCTACCGTGTGAGATCGAAGCTCTTGCCATAGCTTCCTCCATCAAGCACTTCGCCCCTTACATTATCCAGTCATCCCATACAACCGAAGTTCTGACGGACAGTAGGCCTTGTGTCCAAGCCTACGATAAGCTTAGGAGAGGAGAGTTCTCAGCCAGCTCCAGAGTTACCACCTTCCTGTCTACAGTCAGCCGCTATTCTGTCCATGTGCGCCACATTGCAGGTGTTGAAAACCTCCCCTCAGACTTCGCCAGCAGACACCCAAGAGAATGCTTGGACTCCAGCTGTCAGATTTGTCGCTTTATTGCGGAGTTGGAAGATTCTGTTGTGCGCAGCATCTCCGTGAGCGAAGTCCTAGAGGGTTCTGTTCGAATGCCCTTCACCAGCCGCGCCGCATGGCAAGCTACCCAGCTGGAATGCCCTCACCTCCGGCGAACCCATTCTCACCTCAGTCAAGGTACCCGACCTTCAAAGAAGGCTACCAAAATAATTGATGTCAAACGCTATCTTCAGGACGTCGTCATCGCCACTGATGGTCTTCTCGTTGTCAGAGACCACCCGCCTTTCCAGCCCCCTCGCGATCGCATTGTTGTCCCTCGCACTGTTCTTGATGGACTCCTGACAGCCCTTCACATCCGTTTCAGTCATCCTTCCAAGTACCAAACCAAGCGCCTTTTTAGCAGGTACTTCTTTGCTCTGGACCTTGACAAAGCAATTGAGACTGTCTCTTCCTGCTGTCACACCTGTCAATCTCTGAAGACTATCCCTAAACACCTGCACCCGCAGTCTTCTGCCGATGCTCCTCCTACCATTGGCGTATCATTTGCAGCTGATGTGGCTAAGCGTCATCGTCAACTGATCATGGTTCTAAGGGAAACAGTGTCTTCGTACACCGTGTCTTCCTTCATCGCGAGTGAAAAACTCGAAGACCTCCGCAATGCCATCATCATGCTCTGCTCCCAGCTCCGTTCCCTTCGCGACGGAGGGGTGATCGTCCGCGTTGATCCTGCCCCTGGCTTCTCCGCCCTTGCCAAAGACAGAGTACTCCTCTCTTATGGGATCACCCTGGAGGTTGGTAGGCCCAAAAACCCTAACAAGAATCCTGTGGCTGAGCGCGCAATCGAAGAGCTAGGCTTGGAGATCCTCAACTTGTCTCCTGAGGGAGGCCCCGTCTCTCAAACTACGCTGTCCTTAGCAACGGCCAATATGAACTCCCGCGTCCGCCGTGATGGCCTCTCAGCTCTTGAGTTGTGGACGCAACGCGACCAGCTCACTGGTGCGCAGCTTCCAATTGTCGACCGCCAGATTATCCTCAGTCAAAACTTTTCCCGCCAGCAGAATCACATGCCGAGTGCTAAGTCCAAGGCCCATGGCTTTACCAAAGCCTCCATCCCCACTGTCCTTGTTGGTGACCTTGTTTTCATCAAAGGTGACAAAGACAAACTGAAAGCCCGCGACAAGTATCTTGTGATCGGCATCGATAAAGACCTTTTCTGTCAGCTCCGCAAGTTTACCAGTTCACAGTTCCGCAGTAAGGTCTACACCATTCCTATGTGTGACTGCTACCCTGTCACCCCAACTGTCCTAGCTCAGACTCCACAAGGACCCATCCGTGGCCAGACCGAATCCACTGCTTCTGACTCTGACGATGATCCTGTTCCCGTCGTCCCTTCACTAAGACCCCCTACAGTGCTTGCTTCTCCACCAGTGGATACCTATACTGTTCCGGTACACCACTCAGTGTCTCCAGCTCATTCTCAGCTACCCGCCCAGGAACACCCCCCCATTCCTGAAGTCATTATGCCTTCTCGGAGTCCTCCACAAGCTCCCCTGGACCCCTCTTTTACTGATGATGCACAGCCGACGCCTGCTGCTGTTATCCCCACTAGGAAATCTGACCGCTCGCGGAAAGCCCCATTTTGGCACAATAAGGACTGGGACTTTGACTAATAACTCTGCCGTGTACTCTCTAGCCGTAACTACGGTCTTTACCATGAACTGCGTATTTTATTAGCTCACTCGTACCTTATCATAAGGGGGAATACACCCCACCGTTACATTCAGTTTCATATTTATTCTAGCTCTTTCCTTACTTTTAGCCGTTGTTATCCTATGCGGTTTTAGTCTAGTGCTCGTATCAGTTCAGCCTATTGTTCATGTTTTATTTCTTAGTTAGGGCAGGAAAGAAGGAGGAGGCAATCACGCCACTACGTTGTTATTGCGTTACTTTCAGCGGTATCTAGCGCGCGCATGCGCCCGTGGATCATCTTTGTAATTCCATGCGGCTCTCGTTCGGTCTTAGTAAACCCTCGTTAAGACACAGTTTGTTCCTTATTGGCGAAAGGCATTCCAATGGCCATAATGGAATTTCAATTCCAACATTTCTTCTTTATATTTATATTTCATAATTCCATTCTTCCTTTCATCAACAATGAATTTCACTTCCCCTTTTCCAACTCCCAGCTTCTTTGTGAATCCTTGGCAGTCCTCAAATTTATTAATTAGGGCACACAGTCTTCTCATACTTGAGAATGTTATTGTGACTGAATAAGGCTGCTCCAAAACACCTACACCAAAACGTGTAAGATTTACAACCCCTTTATTCAATAAATTGAACACTTCCTGTGGCATCGGGACGTCAACACAAATCATCCAAGGATGGATTTTACTCATCCGCGGACTAAGTCGGCGATAAATTCCTTTCTTAGCACGTATCATTGTGCGCTCCAACATGGAATATATGGGACAAATTTCATGCTGATATCGATCCCGAAGGGGACCGTATTTTCCCTTCACAACAGCCTCAGCCACTTTCCCTAGCGCTTGAAATGTTTGATCTAGATCTCTCAGCTTGTGTACATTTGAAATCCGCCGGGAAAAATTCGACTTCTGGCGATTTAATGCTCCTTTAATGCCACTAATAATTTCAACTTGGTCAGGTTCCCTTTGAGCCGCCATTTTTTTTTTGATTCACATGGACCCAATCCTCCGCGCGGCCGCGAAAAGTTGGCCGAATTTTAGGTCAAAATTTCCAAGCGTGATTATTCCTCCTAGTAAGGGATTTCAACAGTCCATATATCCATGGGGCGAAAAAGAAAACAATATCAGGCGGTACCCTTGATATTCTCTTGACGCAAGGGGTTTCCCTGTAGGATATTCTGCGCTTATCCATTTAAGGTGGACTGCTTATATCGCTTAATTTCAGTTTTGTTTCCCCTAATGAGCATTAATACTGGAACTTTTTGATTAACGACCTCATATCATGGTGCGGTGTATTAGTTGGACGAATTAAATTTCAACCTATATATTAAGATTGATTGTACCAGAATTCAACAACACATAAAAAAGTATGATCAAATATTAAAATTAACACTTGGAATAGAAACTTGTTTAATCTCTGCGTTATAGCACCAACCTAATTTAGGGGAATTGATATTTTTGCACCTCCAAGAAAAACAACAGTCCCCTAGAAAAAGGGGCACGTTTTGCACCTTTATAAAAAGTCTATAAATTAACAAATTATTGACATGTTATTATCTCCTTAAAGGGTCCAGTTTTTCCAGTGTATGACCTTAAGAGCTACTCTGAATATTTACCAAATCAGTGAATCGCAATTTTCGCGGGTTTTGATTGGTTCCCGTAACTCGGAATATCCTTGGCTATTCACTGTTTTGCGACCGTAGCCAAGATAGTGTCTCGTTTCAAGACATTTTCGTAAGACAATATTCGAGCGATAAATGAAGCAGTCGTACAAACAAATACTAAGAACGAGTCGAACTACGGCTTTTCGCTCTTTACATGCTGAATTTGGCAGAAAATCGTAAAAATACACTTGACAGACTCCCCGAAATGTTTGTAAATTGTAAAATGATACGTGCAATCAGAAGCCACAGAGGTGTGTGAGTTTTGCGCCAAAGTTCCCGCCTTTTATTACAGCTTGCGGCACCGCTTCGCACACATTCAACGAGAAAAGTTTTACTCCAAGAGTTTTCCTCGCTAAAAAAGTGAAAAAAATTCCGGAAATGGAGTGGAATAGTTTCGTTTGTTTCACTGTCGATAAAGAAAACGGTAGAGAGCCGGCGAAACAACAGCGGAAAGGGAAAAACAGAACAAGACGTAAGCTTTTGTTGTGCTTTTTGTCGGAGCTACTTTGCCTTTCATTTAAGCTTAAGCTTATATTGAAACAGGCCATTTTACTTAAATTCACTCATTTTCAATTGTGCATTGAGAACAAACAGTTAAGATTACTTATAATTCGTGGATTACCCCATATCATAGAATGTATATAATAAACACAATACCACATGGAAAGTGCTTTGTAGGGTATTTACGCACTCGTTGTTTTTGTATCAGAAATCTTACTCGTTCGCTGCGCTCACTCTTTCGAATTCTGATACGTCAACAACTTCTGCGTAAATACCGTACGCCAACACTTTCCATGAAGTATTCTCCATATACATATATTTCTTTGTATTTCCTTTCATACAAAGACCTATATAAGAACGGCTGTTGGTTGTTGATTTTGTCGCTGGGATTTTCCCCTGCTAGATCAGGTTCATTATTAACAATATAACAACGCAAGCAAAACCACAAATAAGGCGATCGAAAACGCAAACCAAATGGCAAGCATAAGGGTCTCTTTGAGGAAAAGGACCCTGACGCAAGCATGAGCTACTTAAAAAAAAGACATTTTCAACATATTGCTAAGCGGCTACCGAAAAAGGAAAGCAACTTTTAACACCTCATGGTTATAAACTCTCTTAGATGAGATACTATTTATCTTTCAGGTAAGTTAAAATACTTTGCTCTTTTAATCACAAAACTTAAACTGATTAATTTTTTTGTTGTTTTTATTGTTGCTGTTGTTGTTGTTGGGTGTTTATTTTTTAAATGACTGATTGTATTTGTACCAATTGCTCCATGTAAGAAATCCTGATTGCGGAATCCGGGGAAATTTTTGCTTGTTGTGGAATCAAGAATCTAATAAAGTTTTCCTTCGGGAATCCAGAATACAGCTCTAGAAATCTGGATTCCCACCAGTGACTAGAATCCGGAAAACAAAGACCTGAATCCAGTTTTAGAAATTCCGAATCCACGGCGTAGAATCCAGAATCCAAGAGTATCTTGGAGTCTCTTGCATGGGACGATTCCAACAATGATATTAAGATGTAATTGAGAACTAATAATAAATTTCATCATGGTATTTACCATCAACATGGCTTACATTTGGCGTTAAACCTTAATGACAACGACTTAAGTTTAAAAAAGGAAAAGATGTTGGACAATAAATCCTGAGAAGGGTGCAGACTCAATGTAGTTTTATTTTGTGACGAAACAAACTTTGTCACTAACTTAATGGGACATTCTAACTTTGAAGAAAGTACTCTATAAGACATAATAACTTGAAAGGTAACAAGGACTATTGGTAGTTGCTATAAATTCAGAGGAATCCTGATTTAACGATCCTCGATTAGTTGATGTTTCTGGTATTATATAAAAAATAAAGAGGAATATTTTATGTACCGGCAAAAGTCAAAGTAAAATGTATTGGACAGAACCCCGATATAACGATATCCCCGATATAATGATGAGAATTCAGCGGATCGAACGTGAAATTTATCCCAATATAACGATATTATCAGTACACAGTCACAGATTTTCCCTTCTCTATTTGAACATGGATAAAGCCCTTAAGAATTCAACACCAGGAAAAGTCACCTACATTTGTCGAATTGAGCGGTTCCAAATAGACACGGTAGAATTTGAAAGGACGCAAATTCATTTTTTTTTGTGATGTTTTCGCTGCCGTCGTCGTTGCTTAATGTCCCTTTTATGCCAATATGTCAGTTATAGAACCGTAATTCTCTGCCACTTGTAAAGCTTTTTAGCGAACTTTTTCTCCTACTACGTTAACTAAAAATTACTTCAATTTCTTCTATCTTATTTGGAGCAAAATTAATTCAAGAGAGAAGCTGAAACTTGTAAGATAAAGAGAGAGAGAAAAGTCGGCTCTTTGTGCTTGTGCCACCCACCACTGGTGCTTTGGTTTAGGCCGTTTTCACAATAAATGGCGTCTGTGTCTCGCCCCATGTAAGGAAATCCAGGACAGTCTTGGATTCTGGATTCCGCGCTTCGGATTCCGGATTCCCAGTACTGGTTTCCAGTCTTTGTCAGTGGAACGTTGGATTCTGGAATCCAATCGTTAGTGGGATTACGGATTCCACAAGGAAAAAATTGTCGGATTCCGGAATCTGGATTCCCTTACATGGGTTGACGTGTGTTTGCCTTCGCGCTTGCGTCACTACATGAACGTATTGTCTCTTTTATTGCATAGTGCATAGTGTTATTATCTTATCGTTTACTATAGAAGTAAATAAAGTGACCTGAATACCGGCGACAATCTAAATCCAAGAGCTAATTACACTGTCGTGCCATGAGTGACTTAGATATAAATTTGAACATGCACTCATAAAACACTGTTTCTGTGTACACAGAAATTGATATTTAATCACAGGAAAGTGATCAAGTTAGTCAGTGATTAGACCTGCCTTGTTCAAAGGTGTTAGCAGAGCTGGTTTTATTTTCAGAAACTAAAGAAATCTCGAGCATCAACATTGTCCGATATGCCGGGTAAGGCCCGATTCAGACGCCGTACTTTTCATGAGCCGAACCTAATTCGAATCAGTAAGGCCGACCAAGGAGTTGACCTAAACTATTTAGATTGGCTGAACTAATTCAGACGCCGATCTTAATCCCAGCCGAACTATATTCAAAAGGAGAAAATGCTCATTTTGGTCAAACTGCCGGCAAAATACGCTGTCGTAATATATGCATTAGATAGGCATTAGACAGGTTAGTCTGAATGAAAGCCGTTCCAAAGTTGTTCCACAGTCGAAATTCCCGGCAGGACTATCCAGGAAGAACGGCTGAGCAGTTCCAAATTAAAATAGGCGTTCCTAATTGATTCAGACGCCGAACTTTTCATTATATGTACTTAATTCAATGTATTAGGTTCGGCTCATGAAAAGTTCGGAGTCTGAACCGGGCCTTATGAATCACATCACTCTAACATTACAATACTGTGAAGTATATCACCTTGTTGATCTCGTTAACTGTTTTAATACTACTTTAAAGTCCATCACCGACAAACACGCTCCTTGGCGGAAGAGATCCATGACTCAAAGAGTTCAAGCTCCATGGTTGTCTGATGAGATCAGATCTGCGAAACGTCGCCGAAGGATAGCTGAGCGTAACTGGAGGTCTACAAAGTCTGAATCTGACTGGAGAGCATTCAAACTTCTTCGGAATAAAGTTGTCTTTCTTATGAATAAGTCTCGTCGTGAATTTTACACAGATTTTGTCAGCAACATTTCTGGAGATCAACGCAAGCTTTTTGCTGCTACAAAGCAACTGTTCAATCAAACAGCAGATACGCCTTTTCCACCCCACGGCGATAAGTTAGCCTTGGCTAATGACATGGGGTCGTTCTTTATTAAGAAAATATCGTATCTTCGTGTTAGCCTTGATGCAACTGAGAATTTGTGCAGCACTGTTAACCGCCATTCTTCTCATTGTTCTTCGTCCTTTACTGCTTTTCGCCGTGTAGACATGGACTCTTTAAGAAAACGTGTGCTCAGAGCGCCGACAAAATCTTGTTTACTTGATCCTGTTCCCACTAATATCTTGAAAGATTGCCTTGATGAGTTACTTCCGATATTATCTACTACAATAAACTTGTCGCTTGAATCAGGATTTTTCCCTGACACTTGGAAAGAGTCGATTGTTACACCACTGCTAAAAAAAACAAGGTCTTGACTTGGTTTTTAAAAACTTTCGACCGATCAGCAATCTTTCCTTTGTTTCAAAATTGGCTGAAAGAGTGGCAGCTGATCAGATTCAGTCCTACTTATTAAATGAGCATGACCTTTTTCCTTCATTGCAATCAGCCTATCGACGGCACCATAGCACAGAAACTGCCCTGCTTAAAGTCAAGAATGACATTCTGATGAACATGGAAAATCAGAAGGTCACGTTGTTAGTACTTCTTGATTTAAGCGCTGCGTTTGATACCGTGGACCATCGGATTCTCTTAGATCGCCTCCAGTATGATTTTGGAATTTCAGGCTCTGCACTTAATTGGATTGAATCGTACCTTTCTAACAGAACCCAACGCATCTATATAGACGGAGTTCTATCGAGTAATTTTAATCTTAAATTTGGAGTTCCACAAGGAAGCTGTCTCGGGCCATTATTGTTTTCCCTCTATGCTAGCAAACTTTTGAAGATCGTCCAATCACATCTTCCTAATTCCCATTGTTATGCAGATGACACCCAACTGTACATCGCGTTTAGATCAGGAAATGATTTGGAGGAGACCGCTGCTATAATTGCCATGGAATCATGTATTGCTGATATCAGTCAATGGATGCATTCGAATAAGTTAAAACTGAATTCCGATAAGACAGAATGTCTTCTGATTGGAACACGACAACAACTTCAGAAAGTCAGTAACATTAGTACCTTATCGGTTGGGGACTCCCAAATTGCTCCATCTTGTGAAGTTCGAAACCTAGGAACCTGGTTTGATTCTAAAATGAGTATGCTAAGTCATATCAACAAAACTTGCTCATCCGCTTTCTATTATCTTTATAACACGCGTAGAATTAGGAAATATTTAAGTCGTTCAGTCACCGAATCATTAGTTCATGCTTTTATCACCAGTAGAATAGATTATTGTAACAGTCTACTATATGGCCCCCCGAATTCACATATCATGAAACTCCAACGGATACAGAATGCCGCGGCTCGGTTGGTCACTGAACACCTAGATTCTACCATGTTACACCATTGCTTTTCCACCTTCATTGGCTTCCAATAAGTTACCGTATAAAGTTTAAGATTCTACTTTTGACATTTAAGTGCTTATATGGTCAAGCTCCTAATTATCTAATTGATTTCATTACTATCAAAAAGCAATCCAGGTACTCTCTAAGGTCAAATGAGTCTATATTCCTCGAGTTACCAGGCATTAAGACCCATCCAACTCTTGGCGATCGTGCATTCCAGTCAGCTGCACCTTATCCCTGGAATGCATTACCTTCGGCAATTCGCAACATGAAGACATTGGACACTTTTAAGACTGCTGTTAAAACTCATTTTTTCAATTTAGCATTTAAATAGATTTAATTGTTGGCTTTTATAATAGGGTTTATTATTATTATTATTATTATTATTATTATTATTATTATTATTATTTTCTTTGTTTTTTTAGCAGTTGAAAGAAACTTTTGAATTTTAGAGGTTGACAGTTTTTTTTTTTTTTTATTGAAATGAAATGTTTTTTAATTCGAAAAAATTTTTCTTAGTTTTAATTAACTTATTTTTAAGCTAAATTAAGTGCTTTTTAAATAGACAGAAATTGTAAATAGTGTTTTTGAATGAATAGTTTTTTCTTTTTTTTAAGCGAATTAATTGTAAATAGGATTTTAATAGTTTTTTAATAAAATTGTCTAAGGTTCACTTGTTCTTTATTATTATTATATTATTATTATTATTATTATTATTATTTATTATATATTTATAGTTTTTAATACTTTTGATTGTAGTTTTTAATAGTTTCTCATGCTTTAGTCACCTTTAACATAAATTTAATATAACAATATTGTAAAGCGCAACCCAATATATTCATATAGAGGTTTGCGCTATATAAATGTAAATTATTATTATTATATGAATTAATTCATTTTTGAACTGCGGTTGTAGATGAAAGTGAAGAATGATCATCGCAGTAAATTTTCCAATTTTTTTTAGCAATTGGAAAGAAGAAGCCAGAAAAAAAAAATCGAATCCCGTTGACGCCCTGATTTTTTACAGGCTTCTTCTTTCCAATTGCTTAAATTGGAAAATTTACTTTCAACATTAATACTCTCCACAATACAGTACTGACCTAAAAATACAATTTTGAGAAGCCAATACTATTATTTTACTAGCCAGTACCGATCTTAAAATAATCTGGTTTTACATTGGCGATCACAGGCATGAAAATTCACTATATATATTCAATGATGTAGGTCTCGTGACATGATGTGAAGTAGCAATTTTGACTAATCAATATTATCTGGCTTCTTTTTTGACAAGTAATAAACGTCTGAAAAGGAGCCAGTAGTTTTGCTGATGGGGTTAAAGCCTGCACTGTCAACATTTTCGGGAGATGAGAAAAACGCACACCGGAAAAGCACGAGATTTTGGTTCGACCGACCCTGCACTACATCACCTTCTAAACGGTTGGTTAACCGATGGTTTCTTTCTCACTTTGTTTTCAGGTTTTCACGTCCTACTAGAAGGAATTAAAAGTACCTATCCTTCGCCCTTGATTTTTTGCTCATTTCATTTATTTTGTTTTTAATTGTGTACTTAATAACCCTGATCACTCAACAGCTTTTTTATCCTGCTTTTAACAAATGATGTCACAATAGACCTCATTACCGATACTGCGGCCATTAATTCGATTTAAGGAGTATTATGGGATGCCTAAGGGGCATGAGCACGATCCGTTGTCCTCCCTTAGTACTAGAAATATCTTAAATCTTTCTCGGGAAAAAGGCGATCATTATTACATCCTAACACGGCACAACGTGTTTTTTTTTCTTTCCATTAAAATCTTATTGTTCATATTATACGAAAACTTTAAGAAAAAATGCCCCGAAAGGCGCGTGTTAATACTAAGCGAATATATCGGAATGTGCTCATGCCCCCTGGGCATCCCAAAAATACTTCTTAAATGTAACTTATTCAATATGGGTGCCGTAAAAAGGTCTATTAATTGGTAGGCCCACAGTTATCTTAGGTCCTAGCATTTTATATCTTTAGTACTGAGATCTACATTTCAATGTACAGTAATTAAACACGTTGTTGTTATGGTGAATAACTTTTTGAACTCGTGAATCTATCCGGTTTTTCTGTAGAGGGATATAAATAGTTTATTACTGATGATAGATGATATTCTTGCGTGCTAGCATGCCGGCCGTATATCACTTGTGTACCATAATATAACGTGAATGTTTATTGCTTTTGTAAACTCCCACTTATATTGCTAAAGTGTACAGCTTTTATTGGCTTTAGCATTACGAGAGAATATTTAAGAACGATTTACCCTCTGGAATTTAGTAGTGCAGTACATGGTTAGGAAAAACAACTTCTCCGTCCGTCGACAACATTTGCATTACCGGTATGTATAACGAAAAAAAAATTTAACTCACAGAGAGTACTTGTTATGCTATCATCATGACCTCAACAGTCTGCTTACAGTACTTTATATTTAGACTAAATTTTGATGCAGCTTTCAGTTTTATCATCTGCCTAACGCACATTTAATCTTACTTTATGCTCTCAAAATGTCACTTATAGAAAAGAGTCTAAAGGTATTGTTGGAATCTGAAAAAAGCGGATGTGTTTTGTTTTCTTTCTTCGTAGAGATAGAAAATTTGAAATTATAAAGTTAGTGTCTCCATGTCTTGAACATCTAGATGCAGGTGATCGAATCTCAAAACTGTTTAAAAATTTAAGGAAATCAGTTTTATACCCTTCCTTTGTCTAAGAGATCCTAGTTTGCCTTTTATTTGTCAGAGATGTTATTTTGTTCGCTTGACGAGAGTGTTTACGAATTAATAGTATTTTCAAAAGAGTTTCATCCCGGGGGGGCCTCCGCATATGAAAGGGGTGGGGATGCTCGTCGTCTCGATTAGGGGTGTAAATTTCGGATTCTGGTCTCACATAGGGTGTTCTGGGCAAAACGCCATCATATTTAGCCGTGAAGGTCTCGTTTAGGGTTGCATGCAAAAAAAATTCAAAAAAATATATTTGATATGTATATTTTTAATTCGTTTTATTTACTCCACTCATATAATCCAGGTTTTCTGTAACATCATTACTTAAAGAAGACGCCTTTGTCCATTGTTTTCATTTGTCGGTGTTTTAACATGGTCTCTTTTAGGGGTCAAAAAAGGCTTGGGCCACGCCCAGATCGGTCTCCTTTAGGGGTTTAATTCAAAATTTCCGACGAGCCTCCCCACCCCTTTCATATGCAGAGTCTCCCCCCCCCGGGGTTTTCATCTAATTGAGTGATCCTTCCTCCTCACTGCACCACACACACACAAGCAATGTACAGAGGCTGAATTGCAGATTTGCGCGTAAAAAAAGTTTACTTCAATATCAATCTAAAATAAGGTCAAGTTGCGCTCACTTCCCCTAATGACAATGAACTTATCCGAGCATTTTTTTCGACAGTTTTCTGGCGAAAACCAGCTAAGACCAACAAGGATTCAAGATGTTGTCTTCTACCGAGTGCATCACCTGGCTGGTTCTTTTTCTAACCGAGTCTGTTGCTATAGTGACAGTGAACCTTCTTACCATAGTCATTTTTATAAAGAACAGCAATCTTCGCACTCGTACATTGTACCTGGTTATACATTTGACCGTGGCTGACCTGTTTGTTGGAGTATTTTCCGGAAGTGTTGCACAAATCTATTCTCTGATGGCTTGTAACTTCGTACACATCGATTATTCTTCGCAAGTACAATCTTTACTATTAGCTGGCAGTTATTTCTTCCCTCTCGTCTCTCTGACAAACATTGCTGTGATTTCTTTAGAGCGATGTCACGCCACTTTCTGTCCATTTAGACATCGTGTCACCAAAACATGGGTCTACTTCTTAGCAATTGCTGCTATCTGGGTTTTACCTGGTATTGTACAAGCGATTCTCCAATTACCAATCTACCTGGTCTCAAACGAGCGGAAGTATTATTTTTCGTTTCCAATATATTGTTGTTTGTGTCTCTTTAGTATCTTCGTTTCTTACACACTTATTTTCTTAAAGTTTCGTTGTAGAGCCCATCCTCAGCGCGTTGCTGCAGCTAGTTTAAGACAAAGAAAACTTACTGTGACATTGTTAGTAACAACTTTGGTATCTTTAGCGTTGTGGCTGCCATATAATATATATTTTTGTGTTGCCTGTTCAACCCCGAGTTTATATTCCTTTTTATCTCCTTTACAACCTATCCGTTTAAAAAATGCATTGCTTGTTTTACTTCATGCAAACTCCCTTGTAAATCCCATTGTGTACAGTATCAGAATTCCAGAGTTTAAAAAAGCTCTGTTGTCATTATGTAAACGTTAAGAAAGAGACGCTAAAAATAATTTTCCACTGAAAGGTATCTAAATTATGTACTTTGTAACCTTACCTTTTATTGTATACGATACCCGGTAACCTATATTATTAACCTATTGACCTACCAGTTATCCATATTGCTATATGTTATTTAATTTAATTAAGCCAGAGTCATTGATGCAATTTTCATAGAATTTATTGTACTCATAAAGAGGAGATCGCCTTAGAAAAACTATAACAAGCTTGCAGCTGAGATCTTCCTGCTACTAGATATGTCTTACAAACTTACTACTGTAAGAAGAATATGAGTGGCGAAAAAAATAATAACCTCGCTTTGATTTTCTTCTAAATAGGCCTTCTGTAAATAAAGATAGATTTAGAAATCAAAGCTTATAGTTGACCTTCTCTCTATAATGGGTCCATCAATGTATAAACAATCTGTGGCAATAAGCAAGTTCCTTATTGCCCTACGGCGCTTTGTCGAGATAGTTCTTAGCATGATTTCGAGGCCAATATGGGGAAATTCTTGGCGACAAGACACAGAAACAAGAGGGGATCGCAAGGGTTTGGGGTAATGCGGTTTTGCGGTAATTTTTATTTCAAAGTACGGTACTGCAGTGTTCAGAGTCCAAGCCGGGTGGGCGGCAATTTTAATTTTACGTCGCGGTATTATTGATGAAAAAAAATTTTGCCTCGCAATGATCTGCTTCCTTTTTTAAAGTATGATAACTCTACAAATCCTAAAAGGTGAACACGAACTGGTTATTTGAAAACTGAATGGAACAGCCGTCTACATCAGATCCATTTCCAGCTAGATTTCTCAGCATGCGTAATTTACACGCGCGCGAGTGCCAGTTAATGAAAAAATATTCTGCTAGCTCAATTTTCGATTTTATTGATTTCAATATTATTATTATTACAGATGTTTTCTTGTCTGTTACGAAAGTTTTCATAAGAAAGGCTAAAAGGTTATCTAAGTATGAGGATGGTGTGGTCTAAAAATTGCTACTCGTCCTACTGGTTGTGAATGCAGGACTATAGAATTTAATTTCATACTTGAACTAGTATTCGTGTGTGTGTGCTATGTGCCCTTCGAAACCCAAAGGCAGCCCAACGTAGTCAATCTGAATCCCCTTCAGGATCTTCGACAACTGGATGGGCGTCTTGAAAGTCTTTGACACAGAACCGAGTCAATTGTGAACCTGAAACAACCTCATTAAAGTCAACTGTTTTCCCTCAGAGTTTGCGATCCAGGTCAGTAATGAATATAGTACTAGACAACTCCAGCTGTTGTGGTAAGGTAATGAACAAAAACGAGCTTGACGATCGTATGTTTATCGCACGCTTAACATCTACGCACTTGATTTAGAAACACTGCGGTTTCGGTATTTGGGTAAATTTCGATGCACTATTGTGCAGAATAATTTTTCAGGCTTCCTTTTGCACATGCAAAATTTGCCTGGAAATCTGCATGATATAAATGTAATCTGTCAGTTTAGTGCCACCAGGGTGTCACCAGGGGGTCACAGTACTGTGGCAACCTAATGTTAGACCTTTTTTAAGTAAGCAATTTGATTTCGAATGTAGTTCTAGTAGACTAACACATTTTACTAGAATTGAACTCACGTTTTTCTTAAAGCTGCTTTTTTTTTTTTCATCGCTTTCCCGCAGACGTTATGAAAGAGCAGTGGAGCCAGAAGAAACCAAATAATTCTTGTTTAATTATCTTCCAAAGCAAAAAAATCCGTCAAAGCTAAAATACCTCGGAAAATGTTAATCAAAACGACAAAAATCAATTTATTGTGATGTGCATTTTCCATTTTTAAATTTCAGTTATGAACTCTTGGATCCTTTGTAAGAATTACCATGGCCATTCCATACTAAGCCGCGCCCGCGTGTGCGACCGGCGCGTCTCATAACAAAATAAAAACGGTATCTTGTTTAAAATCACCCCCTGTAGAAAGAATTATCGCAAGGTGTTAAGAGAAATGCAATTAAGATAAAGAATGGTCAAAACACGGAACAACCATTCACAACATTAAGTGTCTTCAGAGATGCACGTCTTTGTGCCCGCGTTTGTTTGTTTGTTTGTTTTCTCCTTTTTGTTAGCGTTTTTCAAAGGGCTTTCTACGACAGCAATAAACAGAAAACTAACCACTATCTTAAAATTCTGTAAGCTCCATTATTTGTCATCTCTCGGTGCCTTCCAGGCGTTATTTTATAACTTTTTTGTAATACTTGACATAACAGTCACATGAGCGTTGATTATTTAGATGTTCTCACATATAATTGATATTTCAATAGCTTTAGTATGAGGCAATTAAATTTTTTAACATTTATAGACAATTAATTTTTGTTTTTAATTTAGCGAGTTGATTCAAAGGTTGAGGCGATTTTATTGATCACTCGCTTGATTTGACTCGCTTTCTTTTTCAACTGGCAGGAACATGTTCTATTACTACAAGCGAAGTGGCCTTTTTCGGTTTGCCTTCAACACTTTTTTCAAACGCAAATAGGCGCAAGTTCAGTTTATGGGTCTTTATTGACCTAATATTCCAATCAAAGGAATGCATATCTTGATTGTCTACAGCTAATTTGAGGTTTCTGTTAAACCATCACATGAATTATTATCGCCATTATCATCATTTATTATTGTTCTATCTTTGAAATTTCTGTTTAAATCCAGACAAGCCAGGTGTCTCGTCCTGTCACTCATAATAGTTAACGAGTTTGGACGTCATGTCCAGAAATCTCTTTAGCTTTTCTTTTAACTAATTAAAATGCATCAAAACTGTTTGAAAATTTCAATAGAACTAGAAGATACACGATACTTTTAATCTTAATAGAATCAAAGCAGTTATTCAGCTTTCTTAATGTACGCCCCTTCTACACGGACGTACACGCAAATTCATTCTCCCACCGTGGTGCAAGGGAGGGGGGGGGGTTGAATGGAACCCTTCCCCAGAGTTTTTGTTATGTTCCAGTATTTCGAAACGATTTTTCTTTCAGTGGAAAGCCTTTGATCTTCTTAACAAGATGAGGTCTATTTTGTGGATGGTGGCGATGCTGGAGGCCTGTGATTGGGATTTAACCAAGATTTAGAAAGCAGGATAAAACCGCGAGAAATAGCAATATTTTTGTGCTTGACACGAACAAAAACACATAAATAAGCACTTTTCATGATTTTAGCCCCAAGATTTAATTTTATTGTTGAAAAAAGGTAAACAAGAAAACAATGGCTTGACCACCTTCTACTTATTACGTCATATCTCGTAACTATACAAACTGACTGAACTCACTGAACTTGACTAAAAATGCGCGCGAAGGATAAGCGAACATGTACTGAAAACATCAGGTGCTGATCGATGTTTTATCCTCTAGGAAAAAAAAAACTCAGAAAAAAGATCAAAGAGAGGGGGGAGGGGATTGGGTGGCGAACACCACCCCCATCCCCTTGTACGTCCGACGGTTAAAATGCATATAAATTTACCACAGCAATAATAGCAGATTGTTTTAGCTAACTTTGTAGATAATTGGGTTATTAATATATAATTTTCCTAGACGATAAGAGTTTAGTGATGGTCAGCTACTATGGTTACGAGATATTACGTCATACGAAGCCGTTTCTGAGTGAAAATTTCTTCCAGCAATAAAAATATAGTTTGTAGATAAAATGATGCAAAGCAATTAATTATCGGTTATTTAATTACATTTTAACCTTTAAAAGCGACCAACCAAATGCTGATGGGCAAACCGGTTCTTACTCGTTTACAGTGCGTTAGTTAAAAAGTCTCATTTTTTTCTTTTTTCTTTACAGTCATTCAGATTGCACGTTATTAATAATAACTGTGATAAGTAATAAGCCACGTTGCACTTTGAAATAAAAAAAAAAGCTGACCCAAGTTTTGGAACTCTCTAACACACTTTGTAATTAGCTAAAATTTCAGTAATTTTCTTTGGCCAAACGTGTCTCACTTCTATTTTTCTCACAGGAAAACAACGACACGGTCAGTCACGTGACCTTTAATGTTTTGGCATGTGCTTGATGACTCAGATGCATGTCGAATCAGTTATAAACTGGAACACTCTCAAAACGTTTCTTACCAACTGCACTGGAATTATCATAAATTACGGCTACTTAGTTTGCTGCAAAGTGCAATGGACACTTACTACAAATTTAATTTCAGCCTCCATAAGAGCGAAACGGCTCATTGCTTACTGTAATAGGTATTAGAAAGTGCAATGGGTTTTTTCACAAATTGTGACAGGTTTAAACGATGTGCCATGATTATTACTAATTGGGACAGTACATTTGTCTCATGAAAAACATTCGTTTCACCCTGGCTTTAGAGAGCAAAGGTTTTGAATGATTGTGGACAGTTATTGGCCCCCCTAGGGGGGGAGGCTCCGCCCGAAAGGGGTGCCTTTTTAACGCTTCAGGTATAGGAAAGGATAGGGATTTTACTCGTTGAAGTATAGGAAAGGGTAGGGAAATCTGTCATTTGTGTCTGCCTTATGGCTTTATAAAGTTGAGAAAACGTTCTATTTTTGTGATTGATTCCAATTTAAACGGCAGTGCATTTACAGCACTTAATAATATACACGAAAAAATTACTCAATTCTGATTGGCTGAGAAAGGAGTGCAGCTCTTCTGTAACACGAGTGCAAAATGTATAACACGATTGCAAACTTGTGACACGAGTGCAAATTACAAATGCTTTCTGATTGGCTGAAAACACAAAAGAAATCAACAAGAGCCAATCAGATTAGAGCTGTTTTAACAACAAAAATTCAAGAAAATGTCCATGGTTTTCAGCAGACGACGACGGGATTTAATGTTGTAAGCAAAACAACAATAGAAAAGTTACAAAAAATATTCCAAAAACCCGAACACGGTAAAAAAGTACGTCTTTCTGGCTAAATGTATTGAAAATGCGTTGCTAAGAGAAAAATACCGTCAACAAACTCGAGGAAAATGAGCCAGGGAGACTAAAAAACAAGCTACTTATAACAGACAACGCTAAAGTAAAAAAATAAAGAACAAAAACGGTTGCAAACACACGCAAACCATGACAGCTACACTCTTCAGGCATTTAAATGAACAAGGATACAATTTCATTGAACTGTGAAAGGTTTGAACCCAGGAGTCATTTCAAAAGGTTGAGTTTGATCGTCCGGGTGAACGTAGTCCTGAATAGGACTGTTGTTGTTGACAGTGACTGACGTTTCGACAACCTGTGCGGTAGTCATCTTCAGAGTCAAAGTGAGTTGTATCACGTCAGTTGATGGTATTATACTCTGGTTATTGATCTGATTGATCAAATATGTCGCGATGTTATTGGTCGTCTGTCAGTCAAGCCGTGATGTTATTGGCTATGAAGACTCGTAATCCGTGATTGGTGCGTTTCGATCCGTCTATTGTCACAGTTAAACAGTCGTCTATTGTGAGTCAAATTGTCAGTTCTCCAGTTGTTCTCTCGTAGTTAGTTTTGGTTGATCTCGTCAATAAGTCGTTTGTACGGCGCTGGTAACTGTTGGCTACGATTCAGTGGCGTTTGTTCTAAGTTAGTAAACCAGCTCTCTAAAGTAAGACGTTGATAGAATACGTTATACATGTCGCAGAGTCCCAGTCAATTTGATGTTTCGTCTTTAAATGGTGCTCAGCAATGTGATTGTTGGCGTCACCATTCCTCGTCGCGCGTTTGTGTTCGGTCAGTCGTGTACTTAGAACAATTACAACACGGACTTTGTTAGACGGAACACTCACAGTAACACTGATTCCAACTCTCAGACCAACTCTGGCCCTGTTACGACAGCGACTATACCGTACATCAGAGGCACCTCTCAAACTATTGCACGTATATTACAACCTTACAATATACGTGTTGCGCACAAACCGATAACCACTTTACGGCGACTACTTACTAATTTCAAGGACAAAGACAAACCGGAGGACAGACGGGGAGCAGTATACAAGATCAAATGCTGCGATGTCAGGCTTCTTACATTAGAGAAACCGGCAGAAACCTCTCTCTCTCTTCGAGTCTTTTGTGGAGCGAAGACCTCTATTAAAACATCCATGCGATGGTCGGTTTTTTTTTTTTTTTTTTCCCTACCTCAGTAGCAAACGAAACCGAAGATTTAAACATCTGGTCCAAACTAAACCAATGCGCGAAAATACCACAACATACATAATGAAAGTATCCGCAGCTGGTACTAGCCTTAAGGAAAGTGAGAAAAAAGTTAACGAATCATTGTGCAAAAAAAACAACAGTCAGGAAGCTGAAGAAAGCAAAGATTGTAAGTTCAGAACATATCCTCAGTGTCACAGGCCACAGAGGTATAAATTTCCTTAACGACTACGATGAAGCCGACGAAGAAGAGCTACGATGACTCTTGCAATAGGCCAAATAAGACAATGAAAACTCCAGCGCTGAGAAAAAGCAAATATTATATTAATACTGGCAGTTTCCGACATCACAACAACTGTGGCTCGATTAAAAAGTAGACAGTACTTCATTAATATCCATTTTTAGTTATAGTTATTATTAGTAGTATTTTGTTCAGGTGTAAAGGTGCATGTTACTAGTAAAGGGTAGCAAGGGTGTATGCTAATGACACGGTGCCAGTTATGTTCAAATTCAACAACAAAATAGAGACCGTGCCGGTGTTATGAACGACTGGAACCAGACACGGGCCAATTTAGTCTGACTTGTTTGTCTTTAGCCTGCGTAGCATGGCGGTTTTGTCGAGCCGGGCGCACGAGCGGCGAAGCGCGCGAAAACGAGAGAAAACTAAAACCTTTTTTTCAGTTGCTCCCGACCCAATCTCCTCGCGGTTTCTCTGCCCTCGCCCGCCTTTATTACTTAGCAACCAAAACCGCCATGCTACGCAGGCTAATTTGTCTTAATTGAGCAACATTTGTGGTTCGCTTTTTAATATATTGGCTAAAAAGAATTCGGTTATTACTTGGTGTTACGGTGATACTTTAGTTATAGTTTAGTTATAGTTTTTACGGCGAATAGGTGTATAACTACGAAGAAAAACAATGGATAATTGGTGATGTAAAAATTCAGTAATATCTTAACACGCAGTCGTTTCCCCTCCCCCCAACCCTCACTGTTTTTATAAATGCTTTCCTGGTGAATAACAGCAGTCAATCCATTAGCCTGCAAGTAAGCTCTCCGGGGCGCTCTGGCGGCGGGGCGGGAAAAGGAAGTAGAGCTTACAACAACGCCTTTGGAATTTGAATTCCGCCTCCATTTTCCCTGTGGCTCCCCGTCGACTGAGATGTCAGATTTCGGCCAATCAGCGTGAAGTGGAGACGAACGGGAATGTAAACAAACTGACGCGGTTATTCGAAAGAGGCAGTTGATGAGGGGTATCTTTCCTGTATGGTTTTCCTGCTTCCGCGATGGCTATCCAGCAAAGTATTAACATATCCTCATTTATCTTCCTACATTGCATTCCACCAAAACAGAGTTCC
Organism: Porites lutea; assembly: GCF_958299795.1. Classification (NCBI taxonomy): domain Eukaryota; kingdom Metazoa; phylum Cnidaria; class Anthozoa; order Scleractinia; family Poritidae; genus Porites; species Porites lutea. Next base: position 32,413,488 of record NC_133201.1, on the reverse strand, counting down.
CAATTGAACACACTTTAAGCACTTGTTCATCACGTCTAATCTTTATTTCTTCCGTACAGCTTCCTTAACATACAGCCTAATGTAGCTTTAAATGTGCTTCTATGTATGTTTTTACACAAGTGCATTAAGGATGTCTTCCATTTGTTTAATTCTAAGCTACTTACAAAGCTGACTAATTAATTTTTGCGATATCCCTCCATTAGTAACGATTTAGCGGGATAGCAACATTTTCTCTTTGATAACGTCTGAACAATGAGAGCAGAGCTTTTTTAAAGTCTGGCATCCTGATTGTGTATAAAATGGGATTTACAAGGGAGTTTGCATGAAACAAAAACATCAATGAAAAAAACAAATTAAGTTGTTGTTGGAAAGAAAGGGAATAAAAAATATCAGTTGACCAGGAAAGAAAAAGATATATATTGTATGGTAGCGACAACAGTAAAGACACTAAAGTTGTTATAAACAATGTGACAGTTAGTTTTCTTTGTCTTAAAGCAGCTGCACAATGGCGCTGAGGATGAGCTCCAAAACGAAACTTGAACAGAATGGACGTGTAAGAAACAAAGGTAGCAATTAAACACAAAAGACAGTAGGATTCCAGTATGTAAAGGTGATATCCAATCAAATGAAGCAACTCTGCCAACCGAATAACTGGATAAATCAGAGGAAAAACCCAGACAAAAACAATTGCCACCACGTAGACCCATCCCTTGATGAGCCGATGCCTAAACGGACGAAAGGTGGCGTGAAATCGCTCTAAAGAAATCATAGCAATGTTTGTTAGGGAGACAGAAGGAAAGACAAGAAGAAAGGTCCCTAATAGAGTAAAAGCTTGAAAAGGTAAATTCAATTTTATAAGGCGACATCCCTGTAGGAGATCAAATTGAACATAACCCCCGGATAGGACTCCAACCAACATATCAGCCACGGTTAAGCTTATAACCAAGTACATGCTGCGAGTGCGAAGGTTTCTGTTCTTTATAAAAAGAATGATGGCAAGGACGTTCACCGTTACTATAGCAACAAACTCGGCGGCGAATACGGTAAACCAGATGATACACTCGGATGATGAAAAAACCATGTTGAGTTATTTTCGTCGTTGGTGTTATTGTTTCTTGATTTTGTGTTACTCGTAACTGTTAACCTGTAAGAACAATATATAAACTTTGATCAGTGTAAAGAAAGATCATAATTATTAGACTCTTATTAATTTAAATATTTATCCGTTTCTGATTGGCTATAATACCACGCATAATTCATCGCTTAAATTGGAAGTTTGTGATATGTGAATAAATGACAGCAAAATTGCCAGATTATTAAACAGATAAAACTGGAAAAAGACAAAGGACGAGGTTGAGTTGTTTTGGTAATGAGTAAAAAATGGCGGAACATCTCACTTGTTTCACGAGGAAGAAATAGATGAAATATAAAGTCAATCAAGCCAACCATGCTTCAATGTGATTTAGTGCCGAACTTTCTCAAAACTCAGTTTCAGTAAAAATAAACTGTAGCAGTTCAAAAAACGATTTTTTAGGCGCTTATTGGGAACTTAAGTTTGAGGCCGTTTTACACGAAAAGTCAAACACATATTCACTGAATGTTTAATGGAAGAATAAGTTGCTGTTCATACATGTTTAAAAAAAAAAAAAACAAAAGCAGAGGTTCGAAAATGAAACTGTACGCCGCTGTGTTTTGTTTATAAGCCGGAACTGGCAGCTATTGTAATGAAGGACTAAATTCATTTTTTAGAAGATGCAATGCTGGGTTCAAGATCCGTTGCTTGCTTGTGGCTTAGCCACAAGTTTGCCGATGAATTACCAAAAAGCTGCTGACGTAAGTGTCTAAACGTTGCCGAAAAGTTCCTATTATTAGTATTATTATTATTATTATTATTATTATTATTATTATTATTATTATTTGCTTGCGCTTGAAGTTGGTTTTTGTTGCGGTTTCGATCGTGCACAGTATAAGTAGGTTTTATTCGTATTTCCTTTTTTAAAGAAAACTTCATTGATTAATAGAACTCAAATTCAACAGTTGAATTGATCGCCCCTTCATAGGCACGTTCTTCCCAGCTGGACATTGTTGTCCGCCATTTTGTAAAACGGATCATGTGATACCGCTTACCTAATGGACAGATGTGCAACACCAAGATGGCATTGGTAATTGAGCCAGTCCTGGAGTCCACACACTCACTCAGTAGTATAAACCAGTTGAATTTAGTTGACGTTTTTTTTCGATAGCTAATAAATGTTAATAAGTAGTTTCTTAGAAATCGATTTTGAGATAAATATTAGCGATAAAAAATCACGACGTTTCGACCTCTCCGAGGTCATTTTCAATTGTATAAAAGTTCTCTAAATTAGCATAAATAAGTTAAAAACAAGTTATAATAGATAAAAATGTGTTGAACGCTAAAATGTGATAAAATATGTAAAAATGTAAAAAGTGCTAGAAGGTGTGTGATGCAGGCTATGTCGGCTACACGTGCCGACACCTACACCAACGAATTGAAGAACACAAAGGATCGGCAATCGGAAACCACCTCAGAGACCAGCATGATATGGAGCCTGAAGACATCGCACAAAGTTTTAGAATCTTAAGAAAGTGTCATAGCAAATTTGACTAGCATCTCAAAAGCTAATAAATGTGGCAAAAAAAGTAAAGAATAATTCAAACCAAAACTTGCCAAGAATTTTAAAAGTTGCCGAAAATGGCAAAAGTTGCCCAAAATCTCAAAAGCTGCCAAAAGGTTGCCGAGCAACTTGTGGCTGAGCCTATTGCTTGGACTCTTTCATGATCAGCAACTCCTTTCAAAGATATCCTCTCACAGATTTTCGGTCAAAAATAGAAACGCAAGTCAACGTTAATTTATGGCGTCAAATTGTCTTTAAAATTGACAAGGAGAAAATATAAGAAAATGTATCATGAAACTCGGGCCCAGCCTTGCGATTTCTGCTCCTTCTTTTTAGTTGTTAAATAATTCAGAAAGTTTTTGCACCAATTATAAATAAACGATATAATAACTAAAAAACATATTTAATGAACAGATACATTTATTGTTTTCATGATCAGAGATAAAGGAGTATTAGTAAAAAGACGCCGGTTTTTATTAGGAATAACACCAGGCTGCTTTCCGGACGTCATTTGGCGTCAAAAACAGAGCGATACATGGGAAGGATTGCCATATTTCTTTATTTGTTTATAGAAGAACAAGCTTAACCTCAAGGTCACGCGCAAAAGTAGCCTTTAAGTTGTGTCATGATTGCAATAATCAGGGTTTTCTGACAAGTTTAGCCTTTGTGGCAGACGTAATTTAAAGGAAACATAACCCTTTTTTCCTTGTCTTATACTGCTTCTACCCTTCCTCCCTCCCTTTATAGAACCAGTTTACTGCTTGTGCCTTCCATTTGAAAAGCTGGATTAGCTAATATGTATTTCCTGTATAAGATCTCTACTAGACATAATTAAGACTAAAATGAAAATCTAACAATCTATCCTCCAAAGGACAAAAACTATTTTTGAGAACTCTCAGGTTCATTGACACTTTGTTTAAACTGAGTCACATTTTTAACTTTAGAGGATCTTACCGTTTTTTTTTTCTTTTTTTTTTCTTTTTTTTATATATATTCATCGAGCTTCTAGTATTAATACAAAGAAATTCGTCAGAAATGAAGCACTGGCCTACCTTATCAGTGAACTGGTCACCTGTTTCGACGTCGTCTGTTTTTCGTTGTTAGTTTTCGTAGCTATCAACTACGTTGCAGAAAAAGACAAAAACTTGGGGAGGAATCTAAAATAAAGTTTGATAAAGCCGTTAGTCCTTTTAAAAAATTTAAACTGGTCGCTTGTGTTATTAAACTGTTCACAAAAGCTCAAATTTAGCTGACAAAATTAAAAGCAAGCCGGTTTGTGTGTCTTCCGTGTTCTCTTTAGAATATTAAGAATTTATATTTTCTCTTTACCTAAACAATTCGATGCCAAATCGTATGTAACTTGACATAACATATTCTACTGGAATTATATTTACCTCCTTTCAAAAGGACGCTGGCAATTTTTTAAAAAAAAGCAAAACGAACACTGACCGGTGATATAAAGGAGTGGAGCCAGACAAGGTCTAATGTATCCTGACTTGTTTGAGTTTCTTTGTCGATCACAAAGCACTTGCCACTCTTTAATATACTGCCTAAAAAAGATAAATATCGAAGCTTTACTTCTTGGTACGTATTATTTTATGTGTAAAGGTGCTTTTTACTAGTTAAGTTTAGTAAGGGTTTATGTTAACTGGTGTTTTTGGGTAGAAAAGAAATTCCTTGTTACTTTTGCGATTTTTGCGAAATTTGAGGCCTTCTGGAGGCCCTTCTTGGCCTGTTTTTTCTCTAAGTCTAGAATTTTTTAAAATTTGTCCTTCTTGCCATTTTTGAGGTATTTGTTACTCGGTGTTTTTAGGTAGCAAGAAAAATCCTTGTTACTTTTGCGCCTTTAATTTTGCGGGATTTTCGGGGCCCTTTTTGGCCTTTTCTCTTTCTAAGTCTAGAATTTTTTAAAATTGTTTATTGTTGCAACTCTTGTGATATTTGCAAGTGATTGTCTCACAAAATTTTCTGGTGGATCATTTCTTTTGCAAAAATTGCGAAAAGAATTTGCAAGCCAATTTTTGTTCACAAGATCGTTCCTGGACATATATGTATCTCATTACTCGTATGAAACTTCACTTATTCTACTGGAATTAAACTGTCTTACCTTGTTTAAAAAGGACGCTGGCAGTTTTTAAAAACGGCAAAATGAAGACCGGTCGGCGTTATGAACGAATGGAGCCAGACAGGGGCTAATGTATTCTGACTTGTTTGTGTTTCTTTGTCGATCACAAAGCACTTGCCACCTAAAATGCTTGGCATACAGCTGTACTTATTGGTAAATAAATATTAGACAATACTTAATTAATATGCATTTTTAGTTATAGTTATTATTATTCTTATTGTTCTTATTGTTATCATTATCATTATTTTGTTTAGGTGTAAAGGTGCATGTTACAAGTAAAGGTTAGCAAGGGTGTATGTTAGTGACACGATGCCAGTTATGTTCAAATTTAACAACAAAATGGAGACCGTGCCGGTGTTATGAACGAGTGGAACGAGACACAGGACAATGTAGTCTGACTTGTTTATCTTAATTGAGCAACATTTGCGGCTCGCTTTTTAATATACTGGCTAAAAATAATTGCTTATTGCACTTTCAAATGTTTATTAATATGCATTTTTAGTTATAACTTTTATTGTAATTATTTGTTGCGAAAGGAAGCGAAAAGGTGCATATCTACGAAGAAAAACGAGGGATAATTGGTGATGTAAAAACTCTGTAATATCTTACTACGCGGCCATTCCACATTAAGGCTCCCTCCCCCAAATCCTCACTGTTTTTATAAATGCTTTTGTGGTGAATTATAGCAATCCCTCCATTAGCCTGCAAGTAAGCTCTCGGGGGCGCTCTGGCGGCCGGGCGGGAAAAGAAAGTAGAGCTTACAACTACGTCTTTGGAATTTGAATTCCGCCTCCAATTTCCCTGTGGCTCCCCGTCGACTGAGCTGTCAGATTTCCGCCTATCAGCGCGAAGCGGAAACTAGCGCGAATGTAAACAAACTTACGCGGTTAACTACTAGAATAATCACTAGCTCAAATATTCGAAAGATGCAGTTGATTAGGATAGAGAAGGCCCAGTAGAAGCAAAATTAGATAGCAAAATTATACTTCCTTAGAGACCATCGTGGGTGTTCGCTTGTCATAACATTTTTTTTTTTTCTTATTTGTTGTGGGCTGGATCTTACAGTTGTTAAACTGGTTTAACCATTAAAAGCCTGAAAGAAAAAATAAATAAATAAATAAATACGTATTTTCTTATGTAACTTCTTAATGTGTTTTCTTCTTGCTTACGATAATTTCGGATTTGAACGGTAAAATCTTATTTCACAGCTGCGTAACAGCCACTAACGATATATCGTAACGTTCACTTAACCACATTTAATGTTAGAGACAACTAAAAACCACGCTTTCAAAGGTTGACGTGCTCTTTTTCTTTATTCCTCATGAAATGAATTGGCCTACAACTCCTCTTTTACAGAAATAAATTAAACTTCACTGTAATTATAGCGCGAAACAGTGACAATTCTTCAGCTGTATTTCAATTGAGGAGATGTGGTATAGTCATTTAAATAACTGTTTACTGCATGGTACATACTGCCTTGAATTATTCCATTTTGATTGGTTTGTCCCTAATAACAGCCTAAAAATTTTCCATAACTTAAAGTTTATGACTCTTTTTTTTTTCTTCCAATTTTCCTACACCAAGGAAAACTACAACTGAACAGATCTGAACAGGTGTACCGGAAATTTACCATTTATCAGTTAATTATTACAACGTGATGGATTAGATGAATAAATAGGAAGTACTTTATGCAGAGAAGTAAAAACACATCACGACAATAAATACACCTTATTCGATGGTTTAGCATATGATACGTGCGGATATTTTGAGAGTTGCCTAGTATTTTTTCGAGCCCCGCGGAGGAGAGGAAAAATACGAGCAATGAGCAGAATGTCCGCTCGTATGATATGCTAAACCATCGAATAAGAGGTTTATTATTCTACAAAAAAAAAGTGTTATTTTGCAATTGGTCTCTATTTCTATTTTTAGGTAAGAGTTTTCACTGAACATCCTAATTCCGTCTGTAAAAATGATGTTAACAGTGAGACAAAATGTTCGCTCACATTATATGCCAAACCACTAAATGAGAGGTTAATTATTTTACTGTGAAAGAAAAATGTTATTTGGGCTTCTATTATCCGGTAAGAGTATCCAAAATATCCTCGGCTGATTCTCTCAACCATAGTTGCTCCTTTTCCATCCGCTGGTATTCCCCCTGTTGTAAACCGGCTCAACCAGACCATTAATAAAATAACTAAGATAGTACGCGCGCTCTGATTGGCCGAGAGGAGTGTTTGCATGCGAGTATGTAAACATGGTTGTGGCGTCAAGTTGTTTGGTTTTTCGCGCGCTAATCACGCAAGCACAAATTTGAAAAAGTCTTCGAGTTCAAAACTCAAAAAGCTTACTTTATTTACCCATTCCTTCGTCGGCTGAAACTTGGAAAATCGTTACAAAGAAGGTGTGTACATTTTTCTTCGCTTAAGCTGACCGTTTTAAGCAAGAAAACTCCGTATTTTGCAAAGCATCTTTTTGCAAAACAAGAACTGATTACGCGTGAAAGACTTCGTGGACAAGATTTTTGCGACTGGTAAGAATTTTTCTTTTAATCAGAGCCATACAAAGACTTTTGCGTTTTTTTCTCGGGAAAGTTATTTTATAAAAGCAATAGAAAACTTTTTTCCTGTGTTTGCATAGCCTGATATAAACAATCGAGGCGTTGGGAGAATTCTGGACAGTTATGCAAACCCTCGACTTCGTCTCCGGTTTGCATAACTGTCTCGAATTCTCCCAACCCTTCTCGTGTTTATATCAGGCTATGCAAACACGGAAAACGTTTTCTATTGCTTAAGTACTAGGGTCTAGTATTTTGTGCGTTCTCTTGACCTTATATGGTAAAGTGACATAAGGGTGGAATAATAAATGTAAATAACTATATGTCTGTGTAATTTTTAGCATCTTGTTTGTTATAAATTGTGGTCAAATGTCATATTTTTGTTTGTTTTTAATGAAAAACCATTGAAAGGAAATGGTTTTTGAGGGGAGAGGGGGGGGGGAACGTGAGGACGACAACGATGATGATGATGATGACAATGTTGATAATACGAACAGTCTTGAGCTAGCAAAGAATTTGATAACTGAATAATTAATTGGCCCGCAGACACTGCTTCGTCGAGTTTTTCTTGTCCATGCATTGTATGTGAATCGACTCTGATATAATCTGTGGCGTTAAATTTTGGCTTCACATGACGTCATCAAAAATTAAAACTAGAATTGTCGATCCTTCCGATTTTTCACTTTCATAAAGTACGTAAGAGCAGCTAAAAACTAATATTGAGACAAATTTTCACTTAGAAGTGGTTTTCGTTTTGCGATAGTCAGTACGCTTAATTTCTAATCTTTTGCGTGACGTGCCATTTACATGGCAGCCTAGGGCGACTGTCATGTTGGTTAAAAAAGTGTGGTATTTGAGGGGTATCTATTGTAGTTTCGCCGTAAGAGAAAACCTCAAGAATATTGCTACACTTAAGTACTCACACGGGACGAAAAATTGGATTTACTGCACTTTACTACGTGTCATAAGTTACGTCAAATATGGTATTGGCTTTGACTTTACCTTTGACGCGCGTCAAAGATGTCGCCAAATATATAACCACTTTGCTTACTCCTTTGACCTCGGTAAAGGTGAAGTCAAATTGCTAACAATTTTGACTTCTCCTTTGACGCGCGTCAAAGATGAAGTCAAATGAGTCAATGCTTTGCTATTCCTTCAACCCTACTTTGACTTTACCTTTTGACGCACGTCAAAGATGAAGTCAAAAGTGTAGTGGCTGTGACCACACCTTTGATATTAGTCAAAAATGAAGTCAAATACGACCGCTTCACTTTTACAACACTTTTGAATGGTTTCAAAGGTGATAGCAAATATGCAATGAATTACTTCTACAAACACTTATGTCGAAAGTGATAGTAAGAAGGGAAATTAAGAGCCAATGTCTGTAATTTTCGAGAATCGGTTGACAGTCGTGAATTTTTGAATTTCTTCATATTTCGCCCAAGTAATCTCTATAGCACACTAATTTCAAAAATCACGTTAAAACTTGTAACTCCTTTTTATTTTTTCAGGAATCAGGCAAAGTTTGATAAACTCTAAATTTGCGCTCTTTCGAGTATGAAATTAGCGAAAATTGAGCATTTTCTTCGCGCTCGTACATAAAAACGGAATGATATCTCTAGATGAAATCAAGTCACAAAACAGACACACATTTTTACTTTATAATTCAGCAATTAACTTTATATAAACCGTTTAAATGTGACTGTACCGACCGCAAGAAGAAACACGGTTTCAGCACTTTTCAAAAATGGCAAATTTGACCTAACTTCACCATCGTAAAAACCCAGTTGGTACATAGAATTTCAATATGAAACAAGAACAGTATTGAAGGATATCCTTTGCTGTTGTTTGTGTTAAAATATTTCTGGCGGCATTCCAAATGCGCACCTTCGAGAGACCAAAACCTGAACGGTATTTTGACACCAGGATAGCACGTGCAACAAGCAAGTTTCGACGCTTGGAATATTAATCCTTCGCAAATATAAGTTACTTCGACATTTAAACCCTAGTTAGAGTTGTAACGGTTTCAAACTATATTTCGGCGTTTCTGTTCGGTTTAACATGATTCCTTTCAACTGATTTTTGCGATAAACCATAATGAAGAGACACGAATACGCAGTTCAAATCACAGTTGGTAGGGGGGAATATTGTCGAAATACTCGCTTGCTATAGTTTTAATCGTATTGAAACCTTAAAATCAGAAAAGTTATTTACTTACCTGAACTTAAATGCTAGACGGGTTCACAGTACCGCTGACTAAATTCTGCATCACGGCAGAATCAAAGTTAAGTTTGTATATGTTTTCAGTCTGTCAACACAAGGGAAGATGACATTCCGGAAGCGCGTGACGCGTAACGCGCCGGAAAAGAAATTCCTGATATAAGTGTTTTACGGTGCAAGTCTTTGTTGTATGTCCGTATAGCATCTCGCACATATTAAAACTTGGTTTGTGGCGCCTGTGGCCCCAGTAATGCTGAATTTATTGCGATCACAGAAAAGATGTCGTGAGTCACTTGGTATGCTCCTGACTTGTTAGTCACGTGAGTATGTAGGGCAATAACCAAACATCGACCCTTCCATGCTAATGATACAAGTAAGGTTTTCTTCATTTACGTTAGGTGATCTTTGTTTGATCCACAAAAATTGGCGCATGACTGAAATAAGAGTTTTTCCACATCACCGCTAAATGTTTGGTTCCGGGCGGCGGTGCAACAAATCACGTGGCACCGTTCTAGATCAGCCTACTGGCTGCTCATAGAGGGGTCCATAAAGGCACATCGATTGATGACTCTGTATGGCCTGAAGAAAATAATATACGCAGAAGTTTCGGCTGAGCGACGAAGGTGCAGCTTTTACACTCTTTTTTCGTTTCGAAAATAGACGAGGACGCGAAAGGTCTCAGTTGACAATGCTAACGTCATGAAAAGTCTACTTAGCTTGTTTAAGTTTAGGGCAGGAGGAAATCGAAGAGATGGGTGGGTTGGTTGGCATTGGGTTCTCCATTAGGATCAACCCTACACATAGAAAAATTCATGTCTTTATCACTACATTTAGAGCTAGCAGACTTTGTTTGATCCACAAAATTGGCGAGTGAAAATAAAAGTTTTTCCTCACCACCGCTAAATGTTTGGTTCCGGGTGGCGGAGCACAAATCACGTTGTAGCATTCCAGAACAGCCTACTGGCTGCTCATTTAAAAGGGGTCCGTAAAGGCACATTAATTGATGACTCTGTGCGGCCTGAAGAAAATTATATACGCAGACGTTTTCTGAGCGACGAAGTTGCTGCCTTTACACTTGTTTTCTTTTCGAAAATGGCCACTAACTTCTCTCCTCGCTCCTCGCCGCTAGGCGGTCGTTTTTGCCTGAGAGATACCACTACGAAGGAGTTTTAGCACGCAAGTCACTGCTGGTGCGGACCTAGGAAAAGGGCATTCTCCATCTGAAATTGTAAATCGAAATGAAAGGCTATTTTGAGCCTTTTCTCTCTTTTCTCCGCAACGTATTTGGTTAAAAGATAGTAAGTAAAATGGCTGCGGCATTTTAAAGCATTTTTTCATTTACGCGACGGATTTTGGCGTTATGAAAAAAAAAAACTTGTCAGTAAATTGGTTTATTTTCTAGCGTGCGAACAAGTGCCGGGGGGTGGTGGCGAACAGAGCCAGGTGACTGTTCCTTTTTTTAGGCGGGAGCTAGCAGTACGAGCTTTCTGGCCTAAGGCCATACTGTGTAGACTGGCCTTTAAGGGCCTCTGTTCGGGGGCGTGGGATCAGATAAAGTACAATTCGTCAACAGCAGGTTGAGGTCTCACCAGAAGATGCCCTTGCTGCAGAGGAGCAAAGCAATACCTTTCAGTAGTTTAAACAAGTTAAATACTTGTATTTCGCTTATGAAATGTGTCCATTGTCCATTGTCGATTTGTGGTTTTTCAGGAACGTTCTTTTGCGGAGCATTGGTCAATTTTCTTTAAACAGTTTCACTCGTTTCCATTTCCCTGCTCTACCTTTATGTGGCATATGGCGTACCGGTGTACCTAAATCACTCAATTCATACAGAGGTGATCGATAGAGAAGTCTATACGCCAAGCGGGGTTAAGATTAGTTTATCACAAGCAAAGGCTCAGGGCCCCGTTTCTCGAAAGTCCCGGTAACTTTACGGGCCCGAAATCAAATATTCAAATCGAAATATAAAGAATAAGAGCGCGGGTCCTGGCTAGAAAACAACTCCATTTTGTTTCATTAACTGACAGTTTTATCATGTTAGATGCAAAACTATTGAAACCTCGATCTTTAATGTAAACGGAGACAGCTTACCGGGCCCGTTAATTATCGGGACTTTCGAGAAACGGGCTCCAGAAGGCTAAGTGAAAATAAAAGAAAACTAGACTCGGCTTAGTAACTCTATTTGTTTTCTTTCTCTATTTGAGTTTCGGCTGGTACATCCTAAAATCAAGTTTGGTTCCACATGTTGTGGAGAATATAAAATATAAAACTAAAAAAAAAAACAGTGTTAATTGTCATTTCATTTTTTCTTGTACACTCGTGCGATCAGGGGGGGCTGGCAACGGCCTTTGATCTTGCCGCTTTTCGGCTTTCCATGATCGCCCCAGTTAAGAAATCTGTCAATCATCCGAAAAATGTAGCGAGCATGCGCAGAACGGGTTGGGAAAACAAGTTTGTCTTAGCAGCTTCTTCGCAGCGATTCGGCAGTGTGAAGTGAAGTTGCTTTTGGTCCCGTTGGTCATTGGTTTCTTCGTTTTGTTCCGCGTTAATGTGGAACTAACGTTTTCCTTTCTTCTGGTCTTGCATTTTTGTCATTAAATGCGGCCCGGTTTACTACGGTAAGAACGAGACCAGTGAACATGTTTCTCGATGCCCGACCTTTCGATGATTTGTTTCTCTTTAGACGACCCACGAATTGCAAGAGTAAAAGAAGGGCCAACCCTCCAATACGTATGTATAAGAGTTTATATTTTCAATTGAAAGGCCCAAAATTAATTCTTCGTGGTATTTAAAAAAGTGCCGTGACTGGCATGTGGTTGAGAAAAAGAGTTGTCAGAGTTCAGCTGAGAGTTGTTTACGGCTACACCTTTAAGACGACAAGAAATGATGATTGAGATTCTCAGTTCTACATCTTTGATTGTGAACTTATCCTGGCAGAGTTGCGTTGGATGATTGAGTTGCATGGTCAAATCTCGTAGTTCATGTATTTCTTTATGTACTAGAAGCTAAATAAATTTTGCCAAGAGATCATTCTCTCTTGTTTTTGCACATGTTGATATGCTTAAGTTCTTTTCTTCGTGCGATTTAATTTAAACTTTACCGTAGTTTCTAACGAATGAATCTTAGGCAGATGAAAGGGTAATTTTCTTGTGTGTTTGGAATTCTCTTTTCATGACAGCAGTTACTACACTGCTTTCAGTTTGAGTCCTAATTCAAGTGTGTTTTGTTGCAAAAAAAGAGGGAAAAATTATGAATTTTAAAAACTACACTACCCCTTGGAACAAGATTATGGTTTAAAAAAGATTAGCTAAGTTCAGAAAATAAATCTTGAAGTTTGCATGTTTTGACATGGACTACATCTGGCTAAATATGCTTCCAAGGGAATGTATAAAGTCAGGAAAATGGTGACATTTCTATTTTTGCCTTTCCTTTGGCCACGATGATCAGTTTTTGCCATACAGTTGCATGTAATTTTTTACACTTTTGGAAATCAACCTGCCAGGTTAGTTTGTGTCTGTATAAAAATGTAGTTAATAAAATCAAACCCTCCCAACTTAAAAATCACCTTGTACTAGTGGATATGCAAAACACCAAAGGATGTCTTGGAAAAAATGTAAAATGATTATTAAGATAATATTATTAATTTTGTAGTCAACAAAGTCAATGACAGTTAGAAACTTGTATTGAGGCAGGCAAAAACATTTTTCAGAGACCATAGACCTTCACTGATTTTGCTGTTGAAACAAGTGGTAAAAGGGTATTAAAATGTGAAATCACCTCCCTGAGCTTATACTGAAAGAGAGTATGGGTAGTAGGACACATTGTTCATTTCCCCCACCCTTTTTATGCCAAGAGACCTGATTTTATAACCCTGATTCACTTCAGTTAGCATACAGACTTAAGTTAGCTTTTAAACTTAGAAAGATGGAAAAACTTGGGGAAAAAAATTGGTGGTACCAAAAATGTAACTACAGACTGCTCTTCATCAACCTTCACAGCCCAAACAGACACCCTGTTCAAAACTCTAAAGGGTGAAGTGGTCACCAACCTAACTCAGCAGCACATACTCATCTAGGCCAAATAAGCCAAAGGTAGTATGTAGAAAGAACTGCTGAGGGGATTGGGCTCAAGGGACAATAACTTCTTTTGATGGTTGATAAAAAGTCAATTTTACCTTGTTTATTTTACTTGTAAATCAGATTCATGACTTACAAAAACAATTGAAGTTGTACATTTTTCAAGGTCCTTCTGATTCTCTTTATAAACTTTGCAAAATATTCAATTTTCTTTTTTCTGTTTCTTGTACTCCAGTCCTTTGAGGGATTTTCTCAATGTATACTGAGCATACCCCTCTCTGATGTACTCACTCTTATTAGCAACTGGATTAACCTCTTGTCCCCACACTCAGATTCAAGTATAATTCAAAACTATGGGGTAATTTTTGTACAAAAAATTTCAAGGAAGTACTTAAAACCGAAGTCACTATCTAATATAAAACTACTAAATACGGTATTGCTGTTGGAGCTATTTATTGATTATCACTCAAACGATATTCCAGTGAAGGTTTTTTGAAGATTCAGTAAACCCTTCCCTGCAGCCTTTTGATATTAAAAATAGCTTATACTGACAGATCCAGTATATGTGAAGCAAAGTGATTGGAACATTTAACCTGGATTTTACTAAATTAGCCCTGTATTCTGTATTTACGCCCACAAATATTTGTTGTCCCTCCCGGTGTACAAACAAACTTACGAACAGCGAAGTACAAAATTGGTTTAATAAACATTCCCATATGACTGTTGCAAGACTCATACTATAATGAGCTCGTAGCATATGTTTAGGATAAGGCAGAGGGTTCTTAATACCACCGTAGGTGAAAAAATATATAATAGATGGAGCAGGCTGCCCTGAGGCTGGTCGGTCGAAAATTCACGAAGCTTATAAATAACTGAAGTTGCCAAGGTGCCGAATCACGATGAGCAAAGTCACTCATTAACTGTTCAAACATCACGCCTCCTGATGTCCAAAAATTTCATGAAAAAAGTTCGTGAAAACCTTTTCTTGATTTTGAACGCCGTAAAACGTAAAACCGAGCAAAAACTCATCATCTTTCCATGTCCTCATTCTCCGCCATATTTGTTTTGAAGGAAAATTGGTACTCAGTCTCACTCGGCCAAATTTCTTAACTGTGGCGATCATGTAAACTCGGTTCCAGACCTCGCTGCCAGCCCCCCCTGCGTGCGATGATTCATCCTTTTCTGTACGGTTGCGTGACCAGACTCAGATCACACCACGGGCTTTCATCACGCAACACAGCATTTAGTACGAGGCTAAACGACGGAAGATTTCAGTAAACTGCGGCCACTTGCAGTTGAAACGACTGTGGTAAGTAAATTCTTAGAAATCTCGAATCCCATTTAGAGCTAACACGCCGTTTCTAGCGGCTTTATTTTAGGTGCAGAAACTCGAGGTCAATATTTACACTCAATGAGGACTTAATCTGAGCGTCGTCTTTTTCAGCTACTTGCGTGCAATCAAATGCAGTGTTAATCTACTTAGTTTTTTTTTTTTACCATCAAATTGAAAAGCGTTTTTCAAAAGATTTTAAGAGCTTTCCGTAAAGTGCCCCTTGTAAGAGAAGATAAGCTTGCAAAAACTTTTGTGTGCCTACAGTCGCGGCGGAGAGCTTGTTTGAGCGTTCCAACGTGCGAAACTACCCTGCACGTTTCGGTGTCTCAGCGACGCACTTTTGTAATGCCGCCAAAAATTTTTTAACACAAGAAACGGCAAAGGATGTGCTTTAAAATAGTGTTTGCTTCATGTTGAAATTCCATGTATCAATTGTTTTTTCAATGGTGAAGTTAGGTCAAATTTGTCATTTTTGAAAAGAGCCGAAATCGCGTTTCTTCTTGCGGCCGACACAGCCACATTTAAGCAGCTTATCTAAAGATAATTGCTGAATTATAAAGCACAAGTCTATGCTTGCTTTGTGGCTTGATTTCATTTAGAGATATCATCACGTTTTTATGTACGAGCGCGAAGAAAATGCTTAATTTTCGCTAATTTCATACTCGAAAGAGCGCCGATTTAGCGTTTTTCAAACTTTGCCCGATTCAGGAAAAAATATAAAGCCGTTACAAGTTTTAATGTGATTTTTGAAATAAGTGTACTATAGATATTATGTGGGCAAAATATGAAGAAATTCAAAAATTCACGACTGTCAACCGATTCTCGAAAATTACAGACATTGGCTCTTAAAAAGCTGTATTTGAATACTGTTTTAAAGATATTTACAGCTATTTCGAGAAAGGTTGTCGGATAAAGTGCACGCGACAATCCCGAAAGGCATTGTGGGTGGTTTTAAGTTCACTGTTCTTTAAAGAAATTTGAAAGAATGTTGGTACGAAAGGCCGTGGAAATGTGTTTGCGAGTGCTAAAGAAAAGCAACAAAAGTAGGTTTGACAGCTGCAGAGTCAGAAACACTGACTGTTCATATCCCATATTACCTTTCGGGATTGTCGAGTGCACATTTGTTTCCGACAACCTTTCTCGAAATAGCTGTATACGACAATACCGAACATAGACTGGTAATCATGGTAATTGCTGTTTTATAATTATTTTTGAAATCGTTTTGGAATATTTACTTTTCGAAGTTTTTTTGTCTTATCTTGAGTGGATAATTTTCCCCTTGATCGATCAATATACGATTTATTTTATTTATTTAGTCACTCGCAAAACCTTACACAACATGAACAAAAGTTGTTAATTAAATTATAGAATTAATGTGACAAGGAAGCCTAACAAAGCTTGAAGCTTATATCAATAGGTTTCTTTCAACTACCTAATGAACTAAATTCATGTCTGAGTGCAGAGTAGAATGGTCTTTGCGAGCAATCGCGAGCATGCGAGCACTGCGATTTTTTTGCGAGCACGAGCAGAGATAAAAAATTTGCTTTCGAGCAGCGACCAGTGTAGAGAGTACAACTCGCGAGCAGCGAGCACTTCTTATATTTTCCGCTTGCAGCAATCCATATGGAACTCCTTTTCTTTAAAATAAAACAGAATATAGCTTAAAACGGGGTTGTAATTTAGAGCACAAAACCCTAAGAGAACTTCGTCTAAAGTAAAAACACAGCTGTACGCAAGCGATCCCAAAGATTGTCTAATATAACAATAGAGTTTATGTTCGCGGGCATAAATATGTTTTGGGCCCGACTCAGACTCATTTTAGCCCGAGCCGCTAGGCGAGGGCTAAAATGAGTCTGAGAAGGGCCCAAAACATATTTATGCCCAAGAATATAAACTCTATTACTATTAATATCACTCTGGAGGGCATTGAGAAAATAAAAACTGAAAAAAATGACAACAGAACAGTCTGAACAATCACGCAAGCATTTACAAGTTGAATGGCTTTTATTTTTCCCTCAATGAAAATGCACAATAGCTGGCTAGAAATTACGAAATCTTACCATTCGACTCTCAAAAATTATAGAAGACATGAAAGGAAAGTTCGACAAAGCTTATTTGTAAGTGTTGAAATTAATAGTACAATTGCTAAAGTGACAGTTTGGCATAATTGGTTGAACAGAGTGCGTTTGGCTTGAAGCCGCAAAACTTACATGCACTTCGCCACCGGCCATGTAGCCTGCGTAGCAAAGCGGTTTTGGTTGGGCGCGCTAAGTAATAAAGGCGGGCGAGGGCAGAGAAACCGCGTGGAGATTGGGGCGGAAGCAACTTGAAAAACCGCCTGCACGGACGGGGGGCTTTTTTGAGTCGGTTCGTACGCCAGCGTACGGATCGTTCCGATTGGTTCGGAATGTTCGCCTGTCAATCAAATATTTTGGTAATCTCCCATGAGAGAGTTTCGAGGGAATGAACAAATCATCTCCGCAAAACAAAATCAAAATATCAAAGAAGCGTTGACCGGAGCGTCGTCGATCTTGAATATTAGACGGGAAAACAGGGCAATTGTATTGAAGCCCAAACAGAAAATGGCCATTTACAGTCTTCTTCAAAGGAGAGATGTCATGGAAATTTTGTCAACAAGATTTGGCAAGAGCATGATCTTTACTGTCTTTGCTATGGCCAAAGAAGAAATATCCTCATCGAAAACCTGTATGATCACAATTTCCCCTCTA
>NC_133201.1:32378315-32390815 GCF_958299795.1 Porites lutea | reverse complement strand
CGCCTTCAAAACTTTTTCCCGAACTCGAAAAAGTGAGCCTGCTCGCAGGCTAGCTCCACAGAAATGACAAGAGCCCATAAAGAGAGCGTGTTGTAGGGAGGACACAGTAACTAACAAGCTCACGCAATCCGATTGAACAGACACGACTACTGAAGCGCTAAAAATAGCGAATAAACGTTGACCAAACAACCGCGTTGGTGCGTGAAGGTTTGCGAATTTTGCGGCCACTGGACAAAAAGAGAATTCGCGGAAACACGCGAACTTTAACGATAACATACT
Source organism: Porites lutea (assembly GCF_958299795.1). NCBI lineage: Eukaryota > Metazoa > Cnidaria > Anthozoa > Scleractinia > Poritidae > Porites > Porites lutea. The sequence continues at coordinate 32,390,536 of NC_133201.1, read as the reverse complement.
GACTTCGAAGGATGCAAATAGTGCTGGCACTGGCGACTTAAAATAAACAAAACTCTGTAAGAGCGTATACTTGGGCGTCTGATGTGTGAGTAGTAAAAAACTGCTTTTTATTGTTAAAAGTTCGTTGAGATATGTGTAGTGGAAAACGTCAGAGGTGGAGTTACATTTCAGGGTCACTTATCAAAGTTGCAAGAGCCCAGTTGTATGGTTGCGACTTCTTTTATCAGTGAATTCCCATGGCGGTGGTTGTTTACTATTGCCTTGGGAGTATTTGAAATCAAGGTTCAAGAGCATAAATCCTAACATCCAGTTTATCAAGTTTCTGAAAAACATGATTATGTATGTTGCTAGTACGCTATATATTTACGGATCGACGTGCTGACCTCTTTTTCAGAAAGAAGACAGGGAGAGGCGATAATTGAAGGGGTGCGCTTACTATAAATTAATACTTGAAAAGGGTGACGTAACCCAAGCATTTAAAGTACCTATGAGGCTAATACAGAAGACATGGACGAAGGTACTTTGGCGTTCAGACTTCTTGGTAACAGGGAAAATCAGCATTTAAGTTCAGTTTTCACGTCAATATCCTCCCCGCCCTCCTTTGCGAACAAATTTTTATCGAGAGACACGTCTGGGTATGAGACAGTCACCACAGCATTTAATAAGGACAGCTTCCTAGCCAACACATTCTTTTCCAGTGTTTAGCGCGTTTTCCCGATGATGTAAGCGGTGGTAAATTCAACAATAGCAGAGCATTTTTGTTCGGTTCAATTATCTTTATCTGCCGGTGAAACTCAGGTCCACGTTCGCTTACATGCTTAATAAAAAGCATACCCATTACATCGTGCACTATTACACAAACTATATCCATGGCCTACTCTTACATTATGTAGTATTAATTACACGGTGATGGAATACACGTAGGAACTGTGAATGCTGACCTCTTTTTCAGAATGAAGAGAGGGAGAGGCGACAAAAAGGCGTGCGCTCACTTTTTGGAAAAGAGTATCCTAATGCAAGCATTTAAGTACCTTAATGAGGCTAAAACAGAATACCTGGACACTATTTATTGAAGGTAATTTGGCGTTCAGGCTTCTCGTGAAAATCAGCTTTTAAGTGTACTTTAGCATTAAGTAGCAATTATACCGTTAAATACAGGTTGTTAAATCCATTAAAAAAGCTAGTTATATCTTCTTTGCAACAAATTTGGAATAAATTTAGCTCCAACGAATCTTGTTATGTTAAGTTTTCGAGGACGGAAAAGATGCTTGACTCTTTCACAAGAATCGGTGTTAAGATCTGGAACTAAATTCCACGCTCAATAAAACTATTTAGCCGAACCAAATGCCGGAGAGTAATCAAGTTGAGTTTACTTGAAGACTTCCTCCAGTCTGAAGATGACTATGTTAAAGTCCCTGCCCCGTTTTATTGAGCGTTTCTCTTCCCTATCATCGTTACCTTCATAGTTATTTAGCTCTATTACCATAACATTTTTAAGAATTCTCCTTGTCCCGTTTATAGTGTTTTCTTTTTACAGTGTTCTCTTTAGTTATTTATAGTTTATTTAATTATTTGTTAAATCATCGTAAGTTTTCTTTACTTTCTTTCATGATCATTTTTCGTCTGTTCAGGCAAACGAGGGGCGGAGATAGTTTAAAAATAGGTACGATGCTGATGCCCAATTGCTTGATTTAAACTAGAATCGTTTGGAATTAGTTTTAAAATATTGTAACTGCCACATGAATGCTGGCTTTTGAGCAGAACAAGAACTTGTCTAGGTGCATGCAAACATACACGGAGACGGTGAGGACCATGATGAGCGAACGCAAAAGTCATTATGGCTCGAAGTCAAACCAGAGCAAGCGTCAATCGAGTGAGCTAATTCACTTCCAGTTTCCACTCATTTCCAAGACGCCTACGAGCGCAAAATCGTTCGAGACGCGTAAGCATTTGAATATATTTTAAAAGCTTAATTGATAAAACCAGCTTTAAACTCTCCCACCGATGCATTAGGAGTGTACCTTTAGAAATAAAAATCTTTATCGCAGCGTATAAATTTATATCAGCAAATATAGCAATTGTGACAGTCGCACATAAAAGGCTATTCCCGCATTCTTTTTTTATCCTTGACATCACACACTTTTTGCGCTTAGCATGTATACTATATCAAAAACATTAACTTTACCTTATTCACATTGAGCGCATAACAAATCTCTTTTTCCCTCGAACAGAGAAAATTGTTAATTACACGATGTATCGTCATGTAGTCGAATGTTTTAAATCATCACAGTCACAGCTCGAATTAATGAGCATTATATCGATCACTAAAGTATATTTAGGTATTCTTGTCACTAAAATCAGTAATGATTTTAAGATGACTAAATCTAAGAATACAGTGGATATAATCGAGAAGCATGGAACATGACGTGTATGGGTAACAGTTTTGTACCGTTTTCCTTCGGAAGTTGTTGATATGCGAGTTCGCAAGTTTACGAAAGCGTGCGAAAGGAAGTGTCATATACAGCTTTATATAATTATTTCGGGATGCAATAGTACAGATGTAAGATTTAAAATATCTATTAAGACAATACATATTGCCAGGAAAGTTGTGAGGTTACCCCTGTGTTAAAACTCCCCAAAATTATTTAGGAATGTAATCCAAGTAAACGTTGACTACAGCACTCCAGACATTACAAGAGTATGCGCAATTTTTCACCGCCACGGAATTTTGCAACAACATTATACAAAAGTTAATATAAAAACATAAGTGTTTAAGAGAACATACAGCATCTAACAAGTGTACGTATACATATTTGGTAAAACGTAGCGATAGCTCAAGAGGCCCTATTCATATCAGATTTACGGATGACACGAACTCACAACACTCGAAGTTTTGCGGGAGAGCGCAAACATTGATGCAAGACGAACAAAAATTGTTATTTTCTCTAAGAGCGATTAATCACTTACGGATGTTCAAGATATACAATGAACAGGAGAGCAATGATTCAATTCATCACTCGACACTGATGTACATTGCATTTCAAAAGGGCACAAGGAGTGTCGCTAAAGATAATTTGTGTTAATAAAGGAATACGACAGTTAAGGCCGAACTATAGACACCAAGTAACTGTAGGTTCACGAAAGCAACGCAAATTAACGACAACCATAAAGCCGTGAAGTGTGGGAATTTTTGAGACACGCGAAGCTGATGAAAGACGATCGGTGATGAAGATGATGATACCTTTATGTAAGTTTCTAACTGTAATAGCGGTGTAAGACGCTAAAATAAGTTTAAAAGAATAAATGAATAATTAAAGCTAAAAAAAACCAGGAGGTTAACAAATTAAGATAAACTATATTCAGTATGTGCAAATAAGAAATTCGTGAGAACTATAGGCGAGGGTATACACAATATGTACAAATGTATCCATAATCATATTAAATTAAGAACTTCAAAGAGAGCAGTTTGAGCAATTATTGTCTCCTAATAGCATACTAAGATCCACTTTTCTAACGTTATATTTGAAAGAAGACAACGCGGAAGCTTCTTTCGCGTTTCTAGGAACAAATCTCTATACCTTTGGGCCCATCTCATATACCTGAGCGACTGCTTTCCAAAGGAGAGCGTGTTAAATCTGGGTATAGTGAAGTCAAGTTTGCGCAATTTATACTTAATTGCAGGCTGTTCAAACAGAGTGCTTTGACGCCGGGCACATGTTGTTTTTAACTTTATACATGAGCATAGCTATGTCCTGTAATCGCAGGTAGGAAGAGTATCACATCACTGTAAGTTTACGAATAAACCGAATGTTTCTTGCAGTGTGTGCAATTTGACGGAGACAAAGGCAATGCTAAGTAAACAAGAGCATAAACGCAAGCCGAAGTACGTGGACCATAGTTGTCGCAAGTTATCAATAGTAACCCGAAGGGCGGACAGCGTGCAATTTGGCAAAAGCATAATTATAGGGTTTACGATAGCGCGCGTTCGTAGTAATGGTACGTGACTGAACACAAAGATTAATGCAGGCCGAAGTAGTCAGGAGTGCACGGTCGCAGGTAACTGACAGTATCCGAAAAAATGGCGCAAGAGTTTCATTACAGTGTATGCAATTTGGCAAAGTCAAAAAAGCGTCTACCATAGAACATGTTCGTGAAGTAAACACGAAGATAAATGCAAGCTCGAGTAGTCGACAATGGTCGTAAGTTACCGACAATACCACAAAGGATGGCGATAGTATTCATTACCAGCTGATTACAGTGCACGCATTTCGGCAAAAGCATCTAGTAAGTGATTACGATATATTGAGCGCTCTTAGTGATAATAAGTGAAAACGGAGATAAACGTTGAGAACGCCAGCCGAAGTAGTTGACGATAGTGGTCGAAAGATACCGAAAGTACCGCCGAATGATGGCAAGATTGTTGAGTACAGTTTACGCCATTTGGCAAAGACAAATAAGCGTTTCCGATAGCGTGTGATCGCAGTAATGTATAAATTATAATCAGGAACATTTAAAGGAAGCTAAAGAATCAGAGAATATAGTAGTCGAATGTGACCAATAGTGACCCGAAGGTAAGCGAGAGTCCAATAAAAGTATTGAAACGCGCCTATCCTTAGAAAAAGGTAACTAAGAAACAGAATAAAAAGGCCATTGTTGCTTGGTAGCAGTCATTTTAGTTAGAAGAAAACTTCCTCCTTTAAAAATGACTGCTACGCAAGCATAATTCTACAAAGTGTTTATTCACGTTTTACGCTTTTGAAAACATTATTAGATTAAGTTATTTAAATATTTCTTCTTTAACGAGACATCTTCGTGATGATAGACTTGACTGTAATTGTGTTGTAAGTCGCAGGCACATTTCATTTAGGGGAATCCGACAGCCGGTGAGATAGTGACCATGAAGTCCATTTAAGCAACATGTCCTAAACGTAACAGAAGAAAGTGCAGCGTCAATTATAAGTCAAACCGTAGATTAGCCATGGCAATGGTTAGTTCTAATAAAACTACGATAAATGAATGCCTCGGAATACCCCTGCTCGAAAACGCTTGTAACAAAAGCTACTAATTATTTGTTACTGACGAAATCACATACCTTACAGAGTTGATATTCTCGCATCAATGACATGTTTTTTGTCAGATGACGAACAAGTGCAGTTGGGAACGAACCTAAACTCAGCAAAGATAACGATCAAAGCAACCATTCGTTAACAAAATAAAGCATCTGAAATAAATACAGGTGCTCGAGCAACACCCATCACAATTTTTGGGGTTTACCCGTACTTAGTGTGATAAGCGCTATAAGAAACTTTTTATTCCTGTCTCCTGTTTTGCAACAGGGATAAATGAGTTCATTACTGTTGTTTGCTTATTAAGTGCTCTATTCTCTGTTAAGTAGACGACATGTACTACGTCATGCTCTTATAATAGATTTTATCGTCAAATAAAGGATACGTGTATCAACCCTATCTTCATAACTGGTTTCAGTGCTTAACTATCATGGGGCTTGATATGCAAGTTTAAAGAGAAAATCGAGGGTTAATAGAATACGACTAAAAAAACAGTTATAGTACAAATTACCTGAAGTTTAATAGACGTTTTCCCACTCGATGCCATGAGCAAACTGATTCGGCGACTCAATTTCATTCCAAGGTATTTTTCGGATACATTCAGTCTAGAAAATAGAGATGCTCAAGAAAAACAAATAATCCGTTAGAAAATGTTACCAGCAGATATCAATTAAACTAATATTGAACCTATCAGTAATGCGAATTACTGCGCTGGTTTCTGTTTATTCTTTACAGACCGCCTCTTCTCGGTGCAAAGAGATCCTAAAATTAGTTCTAAAAGTGAGTTTGGCTTCTTTAAGACTCAGTCATAAGTTACTTCTTCCTTCGTGTTCTCTTAACACAAGAACATTTACAGCTGTAGGTGTATAGTAATACATGTACTCTGTAAAGCTATGACCAATTCTTCGTAGTACTTCAGAGAGCATCTGTCTCAAATATTTTGCTGAGCTGGAATCCCAGTTTACCTAACTATATATTCATTACTTTAGAGCAATATCAGAGTTCCTCGTAATAGTTCAGGAAGCACCTGTCTCCCATATTTGCTGCGTTGGAATCGCAGTTGACCTAACTATATATTACTCAGAGTATCCTTGCAATAGTTCTGCTTCAGGGAGTGCATGTCTCCAATATTTGCTGCGTTGGAATCCCAGTTGACCTAACTATGTTCTACTTAGAGTATCCCTGCAATAGTTCAGGAACCGCATGTCTCCAATATTTGCTGGGTTGGAATCCCAGTTGACCTAACTATGTTCTACTTAGAGTATCCCTGCAATAGTTCAGGAACCGCATGTCTCCAATATTTGCTGAGTTGGAATCCCAGTTGACCTAACTATGTTCTACTTAGAGTACCCTGCAATAGTTCAGGAACCGCATGTCTCCCATATTTGCTGGGTTGGAATCCCAGTTGATCTAACTATAAATTAGTAAGAGTATCCTTTCTTGTTGGGTTGGAATCCCAGTTTACATAGTTTCAATACTAATATTTAACTTTCATAGACTGAAATATCAGTCCAAGGAGCTCCTGTGTCCCTTGCTTACTGGGTTTGAATCCCTGTATATCTAGATTTATTACTACAATTTAACTATCACAGACTGAAATTTCAGTCCAGGGAGCTCTTGTCTCCCTCGCTTGCTGGGTTTGAATCCCAGTTTATATAGTTTCAATACTAAAATCCAACTATCATAGACTAAACTATAACGGAGCTCTAGTCTCCCTTGCTTGCTGGGTTTGAATCCCAGTTTATCTAGTTTTAATAGTAAGTTTAAACCATAATAGACTGAAATATCAGTCCAGGGAGCTCCTGTCTCCCTTCCTTGCTGGGTTTGAATCCTAGTTTATATAGTTTCAATACTGAGTTTAACTATCATAGATTGAAATATCAGCCCAGGGACCTGCTGTCTCCCTTCCTTGCTGGGTTTGAATCCCAGTTTATCTAGTTTTAATAGTAATTGTTGACTAGTACAGGCTGCAGTATCAGTTGGGGGAGCTCCTGCCTCCCTTGCTTACTGGGTTGGAATTCCAGTATATACAGTTTCAATACTAAAATTCAACTATCATAGACTGAAATATAAGTCCAGGGAGCTCTAGTCTACCTTGCTTCCTGGGTTGGAATACCAGTATATAGTTTCAATACTAAAATTTTACTATCATAGACTGAAATATCAGTCCAGGGAACTCCTGTCTCCCTTGCTTACTGGGTTTGAATCCCTGTGTATCTAGATTTAATACTAAAATTTAACTTTCATAGACTGAACTGTAAGCACAGGGAGCTCTTGTCTCCCTCGCTTGCTGGGTTTGAATCCCAGTTTATATAGTTTCAATACTAAAATTCAACTATCATAGACTGAAATATAAGTGCAGGGAGCTCCAGTCTGCCTTGCTTGCTGGATTGGAATCCCAGTTTATTTAGTTTTAATAGTAAGTTTTAAGTATCATAGACTGAAATTTTAGTCCAATAGTTCAGGGAGTGCCTGTTTTTTATATTTGCTGGGTTGGAATCCCAGTTGACCTAAATATATCTTACTTAGGGTGTCCTTGCAATTGCTCAGGGAGCACCTGCCTCCCATATTTCCTGGGTTGAAATCTCAATTCACCTAACTATATTTTTCTTAGAGTATATTTGCAGTAGTTCAGGGAGGACCTGTCCCCCTCATTTGCTGGGTTGGAATCCCACTTGAATTAAGTGTGTAATTTATCACTTTATAAAAGTCAGAGTTTTCCTGTTATAGTTCAGGGAGCACCCGTCTCCCATATTTCCTAGGTTGGAATCCCAGTTCACTTAAGTGCATTATTGTCTTAAAAATCAGTTACAATTATCTCAGGGCAACAACTCTTTTCCCAGAAAATTCGAAATTAAACCTAAAATCACCCCATTTTTTTATTACAAAAAAACAGCAACAACAAACTTTAAAGGAAACTGGGAACCCAAATGTGTGACCTCCGCTTGAATCCAGACCGGGACACCTGGGCATGAGCGCTTACAACAGACTTGTTTCGTGACAGAAGCTGAGATATGGCATGGCCCGATGAGCGGTGCACCGCTTCGGCCTGTGCAGTATCGAATCGTAAAGCTCTGCCCCACTGCAGAATGAGTCGATAAGCACTTGAGTGCAACGGCCGTTTTCTTATCAGGCACCCAATACATCACCTGTCGGTCAGAGGCGACCACCCAGACCTCGGTGTAACTGATGGCTCAGTACCACTCTCGCCGCATAAGTAGACAAGCACCCCGTGGAACGCACGAAACCCTCCACCTGGCTTGAGGTCATCGTATTGACAGCAATAGGCCATCTTTGTTTTTATTATCCCCTAACTTTTTTAAAATTCATTGAAAGAATTGCTGCCGCTCCAACAGTCCAATATTATCATTTGAAGTAAAAAAGTAATTCGGTCAATATTTGTTTCTAGAATTTGGGCACAAAAAGAGTAAGTTCCATCTACATGAATTATAGATTGATATATTACTCCAGGGATCACTAACTTCCTGGGTTCAAAACTAACTTCATCCAGGGTTTTAATAATAAGTTTTCACTACCATAGACTGACCAATCAGTCTCCCTTGCTTCTTAGGTTGGAATCCCAGTTTTATTATTTACTTTTAATAGTAACTTTAAAGTTATCATAGACTGAACTACCATTCCAGGAAGCTCCTGCCTCCTTTCCTTGCTGGGTTTGATTCCCAGTTTATTTTGTAATAGAAGGTTTTAGCTATCATAGACTGAAATATCAGTCCAGGGAGCTCCCCTCTCCCTTGCTTGCTGGGTTGGAATCCCAGTAAATCTACATTTAAAATTGAAATTTAACTTTCATAGACTGAAATATCAGTCCAGGGAACTCCTGTGTCCCTTGCTTGCTGGGTTGGAATCCCAGTTTATCTAGTTTTAATGCTAAAATTTAACTATCATAGACTGAGATATCAATCCAGGGAACTCCTGTCTCCGTTGCTTGCTGGGTTAAAATTCTAGTTTATCTAGATTTAATGCTAAAATGGAACTATCATAGACTGAAATATCAGTCCAGGGAGCTCTTGTCTCCCTTGCTGGCTGGGTTTGAATCCCAGTTTATTTAGATTTAATACTAAAATGTAACTATCATAGACTGAGATATTAACTATCATAATATCAGTCCAGGAAGCTCCTGTCTCCCTTGCTTACTGGGTTGGAATCCCAGTTTATTTAGATTTAATACTAAAATGTAACTATCATAGACTGAGATCTTAATCCAGGGAACTCCTGTCTCCCTTGCTTGCTGGGTTGGAATCCTAGTTTATCTAGATTTAATGCTAAAATGTAACTATCATAGACTGAGATATCAATCCAGGGAGCTCCTGTCTCTGTTGCTTGCTGGGTTAAAATTCTAGTTTATCTAGATTTAATGCTAAAATGTAACTATCATAGACTGAAATATCAGTCCAGGGAGCTCTTGTCTCCCTTGCTTGCTGGGTTTGAATCCCGGTTTATATAGTTTTAATACTAAAAGTTAACTTTCACAGACTGAAATATCAGTCTAGGGAGCTCCAGTGTCTTCTGCTTGCTTGGTTGGAATCCCAGTTAATCTTTATTTAATACTTAAATTAAGTATCATAGACTGAAATATCGTCCCAGGGAGCCCCTGTCTCTCTTGCTTGCTAGATTCAAATCCCAGTTTATCTAGTTTTAATAGCAAGTTATTACTATCATTGACTGAAATATCAGTCCAGGGAGCTACTGTCTCCCTTGCTTGCTGGGTTGGATTTTTTTTAACCTTATTTTAATTTTAATAGCTAGTTGAAATATATAGACTCCAAGTAGTACTTGCAGGGAACAGCTATCTCCCAGACTAGGCCCATGAACCTTTAATACAATTATTATTATGAAGTATGATATGAAAGCTTACCCCTCTTGCTGGGTCCTTAAAAGGAAATTATTTTGGTTATTGAGGTACAATGCTAGTTTATAGTCATTACTATACAGGATAAGAGACAATGGTGCAGATTGTACTTACAGTTTTGAATCTCTCAACTTCTTGTTTCATGTGTTGAATTTCTTTTATTTTCTGCCAGAAATTGTGTCTGAGCCTTTTCTGCATGTTCTTTATCTGTTAAAATTGAAAGGTAACAAATTAAACAATTGGACGTTTTAAAACATGAGTACTGTAGACTGGTTTGTGATTGACTTTTGAAGTAGAGAAATTAATATATCCCTAACCCTCATCAATATTTTAAAGTGTCAGCCGAGAGGTGAAACTTTCCAAAACATATTACGTAAAAGGTGAATGGTAATTTAGGAAATGAATTAAAGTTAAAGGGGAATTTGTTTCAATTCATACATCTTGGTCAGTTAAAGCAGTCTGATTGGCATTTTCTGACAAGAGTTCCACAGGAGAAATAATTAATGCTAAAAAAGGCCATATTATTTTTGTGAAAATGATACTTAACAAGTAAAACATGTGAAGCATTCCTAGGAATAATAAAAGTTAAAAATTTAAATGCTCTCAAAAGTGAAATCACTGTTGGTATTAATACCACATTCCTGAGTAAGAGAAAATTTCCTTAAAAAGTTCAATAGAGAGGAGAAGTATGACCTCACGTTACCATGGTAGCACATTATTTCTGGATGAGAACAAAACCAACAATGACGGCGACACCAAGGAGACAGGCAAAAACTCATATGTTTATATTAGCAAACAACAACTTTGAACATGCATCATGCTATTTTGTACATTTCTTTGCCGTCGTTGCACCACTACGACATGAAACTTCCAAATTTCACGAGCCTGCTTTATGGAGTAGGTGAACACAACACAAAAATTGTCGCTTTCTTTTTCTAAACTTAGATGTCGATAGATACGGTCCCAAAGAAAATAGTTTCACCAAGATTAGCCAATTCAATAACATCGGTGAAGTTTGAAATAGTGCGAATAGACTTTATCGCTTTGTTGTCATCCAAAAATTTTGCTACCACGGCAACGTGATGTAACGACTTCTCCTCTCTATTAAGTTTGTGTTTTATAGTGAGACATCCACTTTCACATGGAGAAAAAAGAACAATTATCTGCCAAAATTCCAGGTACATGACTGTATAGGGGTGGTCAATTTTCCAACACAAAAACGAAGAAATTTAAAAGAACTGGCTCGAGAAACAAATAATTTAAAATGATAGCTACATATGTAGCAATTTCATTAACATAGTCAGTAATTTATTATCGGGTCCCTCAGTATAACAATATTATGTAATATTACAGTGCAACTAGTACTTTTACGGGGGCCACACATAGCACAAAGCTGGCCAATCATATTACAGGAAAGTTGGTAGTGGGCCAATCAGCAGCTTGTCACAATGATCAAATATTGATTGCTAACATTTTTCAAAATAGCATGCAACAATTAAGCAGGCAATTAGAGGAAGAAAAATACAAACAAAATTCTTGACAATGTGTTACTATTCACAACTTTACATGCAACACCCTGTCTAGAGACAGGGTATTTGTATTTATTTGTATTTTAGTATTTGTATTTATTTATTTGCCACACGATTACAATAATTACAAAGAAATGCCAAAAAAAAAATGTAGGAAGAAATGGCGAGGAGGCCTAAAGGAAACTATAGGGCCTATGTTAATTAGGCCTCCTCAATTACAATTTTTTGAAGATGGCATAAAAATTACGGCGACGGATACAAAATAATATCAGGTGGAAAATTAAACTAATCAATATTACGGAAGTTTATAAATAATGTTGAATATTAAAAGGCTTTTTCGCAAGATTTCTGTTGGAGTATACTAATAATTATTACAAATAAATGCCTTAAGTGCTCTTTTAAGGTGATTCCCTAGTAAAAGAACCTAACATAGATCGTAGATGAAACTCGGTACACTGATGTAACAAGTCAAGAAGATGATTAAAAAGTAATAAAAAGTGGGGCTCACCGTGCTCATTTTGACGTCACAATGCTGACAAATATGGCTATTTTGGACCCTTTGACAAAAACCGCGCGCAGCCCAAAACTAGACAAAAAGTCAGACTTTCCCTCGCCCCCACTATCTGCTAATGAGTCTCTGAGGATGTCTTTTGCTATTCTTGCAATTTTTTTACCTTCAGCTTTTTCGATAGCAAGAACAATTATTTGTTACACTGTACTTTTGCAATTTTTTGCAGCATTTTAGAGGGTCTTATT
>NC_133201.1:32360815-32373315 GCF_958299795.1 Porites lutea | reverse complement strand
TTTGAGTTGTGAAAAATATCGTGGCGTTTAACTATAAAATCATAGATTCTACTTACCACTTTAATACCAAGTCGTCACCCAATTCAATAATATCGCCACGTCGGTTGGTTAAGAAGCAGGGATAGTCTTGAGGTTCCGAGCTCTCTTTGCGATCAGAATCGACACATGATACATTTTCAGTGAGTTCGTGAGACTTAGCAGTGGTTCATGATGAGATCTGCTAAATTGTTCATAAAGTCATCCTGGCAGCTTAAATTTGCTCAGTAGTTTTCATACTGAAATGCAAGCGATCCGCAATTTTTCAGTGGAAGAGTACCACCTGACAACGATGCCGTTAAAAAAATTCAAATATCATGTTCGCGTATTTGCGCATGGGTGAATAAATTTGAATTATTATTGTATTTTCTCGCAAACATTCGTGAGAATCTATTGTAAGGAAAAAGAAGGAAAAAGGCACCTTCACAGAAACGCACGTAAAATATTCAGCCATTAGCATTGCATAAAAGTTGGACCGCGTGAGCCTGAGTGAAATTATCACTGTATGAGGAGTTAAATTTAACCGAGTTTAAGGAACCGAGTTGGCGAAGCGAGTTAAACAAAATTACTTTGGGCGATTTGGTTATTGATTTAATTTGCCGAGACTAGTTTAATTACGTTTGGGCTGTTTCTTTTCGCGTAGCATCAGTTCCGATCAGCATTTTACTTCTAAAATAGGGGTTTCGCCTGGTTAAAAACTAGAATTCCCTCATTTGAAGTTGAACAAAGAATTTTGAGGCCAGTCAGGTTATAGCCGGGATGACTGCACATTGCTTAACAGCTTTCTTGAAATAACTTAGTCGTTTTAACAATGAATCAATAAAGCAGTTCACAACCCAAATTACCCATGTTTTTCCAAGACTAAAGTTCAACTGTGCACGAGAGGAGCAGGCGAAAGATCTAGAGCGCAAAAGATACTGGGATACGAAAAGAAAAGAACCAGGGGCATCCAACGACAATTTTCGGAAAATGTCTGTTCGGAAGACGATTTGAGATCTAGAATTTTCGGAACATTTTTTCCAAAATTTCTTGCTTGTCTGCCTCTCCTAGAATTTTCGAACATCTAAAAAAAGTGGTATAATTGCCCATTTTTAACGGATTTTTACTCTAAAAAGGTCACCTACAATTTTCGGGAGCTTTTTCTTTGGCTGAAATTTTCGAAAAGGTAACTTTTGATCCCTATAATTTTCGAATCACTAGACTTTTAGCTAAGAAATCCGAACAGATGGAAAATTTTTAGGGGATTAAAATATGCCTATATCTACCGTTTTAATACTAAAATACGTTTAACAATGCTATGTTTAAGTGGTTTTGAACTATATTCTCGTTGGGTGCCCCTGAAGAACTGCTACGCAACCTATGGCGTTCTGCATAGCTCAGTGCTGGCGCCGTTTCATCCGACTCCCTCTCCTCTCGCACCCTATTAGGTTTCACGCTGTCGCGGAAAGAAGGTTTTGTGTATTCAAAAGGAAAAAAGCAAATCATTAAGCGATTTAAGGCTATAATGTACTTGAAATCTGGATCATGGCCAGAAATCTCGGACATCGAATTTAACTTACTCAACATTACAAGCCGCAGGCTCGATTTTCGGGGGATTGCGACGTTCAGCGTCGCAATCTTCGCATATTTCTGAAGGGCGAGGCGCCAAGTCTATTGTTTTGAACCAAGGGTTATATTACATCAAGAGGCCCTGAGCCTATCTTAAAGCTGTCAACAATGTTCGTTTTATTGAGCAATCTTTCATCTTCGACACTTAATCCAGTTTATCTTAAGTGGACACCCAAACTAGTTGCTATTCACGTGCACTGTCGAAAGCATAATATTAGACTACGAGTAGTCCCCCATTTTTCCTCAGGGATAGTAGAGCGAGCAAAACGCGAGCGCGCGTGAAAATCAACCCACGCGAGAAAAGGCGACACGCGGCGGGAGAGAGAAAAATGAGGGACTACAGACAAAGCCCAAGCTTTTGAACTAATGCGTTGCTCTCACAACGCAAAACTCTGATTGGCTCTTTCATGGAAATCTGTCAACATCTGTCAAAAACGCGCCAGCCGCTATCAACACTCGACATAATCACAATTACAGAACTAATAACTAGAGCAGAACTAATAACAGCAAAGAACAAATAACTAGTCAGAGTTGCTCTTGTAGAATAAACTAAGAAGAAAGCCAACCCGGCAACTGATAAGGTTCGCGTGGAGAACCGAAACCATGGTCTTGTCCGATCACAAAGTGGGAAGTGAATAACGGAACAGTCGCAAGGCTGTTAAGCTTATTCAAAAGTTATCACCAAGGGAGGAACTACGCACTCCAGTCCAAAGACTCACATTATCTCCAGAAAAACAAGCGGCAGTTAAAATTCACGAGCAGTCATCACTGAGTCACATCGCAATTCTCCATAGTTAATGTAGTTTTAGTTTAAGCTGCAATCCATTCTTCGAGATTTGGATATCGCTATCAGTCCTGCTAAAATCGCTAACGAGCTGAGCACAGCGTGACAAAACATTGCAGGAAACCGTCACATTCACGGCCAAAAAGAAAATCGCTTAAAATTATTCAGATCCAGGAGGCAATCGCCGGAGAAATTAAACAACCCAAAACCCTTATTTAGCCGCATTGAAGAGCTTTACTTTTCAAAAAGAGGTCAAAGAAAATGCTCTTGCATTAGAGGGCAAATCATGCCGACCATAAACAATAACCGCAGGAAATTAATATGCGTGTCACGACCTCTCGGTATGAAATAAGCGGCAAAAATCACATTCGCTCAGTCAAAACGTTTTCCTCCAGAGCATAATCGATCCGTCAGAGAAAAATAATTCACTGGAACAAGCACCATTTTGGCATGAGTAAAAGTCGTGTGTTGCCTACACTATCAAGTTCTTCACGCGAAACAGCCGTGAAGAAAATTAGTATCTGGGTTTTCTTTTGCTTGCAATAAGTATCCCACGCAGTTTACCGATGACAAGAGCAATGACAGTTCAACGAGGGAAGGAATATCATTGGATGCGCTTAATTGATTTGGAAGGGGATACGAACTTCACACTCCGAAATCAGTCGGCCGTGAAGGGTCAAAAGCTTGGGCTTTGTCTGTAGTCCCTCATTTTTCTCTCTCCCCGCCGCGTGTCGCCTTTTCTCGCGTGGGTTGATTTTCACGCGCGCTCGCGTTTTGCTAGCTCTACTATCCCTGAGGAAAAATGGGGGACTACTCGTAGTCTAGCATAATATCAAATAGACTTCAAAAATTCTGCATTGGAGCTTCACGCTTCGTCTTTAATTTTAGCCGACCCACTCAATAAACAATAAATAAGAACAATATTACCGAAAAATAATTACAACTGAGAACTTGATGAATAAACAATGAAAACAACAACTAAATTATCTCTCAGGGAGATCACCCGCCAAAGCGGATACCCGCGAGGTTTGTTCGGTTTCAACATAGACGGAGGAAATTTTTACATCGCTAGTATAAATCTGGCCTAATTGTCACATTTGATCGAAGAGAGATATTTACGCAAAAAAAAACTATCACAGTTCACAAATGATTTAGACATTATCTTAATATTTTACCTTAAACTGTCGAAATTAAAGTATTGCCGCCCGCGGACAAAACTAGCTTTTTTCCGGTTTCCGGTGTACATCAAACACAGGCATCACGCTGAATATTATCCAGACTGAGAGCCGTAGATCAGAAAAAAAATCACAATGACTAAATTTCGCTTTTGAAACCAACACCACTTGTCGTAAGATTGGGCGCATCGCATAAGAGCTAAAGACTTAAGAGGGAGAGAAAATAAAAATCTACTGAATTATATACACTAACAAAAACAAAATATGAACAAAAACAACAACTCTGTAACGACTAGCTAAAACACGATCGATTCAAGCTGTGACTTACTTTATACTTTATCACAGCTTCTTAAGAATGGGCGCGCTGCCTGTAAGCCATTAGGAAGAGGAGAGAAAAATCTACCGAATTATACAAACTAAAGCAATGTAAAAAAGCTGCATTTACTAGCTAAAACACGATCGATTTTAGCTACGTACTATTTACTTTAAGAAAATCTCCCTTCACCTCTTAAACTTGGGCGCGCCGCCTGTAAGCCAAAAGGGAGAGGAGAAAATAATCTACTGATTTACCAAACTAACACAGCGTATAAAAACTGCAATTGGCTCGGTAGTAACACATGATCGACTCAAACTACGAATGTTTCAATCTAAAAAAATCTCTCTTCACCTCTTAAACTTGGGCGCGCCGCCTAGAAGCCAAGGGGGAGAGGAAAGAGTAACCAAACTAACACAGCGTATGAAAACTGCAATTGGCTAGCTAGTAAAACATGGTCTATTCAGGCTACGAGTTTTTTACCGTTGAAAAAAATCTCTCTTCACCTCTTAAACTTGGACGCGCCGCCTGTAAGCTGAGAGGGAGAGAAGAGAAAAAATTACTGAATTATCCAAACTAACAACGCATGAAAACTGCAATTGGCTAGCTAGCTAAAACATGACGATTCAATCTACGAGTTTTTTACCTTAAAAATCTCTCTTCACCTCTTAACTTGGGCGTGCCGCCTGTAAGCCAAGAGGGAGAGGAGAGAATAATCCACTGAATTATCCAAACTAACATAGCGCGTGAAAACTGCAATTGGCTAGGTAGTAAAACATGGTCGATTCAAGCTACGAGTTTTTTACCCTTGAAAAAAACTCTCTTCACCTCTTAAACTTGGGCGCGCCGCCTGTAAGCTAAGAGGGAGAGGAGAGAATAACCTACTGAATTATCCGAACTAACACAGCGTATAAAAACTGCAATAGGCTAGCTAGTAAAACATGATCGACTCAAGCTACGAGTGTTTCAATTTAAATAAATCTCTCTTCACCTCTTAAACTTGGGCGTGCCGCCTGGAAGCCAAGAGGGAGAGGAGAGAGTAACCAAACTAACACAGCGTAAGAAGACTGCAATTGGCTAGCTAGTAAAACATGGTCTATTCAGGGTACGAGCTTTTTGCCCTTGAAAAAAATCTCTCTTCACCTCTTAAACTTGGGCGGGCCGCCTGTAAGCTAAGAGGGAGAGGAGAGAAAAATTTACTGAATTATCTAAACTAACACAGCGCATGAAAACTGCAATTGGCTAGCTAGTAAAACATGGTCTATTCAGGCTACGAGTGTTTCAATTTAAATAAATCTCTCTTCACCTCTTAAACTTGGGCGTGCCGCCTGGAAGCCAAGAGGGAGAGGAGAGAGTAACCAAACTAACACAGCGTAAGAAAACTGCAATTGGCTAGCTAGTAAAACATGGTCTATTCAGGCTACGAGCTTTTTGCCCTTGAAAAAAATCTCTCTTCACCTCTTAAACTTGGGCGCGCCGCCTGTAAGCTAAGAGGGAGAGGAGAGAAAAAATTACTGAATTATCCAAACTAACAACGCATGAAAACTGCAATTGGCTAGCTAGCTAAAACATGACGATTCAATCTACGAGTTTTTTGCCTTAAAAAATCTCTCTCCACCTCTTAAACTTGGGCGCGCCGCCTGTAAGCTAAGAGGGAGAGGAGAGAATAACCTACTGAATTATCCGAACTAACACAGCGTATAAAAACTGCAATAGGCTAGCTAGTAAAACATGATCGACTAAAGCTACGAGTGTTTCAATTTAAATAAATCTCTTTTCACCTCTTAAACTTGGGCGTGCCGCCTGGAAGCCAAGAGGGAGAGGAGAGAGTAACCAAACTAACACAGCGTAAGAAAACTGCAATTGGCTAGCTAGAAAAACATGGTCTATTCAGGCTACGAGCTTTTTGCCCTTGAAAAAAATCTCTCTTCACCTCCTAAACTTGGGCGCGCCGCCTGTAAGCTAAGAGGGAGAGGAGAGAAAAAATTACTGAATTATCCAAACTAACATAGCTCATAAAAACTGCAATTGGCTAGATAGTAAAACATGATCGATTCAAGCTACTAGTTTTTTACCCTTAAAAAAATCTCTCTTCACCTCTTAAACTTGGGCGCGTCGCATGTAAGCCAAGAGGGAGAGGAGAGAATAATCCACTGAATTATCCAAACTAACATAGCGCAAGAAAACTGCAATTGGCTAGGTAGTAAAACATGGTCTATTCAAGCTACACGTTTTTTACCCTTGAAAAAAATCTCTCTTCACCTCTTAAACTTGGGCGGGCCGCCTGTAAGCTAAGAGGGAGAGGAGAGAATAACCTATTGAATTATCCGAACTAACACAGCCAATAAAAACTGCAATATGCTAGCTAGTAAAACATGATCGACTAAAGCTACGAGTGTTTCAATTTAAATAAATCTCTCTTCACCTCTTAAACTTGGGCGCGTCGCATGTAGGCCAAGAGGGAGAGGAGAGAATAATCCACTGAATTATCCAAACTAACACAGCGTAAGAAGACTGCAATTGGCTAGCTAGTAAAACATGGTCTATTCAGGCTACGAGCTTTTTGCCCTTAAGAAAAATCTCTCTTCACCTCTTAAACTTGGGCGCGCCGCCTGTAAGCTAAGAGGGAGAGGAGAGAAAAATTTACTGAATTATCTAAACTAACACAGCGCATGAAAACTGCAATTGGCTAGCTAGCTAAGACATGACGATTCAATCTACGAGTTTTTTCCCCTTTAAAAATCTCTCTTCACCTCTTAAACTTGGGCGCGCCGCCTGTAAGCTAAGAGGGAGAGGAGAGAAAAATTTACTGAATTATCCAAACTAACATAGCTCATAAAAACTGCAATTGGCTAGATAGTAAAACATGATCGATGCTAGCTACGAGTTTTTTACCCTTGAAAAAAATCTCTCTTCACCTGTTAAACTTGGGCGCGCCGCCTGTAAACTAAGAGGGAGAGGAGAGAATAACCTACTGAACAGCTAAAACACGATCGATTTAAGGATCCGAGTTCTTTTTAATTAAAAAATCTCTCTTCACAAAATGCGTTCCTATAATCCATTCCTCGAAATTTGGATCTGTAAATCACTTTCGGAGAAAATCTAACATCGTGCAGAAAATACTAAACGAGCTGGGCCCAGCGTGACATAAATTGAAGGAAACCATCACATTCACGGACAAAAGAATATCGCCTTTAGCTATTCAGATCCAGGAGGCACTTTGGAGAAGACTAAACAACCTAAAACTCTTATTTAGCCGCAAAGGAAGAGATTTACGTTTCAAAAGAGGTCGAAGAAAGTGCTCTTGCATCAGAGGACAAATCATGCCGACTAGAAACAATAACCGCAGAAAATCAATATGCGTGTCATGACCTCTCAGTATGAAACAAGCGGCAAATTCACATTTACTCATTCAAAGAGTAGAACCCAGAATATAATATACCCACCAGAGAAAACAATTTTTGGAACAAGCAGCATTTTGGCACGAGGTAAAAGTCGTGTGTTTCCTACCAGCCCCCTTTTTACACTCTGTTAGATGGTTCGAGCATTTTGGCGGGATCACGGCTCTTTTGGCGCGTGTTGTAAATACCCTTTGAATTATAATATTTGTGCGTTATTGTATAGTGATCGAGGATATACACAATACCAAAGGCAAGTAAATATTTTCCTCAGTTTTCCTCAGTGTCGTCAAACCGGCTTCACCGATGTGCTCGAACTCCGCATGCGAGAGCCATAACAAGCTGCTCCTCTACCTTTTAAATAATAAAGGTCTCTTTTACCTTATATCGGCGAACACAGTTTCTGTCCTTCGGACATAATGCGAAATAACATCCAGAACTCTTCACGTTGAACTTTTGAAACCATTTCGGCGACAACATGTAACTTACCTGCAGGTAACGTACCGAATAATTATTACTTTGGAGGGTTCGAATTCGACCTTCATAAAGCGCTAGATTTTGCCTCTCGCTTAAGAAACGAAAAAAATATTTCTTTTTTTTCCAAGACTTGCACCAAGACCCTTTTTTAACACCAACCATGAATTCAAGTATTTTCATTAAGTGATTTTGACGAGAACCATAGCTGAGTTAAAATATCTCGCTCCGGTGGTATAAATTCGGCGCGCAGAAGACAAGCTCTGATATTTGACGCAAATTTGTATCCTGTCCTAAAATGAGTTTATTGACAGATGAACTGACAGAAAGCGATTAATGTGCACACCTGAGGTGCGCAAGGAAATGTGTCAAGACTAACGCCTTGTAGTTACTTGAGTCCAGTTTGTGGGTATCTCCATGGAAATTAAGGATCCCTGGTGCGTGCACGAAAATCGACCTTGCGGCTCGTAATGTACGTACTGCGCATAGGAAGTTAAGTCAGAGCTTTAATGAAAAATACCGAAAAAAGGAGTTCATGGCCCCTACACGTTGAGATTTTCTGTAGCAATTGCTGCCCTAGCGGCTCAAGTCTTCGCGATCGTGATCTTGCCGACGTCGATGCTAATAATGAACTTCCGCAACAGGACGGGAGAGGATCCGATCATCCGAAAGAGGTACGGCAAACCCTTTGTACTGTTGTCCCAACTCTCTCGACGACGGAACTCGAGCGAAACGCTTGCTACGTACGCAGGCAAGAATTTCGAAGAATCCAGAGCATAGCAGAGAAAACACAACAAGAATAAGAACAAGAATGAGGCAAGACCTGTGGGTCTCAGTTTTAGGGCGCGACTCGACCAAAAACGTAGCCTTTTCCAGGCTCCGGGATAGGGACCGGTCATTATTTATCACCTGGGGGGGGGGGGGTCGGAGGATTTTGGGGGGGATCACTTGATTTTTAGGAGAACAGAGGGGGGATCAGTCGTAACTGAGAGCCCAAAAGGGGGGGATCACTGAAAATTTTGGAAGGATTCAGAGGCGGGACCAGTCAAATCTGCTTGAACAATGCCAGTTTGAAAGCATACAACATAAATGTGCCCATTCTGCTGGGAGATGATAGCATTTGCAATCTCAATTTGTTCTAACACAACTTTATTTAAAAAACGGAAGTCTGTCACACTGGCGAATGTGTGCATTTCAATTTATAGCGAGAAAGCTTTGTTTTAACGCTTTTATATTTTTTCCTTTTATAACGTGCTCATGACTTAGCTAATATTCATCTTTAAACATGACAGGTGAATTCTAAATTGTGAACTATATAAACTTCTGATAACTGAAACATTGTAAAAAGCGTGTTTGTTTAAACATAAACCATTTATCGCCTCTCCAGGAATGGGCGTCCTGTGTCAGCTCTATACTAAATTCGATTCAACTGCTTCATCTGCCTCATCTTGAGCCTCATCTTCCCATTCAACAACTTCATTTGCCTCTTGAGCCTCGTCATCCGATTCAACAGCAACATTTAGTCCCCTTCGGCAGGTTGACCCTGGACTTTGTGCCCTTAAAATGGCCGCTACTTGCTCTAGATTTTTTGCTAGGGTCGTGCTAAAAATACCCTTTTCTAGTAGCCATAGCAAAGGGTCTAGATGCAAACGCCTTGTTAGTTTCTTAGCAAAGTCAGCATTGATGCTATCTACAGGAGTAACTCTAT
Source organism: Porites lutea (assembly GCF_958299795.1). Taxonomy (NCBI): domain Eukaryota; kingdom Metazoa; phylum Cnidaria; class Anthozoa; order Scleractinia; family Poritidae; genus Porites; species Porites lutea. Next base: position 32,363,819 of record NC_133201.1, on the reverse strand, counting down.
CATTCTCTTCGATTGAACCGAAAATTTGCCCCGCGACCTCGATTGAGGTCAAGTTTCCTATGAGATGACGTGCCCTCTGCTTGAGTCGCTTGTCCTTGGTTTTTCGGACCTTCCTCTTATTTTCCTTCTTTCTTCTTGACATTGTTGATTTTCTCGCGCACAAACGAAACTTCTTTGACAGGTTAATATGCGCTGTTGTCAACTTGTTGGATTCGGACTGAAGTTCCTCCTGCAGTGTAGTGATTCGCCTATGTGCTTCTTCTAAATAGGCCAACTCATCGCCTGCAAATGACTTTAGAGTGTGGTCCTCTGAAAATTGTCCCTAAATATGACCTGCTGATAGGGACCTTGCGGACTGCTATTTGGCACTCTAAAAAAAGTAACTTTGCAGTTTCAAGCACTTTGCAGTTTTAAGAAAGATTGCTTGTATGTCAACTGAATTCAGATGTCTGGATCCAGACTAGAAAAAGACACGGATCAAGAGACACTTTTAAAAAAAGACTGCGCGATAACGGCTTTATTATGCTGTAAGTACATCATAGTTAGAAATACTACCTGTATATGAATGTTTAAAACACTAAATATACACGTCGAAAGGTGAATATGGGTACAAAGACATTGGGGGGGGGGGGGGGGATCACGAAAGTTATATATAGTTATGAGGGGGGATCACTTCAATAAAATAACATTTAAAGGGGGGATCGGCTAAACTTCATCGTGTTTAGCTCAAAATCCTCCGACCCCCCCCAGGCGATAAATAATGACCGGTCCCATAGTTGGGGCCGCTGAATTGAGACTATAGCGCGAAGACGAAAGTAAAACGGGAGGAAACTGGGGAGAGAATGCTTCCTTTTCCTCTTTTTCGCCCCGCAAACCTTTCGCCTGCCTTTTACTTTCGCGTCTTCCCCACTCTCTGAGAGCCTGGAACTGGCTACCAAAAACGGTTCCGACTGGTCCGACGGGGAAAAGTGGTCCACCTCAAAAGGTGGACCAGTTTTTTCGAAAATTTTTCCGGTTGGACCGAACTGATCCTTGAGTTTTGGACCCAAATTTTTCTGGAAATTTTGGTCCAAGTGTCTTTTCGTTTTAGAGACGATTTGCTTTTCCTCCCCTCACCCCTCCTACTGCGTCAAACATCAGCGATCGAAATTCTACTGTATTGTTGGACAGCGGCGACAAAGACGCGCAAGGAACGTTGGGATGGTAGCAAATCCAGCATGGCGGCCGGCCCGATAGCTGAGAGAAATCAAGGTTTGTAAAATAATGGTAGTCTTTACACTACATCCCAATGTTTCAAGTCAAGTATTTTCTTTCGTACGAATACTTAACGACTCAGACACAAGCGAGGCAAAGTAACCTAAGCTACTCGATTGAAGGCGAGGTGCGCTTTCATTACCGACATTAGTTGTAGTCGTAAACAAATTTTGATGTATCGCTGTGGCTCTTTTGTCGTAAATCAAAAGAGCGTGTTCCTGTCCGAGGCCTTAAAACTGATAAGCTACTTGATTCCTTATGTTAACCCAATTCGAGGATTCCGAAACGCAAAAGCGGCGGAGCAGTTCGCATCTGAAGTACAAAGAAGAGAGACGAGTTGAGTTTGAATGCCAACCGGAGAAAGCGCAAGTCAGCTAAATCGGTCATAAGCAAGGATGGGTTTCAATTTACTTGACAGCCTGGTGCTAAGACTACCAATGTTTTTTCACTCTGTTTAGGTACCCGGCAGCTGGACATTGTTTTCAAAATACTAGATACATGTACCCAGCAACCTGGTATCCACGTCCAATTAAAAAAAAACAGTTAACATTAGAAAAATGTTGAAATTTACATGTATGCAGAGCTTTCGTCATTTTTGTCCCGCCTTTCCATCAAATCATCTTTTGTTTTCATTGAAATTGCTGCATATTAAAAATTGTTTCTTGCGTTTAATACTACTAGTGATGAGAATGGAAACAAGGATATAGAAAAAAAAAGGAACAGTTTTTATGAGAAACTCAAAACTCTGAGTCTGCAGCACCCTTTTTGGCAGATTTCTTTGCTGTCATCACACAACTATGTTGTCAAAGATCATCGTTCATTAATAGCAATCATTGGGACTTTGATTTCATTGGAAATACCCATACAGAGTCTTATTATGGCTACTTTCAGGTGTCCAAGCATTATGTGTATGTAATCTTTCATTCTAACATTCCAGTAAAGTTGACTGATTTGTTGTTTCTAAGATGCTACAATATATGTTGGAGGACTGGATGAAAAAGTTTCAGAACCTCTTCTTTGGGAACTATTTCTCCAAGCAGGGCCAGTTGGTGAGTTAAAAATACACTGCAAAACAAAGACCTGGGCCCAGTTGTTCGAAGGCCGATTAGCATTAACCCAGGGTTAAATTTTAACCCGTGTCCCTTTTACTTTTCATCAAAAGCATTTTCTCAGACTATTTTCTCTATTCTTTTTAGAGTAGCTAATCGTCAAATTTGCTGACAAAAAGAATTAAACTGAATTTGCTTTTTAAGCTTTCACATCTGAATTCAAATTGCGAACTATAAACCCTGGGTTATCTTAACCCAGCTTTGAACAACTTGGCCCTGGGGAAGTTTTGAGGGTGTACTTGTGAATAATAAAAAGCCTGCCTAACCCATAGCATGCATGCAATACAATTCTCATACACTTTTTTAATGATCAGGAAATGAGTTACAACTCTGGTACCTGCGGAAACTTACATAATACTCTTGATGCATTCAACGACAATAATTATTATTTTAAATGAGTGTTAAGAAAATTGCATGTTAAGTTGGAAGTGCAGAAAAGAATGCTGCTCAATTAAAAAAAATCTTTGTGCATTCAGGGTTGTCATTAAGAGCCGGGGGCCGGGGATTTTCCCCGGCTACTAAGACAGTGGTCCCCGGCTACCTTTATTGGAAATAGAAGAAAAATAGAACCAAAAGAAATCCCTAGCTGTTTGATTCCCCGCCTACTTGTTGTGTTTACCCGGCAACTTGAAATCTTAGTG
>NC_133201.1:32113797-32360615 GCF_958299795.1 Porites lutea | reverse complement strand
TGTGTTTACCCGGCAACTTGAAATCTTAGTGACAACCCTGGTACATTATTCTATTTAAAACTTAATTTAACTGTATGGTATATTCTTTAGTGACTTGTTTAATGCAAACATAATGAGTAGTTAAATTCTCTATTTCAGTGAATGTCCACATGCCAAAAGATCGCATCACACAGCTTCATCAAGGTTATGGATTTGTTGAATTCCTTGGTGAAGAGGATGCTGATTATGCCATTAAAGTCATGAATATGATCAAAGTTTATGGAAAACCAATCAGAGTGAACAAGGTACAAATGTTATCCTCATTGAACATAATTACATTGTGTTTCTGCCGAGTTCATACTAACAACGTAATTGCCAAATACTGTAGGTGCAAGGGCTGTGTAATGCAATGTATATGGCCTCATTTTGTTCTTGTCTATTTGACAAAAAATGAGCATTAGCACTGTAAGTTAACTTCCAGTGTGATTCCTGGGACTGCTGCTTTGGAACACTCAGGAGAGCAGTTCTACATGTAATATATTAAAAAAATAGTTGGTTATATTTTGGTCTGCTCCACAGCCATTCTTTGTCTCATCATTTTTTTCTGTTTTAAATCTATCAAGTACCTTCAATTCAAAAGGAATTCTGCTTGAAAATGGTATAAGAGTAAATCTCCCAAAGTCAAACCTCAAATTTTCAGCAAAACCAGCCAAACAAGGATTTTATGACATTCTTCACTGTGTCTTGTTGAAGCTGTATGTGAGTTCACACCTGGAGAAGTTATCAGGATTTATCTGCTGCCCTGGGCCTGGTGGTTCAAAGCTGTGTTAAGATAACCCAGAGTTAGTGTGAAATTTGAACTCAGATATGAGAGCTTAAGAGGCAAATCCAGTTTAATTCTCTTTGCCTAGAATTTGATGATTGGATACTCTAAAAAGAATACAGAAAATTATCCAAGAGAGTGTTTTGATAAAAAGAAGAAGAAAGTCATGTTAAAATGTAACTCTGGGTTAGCGCTATCTGGCATTCGAACTACTGGACCTAGAAAATCAGAAACAAAAATGTAAGGCCAAATGCTCTGAAACCGTACTTAAGTTCGATATCATTTTTTTTCTCATCCTTGGCCATCACTGTGAGTGTTATACTCATCAGGTAAAATATTTAATTTTCAACTGATTTGTTTCCAGGCATCAGCACACAATAAGAACCTTGATGTTGGTGCCAATATCTTCATTGGAAATCTTGATCCAGAAATTGATGAGAAGCTGTTATACGACACATTCAGTGCTTTTGGAGTGATCCTTCAAACCCCAAAGGTACCATCAAACCTACAGTATATATACCTAATTAAAAAAATGGGTTCCTTCTAGGCAATTGGTCATTGTCAATAATATTGGCCATTAAGTATTTGGGCATACAGATCTCGTGGCAATGAATTGCTTGATTGACCACCAAACAATGGCTCTGTGCACATCTTTATAAAATCAGGTTTATACTCACTCTACCTGGACAGGTAATATATAACAATTATTCACCGAAGTGGAGGTGGCTAGTCGTGAATATTTACCGAACTGCGAAGCAGTGAGGTAAATATCCAAGACTAGCCACCGACACTGAGGTGAATAATTGTTTTAGTATATACTAAAACAGTGAGATAGTTGAGCACAAAAATGACGATTTTTAACTCAAATACTGTTGCCAACGATTACAATTTTGGCGCGTAATGACCGGGGGGCTGCGGCAGTCGCTTTTTCTTGCCGACAATTAAAACTTTTGAAGGCATTTGTTTAGCTCTTGCGGGGAAATTTCTTCAAAAGGAGTTGTGAATTCTTTTTGTATTTAAAATCATTCTATAAAAATAGATTATTAAATTTAGTTTTAAGCTTATTTATGAACAACTCAACTAAATAAAGTAAGCAAGACTTAAACTTAATTTGCATTTGTAAACAAAAACTTTTTCACCGGTTTTATCGATAAATTCGTGTCAAAAAGACAAAGCTTTACCTGTTAAAACTTCCAATCCGAACTTCATCACCTTCTTCGTGTATTTTGGAAACAGCTTGCTTGATTAGTTGTGAAATTTCTTTGTTTGTTTGCGGCAGCAAACCGGGAAGGCATTTTACTCGCAACTTACGCGAGTTTGGCGTTGCTCGCTCGGAGGAACTGGAGGTGAATCAGTGAATAGTGCAGGATATTCACTGATTGAGTAGCCAATCAGAGCGCGCGAAAAACACTATCCACTGTTTTAGTATATACTAAACAGATTTAGCCAGAGCTAAAAGCGAAGCTCTGTTTTATTCATTTTAAATTTACTGCATACAATGAACTTTAACATTACGGAAAACCATACGACTGAAAAACATAAACTTGAGCCCAGGATGAATTGAATTAAAAGCTAACAACTGGTCATTTTTTGATAATTTAATAAGGGGTGCACTTGATTCATTGTATTCTGGTCAGTGCATAAAAGAATGTGTATATTCACTGCCTGGTACAAACTTACTCTGTAATAATAGCAGCCAGGCTGTTTCCATGGTCACCCCCATCCTTTGTTTCAAAGTGAGGCTACATGTAATTGACCACTCCAGAAATACCATAACATACCATAATGCTCTTTGTTTGTCAACACAAAATTTTGCATAAGCATTGTCTTAAGTTTCTCTCGGGAGTTAAAATGGCCCCAAGAGAAACTGAAAACAATGCTTATGCAAAATTTTGGGGTGACAAACAAAGAGCATTATGGTATGTTATGGTATTTTCTGGAGTGGTCAGTTGTGAAGCTACATGTATTGATTTGACATGATTTATCTTTAAATTTTCATGCAAACAATCATTACTCATTTTTACTGCAGCGTCATTTAGAAAGTAAGAGGTTTTGTGACTCGACAAATGGCCTATTGTTTTCTCACTGAAGTGGAATCAGCATAGAGCTTTATTATTTTATTTTTACCAGATTTCTAGATTTAAAGATTATTCATAAAATGCCAAAACATTAATTTATTTATACAGCAGTTTGTTCCATAAAAATCAATCAATCAATCGATCAATCAAACACTTTATTTAACTTGTAATAAATTGATAGCAAAATCGCTAATGTTGCTATTGTTATTTAAGTAGTACAAAAAGTTTCCATGTTTGCGTACATGTAGCCTGATGTAAACATGACAGGAGTTGGGAGAATTGGAGACAGTTATGCAAACTCGGGACAAAGTCAAGGGTTTGCATAACTGTTGAGAACTCTCACTGGCAACCATTCAAATCACTGCATCTCTCCTAAGTTGAATTTTTCAGATATACAGTGTATGAATTCACAGAATTGCCAAGCCCAAAAAGGCAAAAATCTTTGTTTTTTTTAAAATCTATTTTGTAAGGCTCATAAAAATGTGTTTTGTCCTGTATGGCCTCCTCATCTCTAATTACATTTGTATGGAACTTTACTTGTTTTGACCACTTTTTGACTTCCTGAAGGAGGCAAAGCAGTTTAAAAGCAAATTCCTGTGCATAGCAGATGTGCACACCATGAAGTTAGTGTTCAGATTGGACCAGCTAAAGCTGAAATACACTGTACTTATTTATTATATAAATACCAATGAATTACCAGGTGAGCTTTTGCGCAAAAACTTGATATCTTCACATGTGAAAATAACATGTTATCTTCACATGTGAAAATATCACCATTGCTATGGCTAAATAATAAGTCACACCTTTCACACCAAAAAACTATTAAAGTGATATGGTTTGGTAGTTCATTGGTGTTTATATAATAAATAGAACATTACATGGTTGCTTGGAGATACGAAATTTCTTTTATTGTGTTGAAAAAATTTTTCTCTCATTCGCTGCGCTCACTCATGAAATTGCGTATCTCCACGCAGCCATGTAATATCCTCTGTGTATGTACAGTGTTTACACCAGACGTGGTCTTCTTTTTTAGATAATGCGTGATCCTGAAACAGGCAACTCCAAAGGTTTTGCATTCATTAACTTTGCAAGTTTTGAGGCATCTGATGCAGCTATGGAGGCTATGAACGGACAGTATTTGTGCAATCGACCAATCACAATATCTTACGCATTCAAGAAAGAGTCTAAAGGAGAAAGGCATGGATCTGCAGCAGGTACTTGTGAATCAATCATAATGTGCAGCAGTCAATAACTTGTACACTTAAGTGTCTTTTAATAAAATAACTAACAATTATTATTGGACAAGGTTGAGCAAAATATCATTATTTGTCGATGGCAAGCAGATCAATTATTTGCTTCAGCCTTCAGCTTTGGCAAATAAAATTAACGAGCTGTGAGACTGTGACAAATCACAATACATTGTGTTAGCCGAGTCTATTGTTTTATCATTCAATCACTGAAATTGTTTTTTTTTTTTAATGAATATCTTCTGGAAGCAAAGCAATCTGCCATTTTCATGCAAGAGTGATCACAAGAAGGAGAAAAGCTTTCATTTATGCATGAACAGAATATTACTCACAGCCAAACAAAGTTGGGTGACATTGCTCCTGAGCAGACCATTATTAAATAACTGCCTATAAATTTTATAGGCAGTTATTGGCAGGTCATGTGGTGGGCTCTCGGCCAATAAAGAGGAAGAAAAATCTGCAATGTTCAATTGATAGTACAGTGTGACATGTGTATGTTAAAGGTTGAAAAAATGCAAGTTAAATTATTATTGGATAAGGCTGAGTATAACAGCTACGATAAAATAATAGTCAAGAGTAATGCCAGTCAAGGAGAGTCATTATAATATTTGCATGATACTGAGAGAATAGCTGATTGGATCCCTAGCTCTAGTGCTCACAAGCCAGACATTCAGAGAGGTACTCTCATCTCTACTGACCTTGAGAGATATACATGAGTGTATCAGAGTTCTTTGTAAAGAATTCAAAAAGGCCTATCACAGTTCGATATTCCTCCAAGATGTTGACTATGACAGTATAGTCTTGAACTGAAAGAGGCTGTTCATTGATAGCTCACTGCTACTCATTTTAAAGAAAAATTAGGAAGGGCTGTGCTGTATTTTTGTTTAAGGGGTCAGTTTCAACTTGGCTAACTACTTTCTCCTAAACATCCCTTCCCCCGCTTTTTCAGGACTTTTACAACTCCGGCTTAAAAGGAAAAAAATGGCTGGCTACACCCCTGACCTGTGTACAAATTACATTGTAATAATATATTATTTATTAGATTCATTTTATCTCTAAAAGTCACATGTATAGTATAATATTCTCATATTATTCTGAGCACACTGTAGGACAGTACATACACAGCAAATACAAAGCATAATTATGGAGGTTTGACATTATTTTGAGGCCATGTTTTATCATTGTATCAATAAGTTGTTCAAATTTCATTTACACACCAGCGGCATGAAAATTGATGAGTGTTTCCATGGCATGACAATAGGACTCTTTGATAGGCCTGAGCTACATGCAATGGAGTGACTTGTTGGACTAGCATGTACAGTGTATGTTGAAATAAATTAGTATCAGTGAAATGGGGTTTGGCAGGCCTGCATGACTGCTCCAGGGTAGTTAACTCCAGCAGCAGCTTGCCATTTGGGTTTCCTGTTCAATCTGGCAATACAGATATGTTGTTACCCTAAGAGAGGTGTATTACTGTTTACATGTACATGTAATTTCTAATTTGCAATTATATTTGCTTTCTAAACAGAGCGTCTCTTGGCAGCTCAAAATCCTCTTGCTCAAGCAGACCGACCTCATCAGCTGTTTGCAGATGCACCACCCACTCCTGTTGCAGCTGCTGTACCCCCAGCACCCCCAGCTGTTATGCCACCTCCAGTAATGACAGTACCAGTACCCAGTGCTGTACCCAGTATGCCTCCTATGCCGGTATCAGGACCCCCAATGCCACCTGTTCCACCAGGCATGCCTCCTCCAGGTAACAGCTGTCAACTGTCAATTTTCTTTGTGTAGTTTTTAGCTTTGGTATACAAAACCCTTTTATTTTTAACAGTTCACTACTTTTTACTTTATTTTATTTATTATACACTTACAATGTACTATACAGTGTTCTGCCAGAGAAAAAAAATGTAAGTCAGAACATTGAGCTGTAATATTATTTGCTTTGATTTTTTCTGGAATTGTAACTGAAGCATTTTTGGCTAGATTATCATAAAACTATAACACTTCCATCAAAACAATAATAGACCAATTTCATTTAATTTATTGGGTACGAGGCCTGGAGAAATAAAACAGAATAAAATAAGAATAAAATAAAATAAAACAGAGACATATTATTCATTGCTGAGCGTCAAGGTAATTTCTTTTCTTTTATTTCACCAAGCCTTGCAGCCAAGTAAGAATTGGAATAATATGTTGAAATTGGTCTTTTTTATTTCTTTTTACCACATAGGTATGCCTCCTCCGGGAATGATGCCACCACCTGGTTTTCCACCACCTGGAATGTTTCCACCCAGAATGCCTGGCATTCCGCCTCCGCCTGGACAGCCTCCTGATCAACATCCTCCCCCACCACCACCAGGTCAAATGCCACCACCTCCTCCCCCCATGGGAGGGCAGTTCCCACCACCACCCCCTCCAAATATGATGCCACCTCAGGTGAGTCTCCTACACACAGCTGTTTTTGTGTTTGTTGTCACACAATGATCCTTCCCAGGGAGTGTTGTGTGACAACACAAAAGTGGCTGTGAGGGAAACTAGGGGAGGGAGTTACGTACAAAATAATTATGTAAAAGTTATCGGGTTAGTCTTTGGTGCTTTATCAGTGTGGGAGGAAAAAATAATTTTGGGAACAAGTGCGGCAACATGCTATGATCTGCCTGAGGCCCTAAAGAAAATTCTTAAATGTTAAATGAGTGTTTGGAAAACAGATCATCTTTTTATTTGCATTTTAGTTTTTTTTTGTTTCTGAGATAATTTTTTTTCAGAAGAAATGTTTGACATTTTACACTAAATTTCTGGTCACAATACATAATGTACATGTATGAAACTCCTCGAAATTCATCAAAACTACTCCTCTGCACGTCATAATTTCATATTTCTTCTCAATGTTTGATCCTGTGATGTATTAGTAACACTGTGTTTCATATTTGACATAAAGCTACTTGAGTCCCGGCTGGCTCTTTGGACAACCAGCTCTTACATTATTTTTGCTTGCCTATGGGGTTGAGTTGCATGCTTGGCATAGTACGCTTTATTGTTTGTAAAGCTGACGTGCCTTGGCCCTTGTCCATCTGTTAAGCTTAGGGGTATAGAATGGTAAATTTGAGACTTTGCGAGTCTGCGAGACCCAGGTTTCAAGATTCGAGACTGAGATCGATACTCTCTAAGATGCAAGATCACCCAAAAAAGAGATTTGAGACCCATCAAGAACACTTCTAAAATTTTGAGATCAGGCCAAAATTTTCTGAGACCCACGTTTTTCAAGGAACCATCCTATACCCCTAAGCCTGAAAATTGACTTGCCCAACAAGAAAGTGTACTTGTCCCAGAAAATCCAGAGAGCACTTGCTCCTGAGGACCTACTTTAGTGAAGATTTGACAGTAATCTGTAACATTTTCACTTAAATGTTTTTTCCATCAGCCTCCGCTAGGCCATGGTCCTCCCCCAGACCAAGGCGGGATGCCACCCAGACCTCCTATGCCATTCCATCCTCCTCCTGGTGGTAGACCACCCATGATGCGTGATATGGGACCACCTACCGGTAATATACCAAGTTTGTTAAGTTCCGGGCCCCAGCCGCTGATGCAGACACCTATCAGAATGCCGCCTGGAGGTGAGTATAGTCTGACAACTTGCTCTCAATAAAGCACAGTGCTTGCTTGCAAGCTTGATTGTGTAAGAGGGAGAAAAAAACCGTTGGAAAGTTGCTTCTACCAAAGCTCTAATTTTACACATGTACATTTTGGCCCCATGTAAGGGAATCTTGGATTCTGGATTCCATGCAATGGATTCCGGATTCCGGATTCCGGATTCCAGGTACTGGATTCCGGATTCTTTGTCAGTGGAACTGGGATTCTGTATCCCAATCGCTAGTGAGATCTGAGTTCCTAGAGCTGAAGTCCGCATTCCAAAGCCCAAGATTTCTGAAGACTCCACACGAAAAATTTCCCTGATTCTGAGTCCACAGGCAAATATTTCTCAGATTCCTGAATCCCGATTCCCTTACATGGCATTGGGGCGATACAAAGGTCCCTTTTATGTTATATTACACGTGATCTTCTTTTCTGTGTTTATTTTTTGTGTAAATCCTCATAATCAACTCCATCAAAATCTCTCTTTTTCAGGTCCTATGCCTCCTGGTGGGCCGCCAAGGTTTCCGCCTCCTCCACCTCCTCACTGATCTGTACCAAAAAATTGGATCCGTGCTCGTTGACTATTTAGTCGTTCAAAGAAAAAGGAACAACTTCAACTAAGATAATATCACGTCGGAATTTTCATGAAAAACAGCTTGGAAGAGAGAAGCAGTGATGGAGAAAAGTTACTTCTTAAGAAGACGCAAAATAACTTACAACTTCGACCTTAGACTACGTCGAAACAAAAGCTTGTCCGTCCTTTTATTTCAGAGGACTATAATGGATCCGTTGACAGTGAATGTGAATTAGATAGATCAGCTTGAATTGAGATTTTTTGTACCAAATTGTACCAATAGACCAATTCCGACGTATTAAAATTCATACTTGGCTGCGTTTCTTGGGGGATTAAAACAAAAGAAATCATCTTGAAGCTCAGCAGTGAAAAATGCATTTCTTTTGTTTTTACCCCAAAGTATGAGCCAAGTATGAATGTTGATATATCGAAAATGGTCTATTACAAGACGTCACACAACCAATCAGGACGCAAGCTACATGCATTGTACATTCACTCAAGGAAAGAGCGGGAATCGTGTTTCGTTTTAAATCTGTTTGGTTGGAATAGTTTCCTACCTCTGACACTCATTCAAATCTTACATTTCACTTTATGGTAAAATAAATGAAACCCAAAATTGCCCTTTTTGTTTTATGCTGTAAATATACCTGTTCCTTTGGCTCCCAAAACACAAACCTCGATTAATGGCCTTCATTGTCATTGTTATTACCTATTTTGGATTTTATATTGGGCTCATTTAAAGTAATGTTAAGACGTAAATACAGACGCGATTTGTCGCTTAATCCTTTTAAAATTCGTTGTGTTTCTTCTCGATGTTAATGCCTCGTTGTCCTTTTCATGCATGGCGTCTTCCCAGAGCTTCTCAGTCAATGCCTTCGGGAACCGGAAGTAGCCGAGATGAACTGCTGGGAGGCAAACTCATTTGGAACACGGCCCGGAACGCATAGGCGACATAGACCGCGCGGAACAATGAGGCCCGGGGACTGGGCATTATGCCACCTACCAGGAGAGAAAATAGTGTAGTTCAAGTGACGGAAACCAAAAATGAATGATTTTGTCTTAACGGTGTCTGGTTAAACCTCAGGCCTATACGCAAAGTAATACCCCCACTTCGAGGGGTGCTGTAGGCTGGGGCGGGGACCGTTAATGTGACCCCTCCCTAGGGTTTTGATATGTTGCAGTATTTCGAAAACATTTTACCTTCAGTAGGAAGCCTTTGATCTTCTCGACAAGATTAGCTATTAAAAATAGTGGTGGCGCTGATGGAGGCTTGTATGATCGCCAACTTGGCCGCCATCTTGGATTTTACCAAGAATTAGAAATCAGGTAATCAAAGGGTACCTAAGGCTAACTTGTGGATTACTAATTACTGTATTTTAGAAATGAAAGCTGATAATGAACTTGCAATTAGTCTACCGGTATATTTTAAGTCCGTCAAAACATAAAAATGTGTTAAGAAAAAAAAAGCGAAAAGACCAAAAAAAAAAAGAAGAAAAAAGGAAAAGCTTCCATCGTTAAAAATCATCTTTAACACTTTTTTTGCCCGGTTGACTCTGTTTGAAGCCGGTAGAGCTTCATTTATGAAGAAGTGAAAGATATATTCCAGGAAAACAAGCGTGGTTTTGACAGTTAAAGCCCTACTTTAACCCATTTCGTCGCATTTGAAGAACATACGGCCCTGAGTCCCTGAGTTCATAAGCGGCCGGACGAACTGGTTAACTTAAATGTCAGACCTTTTTTTCCACCATTATTTATTTCATTCTCAATTCATTCTCAATTCAGAGCATTTGCGGTAGTTATGTCAGCCCACAATTGACCTGTTCACCACTGAGTTCTCAGTAGCTCAGTGGTTAGAGCATCCGACTAGCGTACGGAAGGTCGTCGTGGGTTCAATTCCCATGCATCTGGAACTCAGAATTTTTTTCTGTGTTTTTCTCTCCACACATATCATTTCATTTATTATTCATTCTCAATCCAACCTTGCTTAATCCATCCCCTCCCTTCTCTCAGACTATTCCCTAACGATACACTAACAGGGAAACTTTTTTGCGTGTGTTAGAATCTCTTGCTGTGAAAAGTGAAAAGACAAACAGACTAATTACGAGTCCTAGGTAATAGCAAAACACAGTATTTCATGAATTATTCCATCGAATGCAGACCCAGGCTGTTCAAACGTTAGAAGGCACGAATCAATTGTATATGGATCACTATCCAGCGGGTACGTATTGTGGAAACCCATAGCGCTATCCACCAGGATAGAGATTTTTTATCCAGTGGATAGCGTTATTCACATTTTGTACACCTTGGGCCAGATCTTTTATTATAATTAAAATTCTAGACAACGTTTACTTCTTTCAAATAATATTTATCCTAACACGCCTTTCAATTTGAACGTTCATGCTTGTTTATTTTCTTCCAAGACAAAGGTGATGGGTAGAATTTAAATTAAGGCGAAGTGTAGCCGTAATTAGTTTTTTAAAAAATTCGTTTTGTTGTTAAATAAATTGTCGGTCAAAAAACGACCGAGTTTACAGTTTATATATCAATACAGTTATGAAGTTTATAGGATTTCGTCTTTATGAGGAAAAGTATGAACTGAAAATATATATATATTTGTCTAGACTAGGGTAGCCTTCAATCCTTGATGCAATCTATTGACAGCTAACAAAGTAGCAACTGTGAAAACGTACAATAAAAAATCAGCAATTTGTTTTATTCTTATCAAGTATTAGGTCCAGAGTAATAGTTGCAATTAAGCCACGAAGAACGTTTAACGAACCGTACCGATCGAAGTTAAATTACACCTCATTATAGTTAACGAGCATGATTGTCTTAAGCTGTCAAAGGCATCGTTTTACAGTATTCTTTGTTTCTAAAAAGAAAACTCTTCCACGGTTTTTTCAATTTTTGACTGGGAGCAGTTAGGGAAATGAAAACCCGTCGACACGGCTCAGAAAAAGTGAGCGAGCGGACTAGTAAATTGCTAAGTTACATCTCATGTTAACGAGCATGATTTTAACGTGTCAAAGACAAATCATTTCACAGATGTATTCTCTGCGTCGTAGCAGGTGTTTGAAACTTGTATCAATTAGCTAGTAGATTATCAATAACAGCACTGGCATATCCAGCCAAAAGTAAACTAATATGACGTTATTATGCAGGATACTGACTGCAATTATCGTAAGATGAGGCATTCGAAGATCAGGAAAGCTAAGAACGCCGTTCAATTCAACAGTAGCGGACAGTATCAACAATAGCAAATGCTGACCACAAAATCCCCACCTTTGTGATAAACTTATTGCTAGCTATCGTCTGAAAAAAAAAACAGAAAAGGAATTAGGAAGATCAATTCGATAATTCTTCTTTAGTTACATACGGACATAAGTGCGGACGAGATCTTCACCAACACAAGAAAATTCCAGGTAAGCATCGCAGCCAAACGCCAGTAGCAAGTAGAGCACTGCACCATTAAAATCTTCAGTAAAACACAAACGCCTATTTGGTGACATTTGTTAACGGAAATTCTGGCTTTAGCATTTAGCCGATAATAATAATTATAATGATGATTATAATAATAAATAAATAAATAATAGGTTTTAGTTATATAAGGTAACACTTGGCAGATATACAGACAGATCGATGCTTCATTGCACGCACTTCTTTTTTTTCAGGAAAACGTAAAGATGGCGACTTTTCGTGCGGCATTTTTTCAGCCGTTTCTACTCCTAATGATACCGTTATCTTTTTCCAACCCCATACCAAGTTTCTCCAGCTACTTGTCATGTGTCAAGATGTGCCAGTGCTCGCTCGACGAAGAAGGCAGAGTATTCGCTCAATGCAGCTTTACTAAACACAATATTACGGAAACTGATGTTCAACTACCGCCTAACGTTTACAGTTTGTAAGTACATATCTCATTTGACTGAGCGCATGTATCTATGATGTCTCCGTTGTTTCGTGTTTTTTCGTCTTCGAATTCGTATGGTTTTGAGAATAAAGCCCATTATGTGAGAATGTTGAATATCTTTTTCCCGCTAAGTACATTGAGATGGCTCGCATAAGAATCAGATTCTTTAAATTAAAAATTACAACTTGCTGGCTCAGTTATTGAGTCCATATTATGTAGAAGAACATCCTGGTGAAACTATGTTACAGTGTGATACAGTAGTTTGACTTTTCTTTGGCGGATTTTAGTGGGAAGAGCACTTAGCCAACACCAATGTAAAACAAGACGAAGCGCTCTCCAGAATCTCTCCAGTTGAATGAAAAGGCTTGCGCAATTTTCCTCGCGATATCAGAAGGCTTACAGTTGCCTCCCTTCATGCCATCATTAATCTTTACCAGTCTGTTCTCTGAAGAAAAAAAAACTGAAGCAAAAAAAATGATCATATAATTTATATACTCTTAGTGGGCGCATGTGAACAGAGCACTCGCTTTGAATGTCTCCTGCATGGGCTAGTGTCGTGAAAAAGTTCCTTTTTTAGTTTTTTTGCGCAATGTTTATCGATGTTTCTTCCAGTCGAGAAAGTAAGGTTGGTAAGGTTGTTGAGGTTGACTAAACGAGTCGGAAATATTTTGTCTGCATTTGAACTTAATTATATGCAAGTTTCACCTTTTCGCTTTGAAATGAATCAAAACTAAGAACTTAAAATAAGCTTGAAACGGTTCGCTATATCTGTGGGTGTTATCCACCCCTTTAACTACCGTTGAACGTTGTGCAGTAATCCATAAAAATCGCTAGTTCAACTATAATTTATCATTGATTTTCCGTCCCTTCGTCCTAATTTGTATTCTTGTGTTTTTACTTTCTACCTGTGTTTAAAGTCGTTTTACCACCTACATAATTTATGTGAATCCACCAGATGTCTACTGGTAATTTACTAAACCAAGAGCCATAATGATCTCTCGACTAAACAAAGAAAGTAATTCTCTAATGACAGATGTTAGGAAATTATCTTGGCTTTAACTGAAATTAAAAAGGGATGAGCTTTGTTTTGCTCTCTATGTAAGTGACCACCTTTTTTACAGGTTTGCATTTGTGCTTCGAAACCTGATTTAGTATTCACATGAGAAATACATTGTAATATAATACCCTTTCCCGATTTAGGAGATATTTCAACTCGGGTTTTCTTGTTTGACAAAATAAACTGCTGAGAAAGTAATCAAAAACCTAAGAAAAGTTGGATTAGGAAATCTAATAAAACTTACATAAACTTGTATTCTCACGGAAGTTACTAAGCAAAAACCTTCTGGTAAAATACACAATCAACAGATCCTACGAGAAGTTAGTTTTTGGTTGTTGTACTGGATGCGAAAATCAGACAAATCAGATTTCCAGGAGCCCAGCGCCAACAGTTGCAAGTTGTATCAATCATCCAGTTTCTTGATCGAACCTTGACGTAATCAAGAGGGTGATGCGCACTTACCCCTAAGTACTACAAGAGTTCCCAAAGATTAGAAGGTGCATTCTCCTATCGTCGAACACAACAAGCCAATCTTTGATTCTTAGTTTCGATTTCTATATTAAGTTGTCATTGTCTGGTTGATTGCTTGTTGAAACTACCATAAAATTCCGAAAATAAGCCCGCCAAAATCGTAACGCAAAAAACCCTTCCTTAAATCGCCCCTCCGAATATAAGCACCCCGGGGGCCTTGCACTTGGAATTTGCCCTCGAATACAAAGTAAAACAAAGTAAAAATGGTAACTTTCCTACCATGAAAAAGGCTAGCCCAATCGATTTGGAAACGCATATTTCCCTCCGTACATAAGCTCCCCCCTAAAATAAGCCCCTCAAAAATGTCCTTTTTAAAAATATGAGCCCCGGGGCTTATTTTCGGAATTTTACGGTATTCACGGTAATCTTGGGGGTAGTCATCCAGACCCTGAGATGAAGGGGGGGGGGGGGGGTAAAATAAGCCCCTCAAAAATGTCCTTTTTAAAAATATGAGCCCCGGGGCTTATTTTCGGAATTTTACGGTATTCACGGTAATCTTGGGGGTAGTCATCCAGACCCTGAGATGAAGGGGGGGGGGGGGGTAAAAAAATTCAAGTTTTTCGGTCCTTCGGGCCTCACTCTGGTCTAAAAATAAGGGGGGCCGGGCCCCCTGGGCCCCTCCCTTGGATCCGCCATTGATATTTCCTATCCAGTAATCTGTTTTAACACACCTCTTCAATTGATAGATCTTGATAGTGTTCTGAACTGTAGATTTATTTAACAACTTTCTTTTTCAATTCACTCTGCAGAGATTTATCAAACAGCAGCTTTTCCCATATTCCTGCAGCGTTATTCCAGAAGTACAAGAATATTACAAAGCTGTAGGTAGAAATGTTATAAAGAGAACGTGTCAGAACTATTTGAACCACGTGAAAGTCTAGCGACTTACAAGTCAACGGATCTGATTCTGGGGGAGGAGCTTTGGGAAAGAGGCACTCCCTTATTTGGTCAAAACGGGTATATGCCACTGAACATGATATGGTTTTCAGGGTCTTGAGTCTTAAAAAGGGTATATAATTTGATCACTATATATTAAGTCTTGAACAGGGTTTTAATTGCGTAATGTAGTAGATCCTCGGAAGTGAATCGAAGTCACCGATGGTCCGTTTCTTGACCCAAAACAATGTTAAACAATTGGAGGAATGGCATATCATTGTTTCCTGCGACCAATTAGGAGAGACCTTAAGAGCAGCCCCTTACACTACCCTTTCAATATTTGATCTGAAGCTTTAAAAAAAGTGTGAACGTTGGCGGTAAATCAGGCTCATCAAGTAAGGTCTCTTGGTTTAAACAGGGTTGCGTTCACAGGCGTATTTCGGAAAAGAACAACTTGGAACTACATACAGTGAGAAGCATAATAGAAGGGGGTTATATGCTTCTCACTCTAGAAATATTGGCCATTGCACGGTAAAGTACGTAAATGGGGTGGAAATAATAGTTAAGGCAAATGTTACATCCAAACGTTCCAAAAATTTGCGGTTGAAGAGATTTGAGACAAATTTATGGGTATTCGTACGCCAAAATTACGATCACTCGATCGCGAACCTCCAATACAAATTTTTTCATAAGCGTTTTTGTTTATGAGACTAATTCTTAGTGTAACCTTTTTGTATAACAGAATATTAGATGACAATTTGCTAAACAACCTTACATCAGAGAGGTCGTTGGCGGACTTTTCATCGCTTGAATACCTGTAAGTATCTAATCAGAAACAAGATGCTATCAAAGCGTATACTTGGGCTCTATGATCAGAGACTTAGTTCGTTCATTCAGTGAAAAATATATAAGAATGCGCCATTAAACGGAAGGTTCTTCACGGTACATTCAATGTTCAGCCATTAGATAGACTACGAGTAGTCCCCCATTTTTCCTCAGGGATAGTAGAGCTAGCAAAACGCGAGCGCGCGTGAAAATCAACCCACGCGAGAAAAGGCGACACGCGGCGGGGAGAGAGAAAAATGAGGGACTACAGACAAAGCCCAAGCTTTTGACCCTTCACGGCCGACTGATTTCGGAGTGTGAAGTTCGTATCCCCTTCCAAATCAATTAAGCGCATCCAATGATATTCCTTCCCTCGTTGAACTGTCATTGCTCTTGTCATCGGTAAACTGCGTGGGATACTTATTGCAAGCAAAAGAAAACCCAGATACTAATTTTCTTCACGGCTGTTTCGCGTGAAGAACTTGATAGTGTAGGCAACACACGACTTTTACTCATGCCAAAATGGTGCTTGTTCCAGTGAATTATTTTTCTCTGACGGATCGATTATGCTCTGGAGGAAAACGTTTTGACTGAGCGAATGTGATTTTTGCCGCTTATTTCATACCGAGAGGTCGTGACACGCATATTAATTTCCTGCGGTTATTGTTTATGGTCGGCATGATTTGCCCTCTAATGCAAGAGCATTTTCTTTGACCTCTTTTTGAAAAGTAAAGCTCTTCAATGCGGCTAAATAAGGGTTTTGGGTTGTTTAATTTCTCCGGCGATTGCCTCCTGGATCTGAATAATTTTAAGCGATTTTCTTTTTGGCCGTGAATGTGACGGTTTCCTGCAATGTTTTGTCACGCTGTGCTCAGCTCGTTAGCGATTTTAGCAGGACTGATAGCGATATCCAAATCTCGAAGAATGGATTGCAGCTTAAACTAAAACTACATTAACTATGGAGAATTGCGATGTGACTCAGTGATGACTGCTCGTGAATTTTAACTGCCGCTTGTTTTTCTGGAGATAATGTGAGTCTTTGGACTGGAGTGCGTAGTTCCTCCCTTGGTGATAACTTTTGAATAAGCTTAACAGCCTTGCGACTGTTCCGTTATTCACTTCCCACTTTGTGATCGGACAAGACCATGGTTTCGGTTCTCCACGCGAACCTTATCAGTTGCCGGGTTGGCTTTCTTCTTAGTTTATTCTACAAGAGCAACTCTGACTAGTTATTTGTTCTTTGCTGTTATTAGTTCTGCTCTAGTTATTAGTTCTGTAATTGTGATTATGTCGAGTGTTGATAGCGGCTGGCGCGTTTTTGACAGATGTTGACAGATTTCCATGAAAGAGCCAATCAGAGTTTTGCGTTGTGAGAGCAACGCATTAGTTCAAAAGCTTGGGCTTTGTCTGTAGTCCCTCATTTTTCTCTCTCCCGCCGCGTGTCGCCTTTTCTCGCGTGGGTTGATTTTCACGCGCGCTCGCGTTTTGCTCGCTCTACTATCCCTGAGGAAAAATGGGGGACTACTCGTAGTCTAGCCATTAGACGGAACGATTCGGAAAAAAAATTGAATTTATGAGCATTTATAAATAAACTCTTAAATAGTGTGTTCATTTACAAGTACCACCAATAATTGCTTTCTTAGGGCCGGTTTACACCCCCAGGTAGGTGGGGTAACCCGCCTGTCCATATAATCTCTCATTTAAATTTGATCACGTTTACATGATAGGTGGGGTGACCCACCACATGTTGCCTCACCTATCTGGGGTCCCCCATCTCCATGTAAACAGGCCCTTAATAACAACATTGCACCAATCTTATATGATTTATTTCTTACCTACTTAAGGCACGTTTATTACATAAATTAAAACAAAGAGTAAAACAATTAAGATTACCAGATTGCACAGATTGCTAAATAAGTTGTGAGAGTGGTGGAGGAGACTAGGAAGTCAAAGGCTTCTAAAGTTCAGAAAGAACCCCTCTGGATATGATTTTAATTTACTGACGTGAAATAAAATGGAGACTAAAAGATTATAGCAGCACAAGGGTTTGGCTTTTAAGAGAACACTGAAAAAGAAAGTTGAAAATGATGCAGACTTTGAATTAAGGTGAAAAGAATTTGAGAAAGATATTGGGAGAGAATTTTGAATGTTTGGTTGTCGTTGTACTTTTAGTAGCCCAAGTCGAAGACAGCTCACAACAAGAAGCCCATGAAATAACTCAAGTTGCTCAATACACCCTCCCCCTTTAAGATAGTCTACTGCGGGTTTTTGACAAGGTGACACAAAGCAAAGAAAACGCAGCTGCAACATTTCATCATTGGTTGCATTCAAGAGAAATATGGAAGCCATATTCAAAACACTAATGGCTTTTAAGGAATTTATTTGATATCAATTCTAAGGTTTTACCATGCAGGTCCATCCAAAGGAGCTCAATAAGATCAGTGGAAAGCAATTTTTTCAGAGGACTCAATCGACTGAAATATTTGTGAGTGTTTTATTTCATTTTGTCGTAAGTATTTAGTTAATCAACTGATGACACCTTTATTTACAGAGGCCTGAAAGTCGCTTTCCTGGCAATTATAGCTTGAATTTTCCGATAACTGATCCACATTAGACGCTGACAATAATTGAAAGAGGAGAAAACGGTGGCTGGTATCATGTGTAACTTGGTAGTAAGAAAACGGGTATCCCATTAATTTTTTCAACTTCCATGCCTTGTGATCGCACAACATGAAACCAAAAAAGAAAATGACAGCTTTAAGATTACACCAAAGACGGGCGTTATCTCAAAGGGGCTGTCTCACGGCTGTCTATTTCATTTTGTGTTCTTGGTTTGCAACCACGTGACAAGGCGGCCATGTTGGGGGCCAATACAACAAAAATTGTTTCTCGAAGAATTTACATAAAAATATATTTTATTTTCCAGGGAAGAGAAATGCTTTTGTTCTTGACCACCAACATGGCCTCCGTGACGTCACCTTCAAACAAGCAATTGCCAATTACACGTCATTTTTCGCTGTGGGACTTGACGCTAGCGAAGAAATTACTAGCAAATGACAAAAATCTTTGCTTCACTGAGTCAAACAAAGATCAAACGTGACAAACAGCAAACATGAACTTTAAGAAACATTTAAGCTCACGCTGACATGCAAGTGCTCACCACAACTGAAATTAAAAGAGATATTGAAGTTTTAATCTTTTTCAAATTTGCCCATGCGTGCCTTATTTTGTATATACTGTGTTGTTTATTGCCTCTTATTCCTACAAATGTTTTGAGCGGTTATTGTTGTGCTTCACTCAGTTTGGTGGCCGCTCTCGATGTTTGAATTTCGATAAATCTCGTGACACATCTCCTTTAGTTATATATATAAGAAAATATATGCTATATTTTTTTTTCTAGGAATCTTGGTCTCAACGACATAGAAAGGTGGTCTGGTAACCAGTCCCTTAACACGCCTAATCTTGAACTCTTGGACATCACAGCAACAATCAGCTGGGTGCCAGATGAAAATATCCTGGCTCTTCCGAAACTTAAAGAACTTAAAGGAGTTACATGGTGCAAATTTTGTCCAAATTGTACAGTCATAAATCCGCGAAATCTTGTCGATGAGTCAGAGCGCAAACGAAAGGCTAAACAATGCCTTGAACAATTTGACCAAATGAAGTTCCTCGAATTTGGAAAGAAGGATCCGAAAAGGTTTATAAAGCATCGGTTTTTACCAGAGTGTATGTGCGTGAGGCAATCGGAATGTGAATTTCGACACGTTGTGATGCCATATTTCAAGAAGCGAACCTCCTTACCACAAAAGCTTTTCTACTTGGAGTACTTTCTTAGTCCCTTCACCATCCTTCTGAACATAATAGTTATCCTGATAGTGTTGGCATCCCGTTCCCTGCGTAAAACGCCGTCATTTATCTTAATCTGTCATACGGGAATTATCGACTTGCTGATCGGTATTTACGCAATATGGGTGGCATACACGAACATCTCTAACATCGACGGTATTTTAGAAGAAATAATGTGGACTGGAAAAGAGCTTCAACCTTCCACAGGACCCATCTTCATCTCAGGGCAGCTTATCTCGGTGTCTATTGCACTGCTTCTTACACTCGAAAGATACCTCGCCGTTGTTTACTGTATGGCTCCTTCCAAGCGCATGACCGCTAAGGGCGCTTACATCTCTTTGTCATTTGCGTGGGGCATAGCAATTACTTTTGCGATCTTGCCCATATTTGGTGTTGGAGGTCTACATTACAATATCAAACGGGCTTGCACTCCTTTGAGTTATGACGAACAGTTTGATTCCGATTCCTCCTTGATTCTAGTGACGTCTCTCACTGTCATACTGCTCTTGTACTCGGCAACTCTTCCCTTGTACATCCTACTTTTCCGGTTTGTGAAAAAGAGCAGTAACCAGGTCGGTGTCAAGCGAGAGCTGTCGCTTGCAAAAAAGATCGCCGTTTTGGTTTTCACAAACTTTATTTTCTTTGCCATTCCAATACTCCTGATCCTTGTGGTATCAATTTTTGCCAATCTCGACAACAACCCCTTCGATTTTGACGGCGATGCTTTTAAAAGCACTGTTTTCAAGATTGCCATTGGCCAGTGGTTGCCGGTCACGTGTCTGAACATCAACTCCCTATTGGATCCTTTCCTGTATGCCTTCAGACATGCGCATTTCAAGCGGGAGATCAGACGCAAACTTAACCGTCTCTGGTCCAGCTCGGTCTTTCCTTCTCTGGCCCCCATGGTTATGTTCAATTCCTTTGGAGATACCACAGCAGATGCAGCTGACGCACAAACCAGAAAAACGGTAGGAATTGAATTCCAGACACAATGTAACAACACCAACGAAAACATGCTTAACTCAAGCAACGAGGAATTGGAGTTCAATAAAATAGAAAAGTAATGCTCCTGAAAAAAATCGAGTTCAGAATAGACCTTTTTACCGATACGGCGGCCATATTGAATTAATTCGATGTAAGGAGTATTATAGGATGCCCAGGGGACATGAGCACATTTCGTTTGTATCTTCGGGCGCTTTTCCGGACATTTTTTCTTAAAGTTTTCTTAGAATAAGATTTTAACGGGAAAAAAGATCCTTGTGCCGTGTTTGGATGTAATAATGATCGTCTTTTTCTAGTTTAGTGTTAGAAATATGCTCTTTCACTGTATATTTCTCTGGAAAAAGGCGATCATTATTACATCCAAACACGACGCAAGGATCTTTTTTCCCATTAGAATCTTATTCTAAGAAAACTTTAGGAAAAAATGTCCCGAAAAGCGCTCGAAAATACAAACGAAATGTGCTCATGCCCCCTGGGCATCCTATGATAATCCTTAAATCGAATTAATTCAATATGGCCGCCGTATCGGTAAAAAGGTCTATTATAAAGACTGACACTTCTACGCTACAATTATGTAAAATATTTTAATGTAAAAAAAGATCATTGTTTATTCATAGAACAATAGAAATAAGAGTTTGTAAATAATTATCAAGAGTCGTAACCATGCCACAAGTAATTGAAAATGAAACAGACTATGTCGCAAATTCTCAATCAACCATTTCAGTGTTAAGTATATACACGTCATTAATTAAAACATTTCTACAAATTCCATAACTTCGTCCTTTGTAAACCCACAAAGATGCATGTACATTAGTCACACGCTGTAATCAGTTGCACGCCTTTGTTCTCTCGCAAGTTTGTAAGTAATATAATGCAATAAAACTTAATATGAACTTTCTTGGTTCCTTTTAGAAAGTTACATCCTTACAACCGAACTCCTGGTATTTTAAAGCAAAGTCCGACCCAATAGGCATAAGAAATGATATTTATTTGTTTGTTTGCTTGTTTTTAATAAATTAAAAATAAAGGGAATTTTATAAAAAAAAACGAAATGAAAAACCGAAACGCAGGAGCTAAACAATTAAAGAAATAACCAAATAGCACGTTTTGACTTCTTTACGGAGTAATGATCGTGAAACAATCTAAAAAGCTATAAAAATTAATTACATAGATCCAAAAAAGGAAAGAAAATCAATGTGTCAGTAAAGAGAGATTTTCATGCAAGCTTCAGACGACAATACACGAACAAAACTTAAACAACAAACGAACAATATTGTTCAAAGATTGGACAAATGCTTAAAAGTACGTCATATTCCATAACTTGGGGCAACAGAATCCGGGCAGTCGAACGATGCTTCTTCACCGCAGAGGTTCCCTTGGCGCAAAACGACCGAGAGTATTATCTCTTTTTTCCCCTAAACTTTTAATAATAAAATAAATAACGAGCACTTGCCGAAATTCAGCATTTAAGATCCAAGGAACGTAGCTCTGACAAACTAGCCCTTAGAAATGATTTCTTTTTCCCTCGAGTCTCGGTGATATCCTCAAATCAAAGGACAACGAAACACTCAATTTCGTTGTCAGATACTGCTTTTTTTCCCCTTCTCCTGAAAGAGGCGCCCTAGGATTAGTTTCAGGCCTGGAAACCATAGATTTATAATAATATTTACAGGGTTATTGAGAGATCACATAAAGGTATTAAAGAAGGAAGAATTGGGTTTAGGAAAAACAAGATTTATTATTACACCCTACTAGACATTCGCTAAAAAAATACCCTACTGAAAGTTAGGAAAATACTCCATTAACAGATCAGAGCCAAAGAATGTCTAATTCTGAGTCTTGACATCTACAGCGTAATAAATATCTTTTTGAAACAATAAATTTATTTCAGAAATCCATACAAATTTAATAAATAGTTATTATTTATTTTAATATTCAATTGGGGAAATTATTATATTGTGGAATAGGAAAACCTAATGCCTCGTGTAATATATATATTTCTAAATGATTCGCTCTTTCACCTTGGCCCTTGGCTGTGATCTTTAAAAAATGTAAAAAAGAGTTTCCCATTTTGTAGGAAGTTTATTGGTCGATATCTTGTATCTTGCTGTTTTTTCAATAAAATAGTATAACAACAACCAAACAAAACAGGCATGCCGCTAAAGAGGCAAAAAAAATTCAAAATCAAAACGTCCAGTGCAGTTAAGTATCCTGCATTGAGAGGCCAGTACACTCTAAAAAATAGCACTACATAATGTAAAAGTGATATACACCAGTTTTTGGTTTTTAAACGGGAAGTATAGAAAAAATATTTAGTCATCCTTTTTTTTTCACAGGAAGACTTTTAGTCTATTTATGGCCTTATATTTATACGAACATTCTTCACACATTGAAAGTGCAATCGGCTGCTGGACGTGAGGGCCACTCTCGCTTCTCGCTCGCTTGCTGTTTCCGTTTTTTTTTTTTTTCAAGTTTTGAGAACTGTCAGTTATTAAAGCAAATCCTATTTTATATAATGTTCTCTTTCTTTTGTTTGCTTTTTTATTTCATTTTTTTTTTTTCAAAAACAAAAAATGGTAAAAACAAAAACAAAAACACCCGGGACGCACGTCCCAAGAAGTCTTTCCCATTAAAGCCATGTCCACGCAAAACCCTATATAGGAGACGTCAAGTGATTACACTACCCCAGTGTAAGATCCTGACTGGTCAGTGCGCCCTCTTAACAATGGTTCTTGTTCTGCTGAGCCTGAAGTGGCATTGTTATCTTCTTCCTCCGGTGCAGCCACCTGAAGACAAATCAAGAGACTTTAACCATTCTTTTTTCTTAAGCAGTAATCATGAAGAAGAAGCGGTATTTACATTAAATTTTAGAGGTTTCAGTCTCTACCTTCTTTCTTTAAGTTTTTAAACGTGTAAGCTGGGTAGAGATTGACGAAGTACTGCTTAAGTTGTTTTTTGTGGTGCAATTCTACGCTGGATTTAAATTTCATTTTCCTAACGTTGATTTGGGAAATGAAAATGTATGATAACGAGTTCAGAGCAGAGGAAGATAAAAATCTAAACGGAGGGTAAAATCGAACCAAACACATAAACGCGATGTTCTTTCATGCGTTGTCACTCTTCCGCAAATAATAATAATAAAAAATTTCGTATACCACCCTTCATATCTTCATCATCGTCGTGTATATTACACCTCTCTAGCCGCAAAGCCGTTCACTTGCTCGATTTGGAGTACTCGAGAAAGATTTTTGTTTTTGGGTACAGTTTCGAACCCGGCCCTTTTAGCCTTGCGCTTGGTAGAGCGGGCTCAGTGACGACCGTCGGTTTATCAATAAACCGATGCTCACACTCGGAACAGACTAGTTTAACGAGAGAAAACAAGACTGACCAGTCCAGAAGTTCTGGCTTCGGCGACTGCAAGAGGTCGACGCGATTTAGGTAGAACCTTTTTTTTTATTCTCCCGGTTTATTCTCCTCCTCACCAAGAAGACAAAAGGACTCTCGGATCGCAGGGTGCGTATATAACGAACTCTCAAAGCAAAAAGCTCCCATTTAGCTTGATAGATCAGTGGTAAGAGCGGCACTCACTGGTTTCGCAGAGGTTTTGAGTTCGAATCCCGTTCAAGCCTGAATTTTTCGCAGGCTTGATGATGCACGTGCAGAGCTGTTGGTTGTTTTCCATTTTACAAGGGCAAACCGGTCGGTTCACGGTTTGATTGAATGGAAAGCAGTTTAGACTGGTAAGCTTCGCCTCGTAATCGTGTTTACTATTTGTACAGATCAGTTCTCTTTTCCGAAAATAGGCCGCGAAAGCCTGAAGCTGGTATCAAAGATAGGTTTGAATAAATGGAACATAAATTTCCCTTTGGAACATTCCGACCAAAAAATAAAAATAATAATAATAAAAAAAAACAGGACTACTATTTCAGATGTTCGGTTGCTCATCACGGAAAGTTTGCTTTGGAACGAACCATTTTTACTCGTGTTTCATATACATTGGCCACCCGGAATTTCCGAAATCTGTTGGCAAATGTTATCAAACCAACAATTTGCCGTTCTTACTGCCGCCGTTGTCGTGAGTGGCTAAGATCTCTATTATCTCAGAACAAACAGTGAATATTCACAAAATGTACCTGTTGTGGTGGGTCGGGTTTAGGCATCAAAGGAGGGATTATCAACAGCTGATTGTAGAGAGCAGTGCCAAGTAAAAGGAAAAGAAAACCATCAACTGCAGAAAAACACAAATCTGTTCAATAACACTACAAATGATACAAGTGTCCAACATCAATTTTCCCTCAACTGAAACAGTATCAATTTACCATTAAGAACAAAGGTTACGAGAATTACCAAAATGATCACCAAAGGGATTATTGGAGGTGGATATTGGGGCTTAAGGTATGTTGTTAAAGCAATTTGGCAACAATACATAGCTCCTGTTTTTACAGTCACAAATATTAAAAAGTACTCGATTAAAGGTATTTAGAAAATGAAACAAAGGCAAAGGAACGCCATTGTGTAGCAAGTGGTAATCTCAGGAACAATAACTTATTTCCTTGCTTTCCTTTCATGAATCTTTTAAAATCTGTTTGAAACAGACACCTTTTACATAAAGCTATGAAAGGTTTGAACCCATGAGCCATTTCATAAGTAGGGTGACTATGATCGTCTGGTGAACGAATTTCTGAATAGGACTGTTGTTGTCGACAGTGACTGACCGACGTTTCGACAACCTGTCCCGTGGCATCTTCAAAGTCAAAGTGAGCTGTATCACGTCAGTTGATGGTATTAAATTCTAGTTATTGTTATTTTTGCATAGCCCAACAGTTCTAAGAAATCTTCCCTACCTTGAAAAATGCCATATCTTTTGTCCCAAGCTTCTCCAAAACCCTATAACGGGATAAAAAAAATCTATACCTATTAAAATACAACTGATTAATCGCTTCAAACTACTTCGTACCGCAACGAATGATCAACACTCTCGACGAACATTACTGTAAGACAGATACCTCTCAACAGATGGTCACCCTGAATTGATTTCTACCGTTTTTAAGTGAATTCAGTAGCCATATCTTTGGCTGGATAATGTGGACACCTTTCAAGGCTTAAGAAACGACGACGGCGAAGGCGACGAGAACGTCAAAACAGTATAACTACAGGTATAAGGAAGCAAAACAACAATTTAACTCCGGCATGTGCATCACACTTTTTCATGCACTTCTCTGTCTTCCCCTGTACGACTGAAACGTGAATTTCTAAACCGCAACATCTGATCTATATCAGACGAGCACACATGCCCACGAATTTATTTTCCTTTTTTTAACAAGGAGAATTTAACTCCAAGGAAACATTTGAGTTATTGAGAGGATTAGAATAATCACCAATATGTTTCTAAGAAGGCGGAGTAGTATTATTAGTAACTGACGAAGGGTTGTCCCTAAGATTTCAAGTTGCCGGGTAATTACAACAAGTGGGCGGGTAATCAAACAGCTAGGGATTTCTTCTTCTATTTTCCTATGAGAGAGGCCGGGGCCACGTTCTTAGTAGCCGGGGGAAAAATCCCCGGCCCCCGCCTCTTAATGACAGCCCTGCTGACGGTTGCGCTACCGTCACCATCGTAGTTTCTGAAGCTTCCTTGTTTTTCAAAGTTAATATACCTCGTGAAAGACATAGTAGATGAATAAATCAACAAGCCACACAACGATGGTTCTAAGGGCGTCTATTAATGTTCGATGCACAGCTGAAACAAGAAATATAATTTTTTTTTAATCACAAGGTAATGTAAACGCGAGAAAGCAAGTTTTTAAAAGAAGTTTTTAAAAAGGAGTGAATAAGAGAATTAACGTGGCCTTTGCCAGAGTCGACTAAAGCTATGTTCAAACAATAACGGATAGCTTTTGCGCCGGCGCGGAAACCATACCGGCGGATTGGGTTCTGTTTACACATAAGAACGGTTGTGGCGGTGCGATTTCGGTAACGGAGCGAAGCTGCACCACGTCGATCTCGAACGTGGAGCGTCACATACCCGATGGGTTTGGTTCCACACTTTGGTGTAGTGTAAACGGGTATTCGGGCTATAGCGGAAGTGAATATCAAGTAAGATAGCTTTACGATCGTGTCGACACGATAAGCAATCCCGCCGGTATATTGGGAACATAGCCTAACACCATCGCTAGTTTTATAACATCGTTTTTAGATTTAATGAACTGATGAGTGTTTGCGACTATTTTGACAATCCTCTCTGTAATTAAGTCGTGAAGGAATCAGTCTAAGGAAAAAAAAAAAACGGATCACCTCCATGTATGTGGTTTAATTCCCCGTTGGCCCGTAGTAAAAATTCATATTAATTTTGTAAACATTGTTTTTGTCATTGCCATGTGCCAACCACTGAAACAAACAAACAAACAAACAAACTCTTCATTTTAAGAACGAACGAATAATGAGCCTGGGGCTTTGCTCCATTAGTGCAAAGGTAAAAAAAAAAAAATAAAACAAGAAGAAAAACAACTAATAGGCGACTAGAATATTATTAATTTCTGGACAAAGAGAGAGCAGAATGCAAAAAATTAGGGCAACCAGCGGACATACGCACAGGGAATCCGAGGATACAAATGTGTGAAAGGAGCGCAAAAGAGTACGATTAAACCCTTTGTGTACGAGTATGTTAAACAGTTTTTCCCGCCTTTACCTGTTAATGATTTGGTGACTGCTAATCCAAAGAAATTGTAAAAGGAAATAGAACAGATGTATAAAACTGCAAAAAAGAAAAAAAACATTCAAGAAAAAAGTATTTTTGCAATAATACATGCAACTTTCTTTGAAATATACTTTGTAACAGTTGAAAAGAACACCTAAAGAATGGAGGATATTGCATTGGATATTGAGTGCAGTATACATGTTCACTACCCATCGAATGTTTAGTAACGTGCTAATCGAAGACTGTACATTCAGTAGGTAAGATATTGTTTTCATCCAACAAACGTTTGACGTACTTTTCCGACCATTTGTAAGATGTGCTGCACGAATGTATGGACGAAAAACGATCTTTCAGCTGAAGTAAAAGAGGTCAATATATACGTGTATGATTTCTCCTCTACTCCCCATTTCTGTGCATTTCCAATTGGGCTACATGTCCCTTTGCAACAGCATCTATCTACACGACGTACACATTATATTGGGCCATTTCCGAGTTGCAGCAAGCCTTTGTTTCAAAGCGAGGCTACGTGTAAAGCTATTGATATGAACAAATGTTTTTTTTATTCTCATGTAAATATAATTCATTATCACAAGAAAGGTGTTGCACTTAGCCTGTTCTTGAAAGTGAGGGTTTTTTGAAACTCGAAAATGGTCCATTAGTCAGATTAAAGGGATAATATTGTCAACATCAACTTATGCACAAAGTTGGCTAATTTCTTACGTGACATTATGAGCAATTTGGTGTCGTTCTTGATCATTAACAAAGCATCCAGACTGTTCTCGTAACTATGGTGATTCTGATCTCCAGGGATGTAATACAAAACAGGAAGGACTATCTATAGCAAAACGATCACAAAACCGAAGATTTTACTGAAAATTCTAAGAGAACATCACTGTAGTCAAAAGGAGTTACACAGACAAGACACTAGACAAGTACAACGGTAGTATGCAGGTACTTACTGCACTCATAAAAATTATTCCAAAGAAGCCTTCCATTCCAACGACCTGCGGAGACATTAACAGTCGATATTGGTACAATAAAATAAAGAAATAATTAAAATTCAAAATGAACAAGTAAATAAACAAATAAACAAGCAAGAAAGTTGTTAATTTAACTTCAGAACGTCAGAATAAAAAGAATTCATTTCAATACATTTGGAGGAGGGCTTCACAGCCGGGGGGATTATAATCGGATATAGATCATAGATATAGATTGTGTTTAGAGGTAGACAGACCTATAATTGGGGGAAGGAGGGAGGGGGGTGGGCTTACATGTGGGGGAGCTTATAAGTGGCCGTATATGGGATTTGAGAGGTGAGCGCCCTTAATAAGGACCTTAAGCAACGACGACGACGACGACAGCAGTGGAAACATCACTAAAAAAATGAATTTGCGTCCTTTCAAACTTCATCGCGTCTATTTGGAACCGCTGAATTCGTCAAATGTAGCCGACTTTTTCTGGAGTTATACCATTAAGGGCTTTTATCCATGTTCAAAATAGAGAAGGGAAAAGTTGTCGTAGTTATGTCCACGTCCTCCACAAAACGTCGCATTGTGAGGTTTCACGTCGTAGTCGTGCAGTGGACGTCAAAGAAATGTACTAAAAAGTGTGATGCACGTGCAGAGCAGTTGTTTTGCTCATAACACCAATTATTTTTTGACGTTGTTGTTGTCGTCGTCGCCGTCGTTGCTTAAGGTCCCTAATACTGCGTGAGCGGCGACCATATTGGTGTCCCAAAACATTGAAACGGCGGTCATGTTGGTGTCCCAAATAAATCCTGTGGGAGTTGAACTCTTTCCTTATGCAAACGCTTTCTTTTGTTCCAATAGATTTGCATAGATACTGGCCACGTGAGTGAAAACGCTCTATACAGTCCAACCTCCACTAACGGTCACCTCTCTACAACCGCCACCTCTCTACAACGGTCACCTCTCTACAATGGCCACCTCTCTACAACGGTCACCTCTCTACAATGGCCACCTCTTTACAACGGTCACCTCTCTACAATAGCCACCTCTCTACAACCGACATCTCTCTACAATGGCCACCTCTCTACAACGGTCACCTCTGTACAACCGCCCGCCACCTCTCTACAACTGCCACCTCTCTACAATGGCCACCTCTCTACAATGGCCACCTCTCTACAACAGCCACCTCTCTACAATGGCCACCTCTCTACAACGGTCACCTCTCTACAACGGCCACCTCTCTACAACGGTCACATCTCTACAATGGTCACCTCTCTACAACGGCCACCTCTCTACAATGGTCACCTCTCTACAATGGCCACCTCTCTACAATGGTCACCTCTCTACAACAGCCACCTCTCTACAATGGCCACCTCTCTACAATGGTCACCTCTCTACAACGGCCACCTCTCTACAACAGCCACCTCTCTAGAACGGCCACCTCTCTACAACGGTCACCTCTCTACAATGGCCACCTCTCTACAACAGCCACCTCTCTACAATGGTCACCTCTCTACAATGGTCACCTCTCTACAACGGCCACCTCTCTACAATGGTCACCTCTCTACAATGGCCACCTCTCTACAATGGCCACCTCTCTACAACAGCCACCTCTCTACAATGGCCACCTCTCTACAACCGCCTTCTCTCTACAATGGCCACCTCTCTACAACGGTCACCGCTGTACAACCGCCCGCCACCTCTCTACAACTGCCACCTCTCTACAATGGCCACCTCTCTACAACGGTCACCTCTCTACAACGGCCACCTCTCTACAACGGTCACATCTCTACAATGGTCACCTCTCTACAACGGCCACCTCTCTACAATGGTCACCTCTCTACAATGGCCACCTCTCTACAATGGTCACCTCTCTACAACAGCCACCTCTCTACAATGGTCACCTCTCTACAACGGCCACCTCTCTACAACGGTCACCTCTCTACAATGGCCACCTCTCTACAATGGTCACCTCTCTACAACAGCCACCTCTCTACAATGGCCACCTCTCTACAATGGTCACCTCTCTACAACGGCCACCTCTCTACAACAGCCACCTCTCTAGAACGGCCACCTCTCTACAACGGTCACCTCTCTACAATGGCCACCTCTCTACAACAGCCACCTCTCTACAATGGTCACCTCTCTACAATGGTCACCTCTCTACAACGGCCACCTCTCTACAATGGTCACCTCTCTACAATGGCCACCTCTCTACAATGGCCACCTCTCTACAACAGCCACCTCTCTACAATGGCCACCTCTCTACAATGGTCACCTCTCTACAACGGCCACCTCTCTACAATGGTCACCTCTCTACAATGGCCACCTCTCTACAATGGTCACCTCTCTACAACAGCCACCTCTCTACAATGGTCACCTCTCTACAACGGCCACCTCTCTACAACAGCCACCTCTCTACAACAGTCACCTCTCTACAATGGCCACCTCTCTACAATGGTCACCTCTCTACAATGGTCACCTCTCTACAACGGCCACCTCTCTACAATGGTCACCTCTCTACAATGGCCACCTCTCTACAATGGCCACCTCTCTACAACAGCCACCTCTCTACAATGGCCACCTCACTACCACTGCCATCTCTCCACAATGGCCACCTCTCTACAATGGTCACCGCTGTACAACAGCCACCTCTCTAAAATGGCCACCTCTCTACAACAGCCACCTCTCTACAATGGTCACCTCTCTACAATAGCCACCTCTCTACAACAGCCACCTCTCTACAACGGCCACCTCTCTACAACAGCCACCTCTCTACAACGGTCACCTCTCTACAATGGCCACCTCTCTACAACAGCCACCTCTCTACAATGGTCACCTCTCTACAATGGTCACCTCTCTACAACGGCCACCTCTCTACAATGGTCACCTCTCTACAATGGCCACCTCTCTACAATGGCCACCTCTCTACAACAGCCACCTCTCTACAATGGCCACCTCTCTACAACTGCCATCTCTCCACAATGGCCACCTCTCTACAATGGTCACCGCTGTACAACAGCCACCTCTCTACAACGGCCACCTCTCTACAACGGCCACCTCTCTACAATGGTCACCTCTCTACAACGGCCACCTCTCTACAACGGTCACATCTCTACAATGGTCACCTCTCTACAACGGCCACCTCTCTACAATGGTCACCTCTCTACAATGGCCACCTCTCTACAATGGCCACCTCTCTACAACAGCCACCTCTCTACAATGGCCACCTCTCTACAACGGTCACCTGTCTACAATGGCCACCTCTCTACAACGGTCACCTCTCTACAATGGTCACCTCTCTACAACGGCCACCTCTCTACAATGGTCACCTCTCTACAATGGCCACCTTTCTACAATGGCCATCTCTCTACAACGGTCACCTCTCTACAACGGCCACCTCTCTACAACGGTCACCTCTCTACAACGGCCACCTCTCTACAATGATCACCTCTGTACAACGGCCACCTCTCTACAACGGTCACCTCTCTACAATGGTCACCTCTCTACAACGGCCACCTCTCTACAACGGCCACCTCTCTACAATGGCCACCTCTCTACAACAGCCACCTCTCTACAATGGTCACCTCTCTACAATAGCCACCTCTCTACAACAGCCACCTCTCTACAACGGCCACCTCTCTACAACGGCCACCTCTCTACAACGGCCACCTCTCTACAACAGCCACCTCTCTACAATGGTCACCTCTCTACAACGGCCACCTCTTTACAACGGCCACCTCTCTACAATGGCCACCTCTCTACAACAGCCACTTCTCTACAATGGCTACCTCTCTACAACAGTCACCTCTCTACAATGGCCACCTCTCTACAACAGCCACCTCCCTACAATGGCCACCTCCCTACAACAGCCACTTCTCTACAATGGCCACCTCTCTACAATGGTCACCTCTCTACAACGGTCACCTCTGTACAACCGCCACCTCTCTACAACTGCCACCTCTCTACAATGGCCACCTCTCTACAATGGCCACCTCTCTACAACGGTCACCTGTCTACAATGGCCACCTCTCTACAACGGTCACCTCTCTACAATGGTCACCTCTCTACAACGGCCACCTCTCTACAATGGTCACCTCTCTACAATGGCCACCTCTCTACAATGGCCATCTCTCTACAACGGTCACCTCTCTACAACGGCCACCTCTCTACAACGGTCACCTCTCTACAACGGCCACCTCTCTACAATGATCACCTCTCTACAACGGCCACCTCTCTACAACGGTCACCTCTCTACAATGGTCACCTCTCTACAACGGCCACCTCTCTACAACGGCCACCTCTCTACAATGGCCACCTCTCTTCAACAGCCACCTCTCTACAATGGTCACCTCTCTACAATAGCCACCTCTCTACAACAGCCACCTCTCTACAACGGTCACCTCTCTACAACGGCCACCTCTCTACAACGACCACCTCTCTACAATGGCCACCTCTCTACAACAGCCACTTCTCTACAATGGCTACCTCTCTACAACAGTCACCTCTCTACAATGGCCACCTCTCTACAACAGCCACCTCCCTACAATGGCCACCTCCCTACAACAGCCACTTCTCTACAATGGCCACCTCTCTACAATGGTCACCTCTCTACAACGGTCACCTCTGTACAACCGCCACCTCTCTACAACTGCCACCTCTCTACAATGGCCACCTCTCTACAACGGTCACCTCATTACAATGGTCACCTCTCTACAACGGTCACCTCTCTACAATGGTCACCTCTCTACAACGGCCACCTCTCTACAATGGCCACCTCTCTACAACGGTCACCTCTCTACAATGGTCACCTCTCTACAACGGCCACCTCTCTACAATGGTCACCTCTCTACAATGGCCACCTCTCTACAATGGCCACCTCTTTACAACGGCCACCTCTCTACAATGGCCACCTCTCTACAATGGCCACCTCTCTACAACGGCCACCTCTCTACAACGGCCACTTTTTTAGCGGACAGTCCATACATTCACTCTTGTTTAAACCTCTCTACAACGGCCACTTTCTTCTGTCCCCATGGTGGCCTTGTAGAGAGGTTCAACTGTACTTCTTTTCTTTTATGCGCCTACTATTCCTAGGATATTTTGTATCCACCTTCAATGGCATGTACAAAGAAAGGAAAATATTGCCCATTGCTCTACAGCAAATACTAGGCATCACGATAAGGTTTGGCTGAAACCCAAGTAACAAAGTGTAATGCTAATCATCAATGAAAGACACCATTTTAATTTTTTTATCAAGCAATGAACTTACCTGTAAAGGATGGAAGTTCTTTTTCTTCAAGAATAATTCTTCTACTATCATCTGTGTCGCACTGACACACTGGCCAGCCAAAATAAGAACAATACCTGCAAAATGATCATTCGAAATGATTCCCTTAAACGAAAGGCAATACGAGAGCAGTAGCAGACAGTAATACAGTGACTTTGTATTTTAATGGTTGCTATCGTCGAAACAATAAGCTAACACTTCACTCAGAAAGTCAAAAGACCGTAGTCGGAAGGCATTGAGACCGCGCAAGTAGTAATGGGACCCGCGATTTTACGGCGAAACGTATCAACAGGCAAAATATGATGAACAAAAGAGCAAAACAATGATGACGAAGTGGAACGCGAATCGAATGGAAATACCTGTACATAGACTATGTATTGATAAGGTATATAACTAGACAGGATGAACTTCATGAACACATGTATATAATACAACTACTGCACACTGCTTATTTAAAGAAGTTCACTGCACTTGTGCACACGGTAAAATTTATTTATTTATTTATTTATTTTATTTTATTATTTTGCCACACACAATAAATTACAAGCAGAATAAAAACGATAATAAATAGGTTAATTAACATTAAATTAAAAAACTTGTGCATTACTTGGGAGGAGTGACTGTGGCGGGGAAATCTCCGAGAAGCCGAGCTTATGAGGAATAGAGATTTCCCCCCACGGGCAATTTAAATACTAGGTGGCATTTTAAGAAATAAAGAAAAAAGTCGTTTATTTTAAGTATATAAGTGTGTTTAGAGGAAAATATAGATATGAGGTGTTAAGGTATTTAGGTTGCATTCTGTCTGACCCTTAATTAATTAACCCTTAATTTCCAAGTGGTACCTAAAATAACGTGCCCTTTCGTGGCTCCTCGGTGGTTATCCCTGAGAACACTTGATAATCCAACAAGAACTAAACCAATCTGAAAAGTCAAATTATTTACAACAATGTTCAGCTGGAAATACAACAGACTAAACTACCACTTTTAACCCATTCGCTCCTGAACCTCTCGTAATCGCCTGTGTAGATCCACGTCCCTTCTACCACTTTTGACATCATCAGTTTTAACGGTCAAGGACAACTTTATCTGCTTTATCATCATAATTATATAACTTGCAATTGGGCAGGGTGAAAAAGGAGGCCAGGGAAGCAGGAGGAAAACCATGTAAAGTTGACCCAGCTTTACCAAGTTGGGTTTTGCTGGAAGCCCTACGGAATTTTTTTGGGTTTTGATTTTTGCCCCTATTCGATCATCCCCTTCACTTGAAATCCGGAGTACCCCCCCCCCCCTTTCGGATATAAGTGAGGTGGTTGGTGAGCTTATTATAAGTGGCAGTTTACGGTATTTTAACATTATTTTTCCCAGGTTGACTTAACTGAGTCATGTCATTGTTAGCCTTAGGGATACTTCTTGTAATGAGGCATGCATTCATAGATTCATAGAGCCATAACTTACGGCCAACAAATATGATACAAGATCAATATACAAAGTCCTTACCATGGTAACAAACATTCCAATCCAATGAATTGGCCACAGCTTTCTCTTCAAAAAGATTTTCTTGAGTACAGCAAAGACAAATTAAATTTCACTCAACTTTGCTACTGAAGGGAAGCTGAATGAATACAGTTAAACCTTCTTAAACCAACCACTTTAACAGGGAAGCCATTATGGGGAGGGGTACAGGGGTATGACACCATTTTCTTGAGTCTTTTTTGTGGAAAGGGTTTGACGTTTTTGTTTTCAAATTATCACTAATTAAAGACCAGATGGGTAACTGTCAACACATGTACTTCAGGCTACTTGCACCCCGCCCCCCTTCACCCTCTCCAAATTAAAGGGAAAGAAAGTGTCATAATATTAAGTATTCCGTGAATCTACAGATCAATAAGTTGTATTAAGAAATCTTGCACACAACTCTGCACATCTCAGGATAGCATACATAGCAGAGTCGTGAGGAAAATTGGGAGCAAGGCAAATTTCACCACCTGCAAGAACCCTAATGGCTCCGCCGCCAAGAAAGTTAACCCACATACAACAATCCTGTCACTAGCTATGCACAGCGCATAGGTATGCAGACTAAAGTCTAAACACATCACTTGTACTTACTGACAGCACTCCAGTGAATATAATGATTGAACCTCTTAGCATCTGCCAAACAGATGCATTGACATAAAGAAGGCCAATTCCTGTTAAAAATCAACAATAATTATTATTGTACACATTTTTATTAATAACACTTTTTATACTAATAGTGCAACAATAGATAGATTAAGAAGTCTTTGAATGTTAAGAAATTAGTCACAACATGTGTGGCTTTACAATCAATAACAAACTACATAAAAGGTAAGATAAAAAAAATGTATCATACACAAATGTAATTGTATTACAAAAATTAAAAAAAAAAGAGTCACTGACTAATTTGCAACCTTTGTGTGACTTGTGGTTTCTGTAAAAAGTGAGAAATTTGCTAATAAATGCTAATTTCAATTTGTTCATCTGAGTTTCAGTTCTATAACAAGTTACTCTCTGTAGCACTATTGCAAGAAACAAATAAATTAGTTAATTAATGGCAATAACTTTGCTTCTTGCCTCCCAATGTAGTCCCAAACAAATCACATACTGTAGGGAAGGCAAAGATCCACTGAAATACTCTGGGAACGAAAGGATAAAAAAGTACATGTATATTCTTAATGCATCACAGGAACAATTTTACAGACTACAATGTGTTTGCTTATTATGTTTGTTTGTTTGTTTGTTTCCTTTTCTGACCAGCAAAACCTGGCCATTACAAAAAATGAACCATGTAGACATGAAAATTGAAATGTCTGAATTTCCTGTGCATAATTGCATTTCTTGCGCATGATTGCACTCAGGAACAAAACAGTACATAGCCAATACTTTTCTTCCATTGTTTAACAATACAAATAACCATCTCTGAAAAAGACAATATTGTTGAGATCAAGAAATATTATTACCATGGTAACATGCATGGCATCACACTTCTCCTCTCTATTAATTGGCAGAGGGTGTGGGTATATTATCATATAAACTGTAGGCAGCCTCCCTTTTGCTTGAAAGCACTTTTAAGCAAGCAAATATGTGAATGTGTTGTCGCAGTTTCACCATTCTGACACTCACAAGTCACACTTGCTCACAGAATTTTGAGGAAAAAGAGAGACTACTCGCTGGTCTATTAATAACATTAGAACACTACATATAATAAATACCTAGGTTGCTGACTTATAAGTTGTTGTTCAGGGCCTGCATCCCCTTCATCACTGATACTCTCCATAAAGCTCTACAAAAAATAGATATAAATCATCAATATTTTTATGAGTGTACAAAATGAGTAAGCAATGCTCAACAAAAAAATTTAACTCATAATTAACTCATAATTTAGCTCAAAACTATAAATCCAGGTAGTAATATTTATTGTGGTAAAGGATAACCT
The DNA here is from genome assembly GCF_958299795.1 of Porites lutea. Classification (NCBI taxonomy): domain Eukaryota; kingdom Metazoa; phylum Cnidaria; class Anthozoa; order Scleractinia; family Poritidae; genus Porites; species Porites lutea. Next base: position 32,323,834 of record NC_133201.1, on the reverse strand, counting down.
AAACAGATTCCTTTTTTTAGCAAAAAAATTAAGCCGACATAACTGTCAATGAATTCTCTACTGTATAGCAAAGTGTCTGTGCACGCGGCAGAGCCCCATACCTAATAGAGAATGGATCGGACCTATCGATGCCAGAGAAAAGATCAGGATAACAGTAGGGTAGGGAAGAGAGTCCCAGACATGTATGTTGCGTTTCATTTTTGGTGCAAAATTAATCATTTTAGGTGCAACCAATGGAGTTGCAGAAGTAGAAATCTAGATTAAAGTTTCTTGTGTTTGACTTAAAACAAAATTTTCGGAAATAAATTTCTAAAGCTTTGCTTTTTAATTGCTTTGTCACGCTTTTGGTTACGCTCCAGGAACAATTTGGTCTCCGCGTGGTTTCCAGTAAAAAGTAAGGATAACAAGAGAAAGTCTCGCTTTGAGGCTCTTTTATCTATTTTGAAAGCCAAAAAAAGCCCGAAACAAAAAAATTTCTGGATTTGCTTTTTTTGAAGCTTAAATTTGTTTTATTTTTTTGGTTTCTTTGCTTTTAGCCTTAGCTAAATCTATATATTATTATATTATCTTGCAGTTTTTAAGTTAGTTGTAATTATAAAGAAAAGCCATATTTAGTGGACTCTTTTAAGTGACACAAGTAGAGTGAAAAACATAATATATATTATTATAATATTTAATATTTATTATCCATACAACATAAAAAGAAAAAGTTATGAATCATCTAATTTTTAAATCATGTCTTGTAGGCCTCCGGAGATCTAATCTGAACACCTCATTACATTTTCAAAGTCATGATAATAAAAATCAATAATTATTGTTTCTAAATATATATATAAATGAAAATAACAATAAATCCAAAAAAAATTATAATAATAGAATGTGTGATCCACGTTTATCTATGAAAATAACTTTTTAAACCTGCTGTAACTGCTTTCTCTCTCTTCTTCTTTGAAAAAACAAGCCAATCAAACACATTGTTTCACCTAAAAACAAAAAAAGAAGAGGTAGAAGTATTAGCTATAATAATAAATTATCAATATAATTTTATATATATATAAAAAATTATATAATCATCATTATCACCTAAAATGAAAGAAAATGAAAACAAATAATATTACAGGTTATAAATAATAGTCAGGAAAATATAGATAAAATTAAAAATAATAATCTAGATTAAAAAAATAATATTAATCTAAGGCTTATCAAAGGGTGTAACCTTTAAAATGTCATGTGAACTAGATCCATTACATTCAGCGTGTCTCTTGGGTTCGTAAGAATACAGACAGAGGAAACTTGGACACCTAAACGTGGGGTTTAATATGAAATAGCTTGCACTTCTTGGAACAGCACAAGTCAGCCTTTTTTAAAAGTTCTAACCCTATCAAGTCAATTCTTACCAATGAACATCAATCCAGTTTGAAACCAAGGATGATCAAATTTGTGAACCTCATTTCCATGCTCATCCTTTAGTCCCTTTGATCTAAACATATAAATTAAAATCAAATAATAATAATTAATAATTAATTATTTTAATTATTAAAATAATTAATTATTACTGATACAATAATCAACTAGAGCCTTTCCACCTGAGGTCCACAAAGAGATATTATATTTTATACAGTCATAAAAAATAGACCTCTTGAAACCCAAGCAGCAGATCCAAATGAACATGACTGTTTTATATAATCAGGCAATCACTAAAAAAAATTTTAAAAATGGCTATACAGTTAAACAATCAAAGCCAGTGCAAAGTTCCATTTTTATTTCTCCTTTCTTTCTTCCTTTTTTTTTTTTGTTATCTACATACTCCCAAGGATGGTGGATAATGACCCCTTTGCAAAGGGTGCCAGCAAGAAATTGAGTGTTCATATTCCAGCCTTTTTCTTTCTTTTTGGTGGGGGAGGGGGGAGACAGGGAAATAGAAAAATGAAACATCGTTGTGAGATAGCCTGCAGTCCCAGGGGGGTACTCTGATTTCAAATGACAGGGTTGATTGAATGGGGACAAAAACCAAAACCCAACTTTCCCTGAACCAAAAAATTAACAACCAAAAAATCCCATGCCAGATTTCCAAGCCCTAAAAGTCTCCTGGAAGGAAAAAAAAGTTTGGTTGCACTTTACTTGGTTGTGCTTCATACACCCCAACCCCTACTGTGACCCTTGGGGGAGGGGAGGACTCCGCATATGAAAGTGGTGGGGATGCTCGTCATCTCGCTTAGGGTTGTAAATTTCGAATTTTGGTGTCACTTAGGGTGTTGTGGTCAAAACGCCATCATATTTAGTCATAAAGGTCTCGTTTAGGGTTGCACGCCAAAAAACATAAAAATATATATATTGTCTGTGTTTTAACATGGTCTCTTTTAGGGGTCAAAAAAAGCTTGGGCCACGCCCAGATTGGTCTCCTTTAGGGGTTCAATTCAAAATTTCCAACGAGCATCCCCACCCCATTTCATATGTGGAGTCCCCCCCCCCCCCCCCACCCGGGCCGCTGCCACCAAATTAATGTGAAGCTGTTTCTCTCACAGACATGCAGCCGCCAACAAAACATAGAAATCAAAATTAAACCTAACACGTAAAATTGATCGTAATGCTTACTGCTCAGCTTTAAAGTGATATGACTTCCAATACCCATAATCCCCACTGAAAGTCCCTTCCAATAGGAAACTAGGGACAGCTCACGACTTTATTTTACTCACTACTTTTCCCACTAGCTCTTATAGGTTAAGCAGTCTCACATTTTTTGCCTTTTGGGGGTTGGCAAGCCTGCGGGACCGACTGCGATATGGTAAGCACCCATTTCGAGTGATTAATTTACAGTGCTTTTATTACTTGACTGTAAATGTGTGTGGCGCGCTTTTAATAGTCACGTGAAGGTTTCTCTTTTAATTTTGACAGCAGATCTTATAAAGATTCTGCCTAAGAAGCAAGATAAGTATGAAGAGGGAAAGTTTAAAGCATTTAAAACCCTCGCGATACTTACGAGCAATCATTTTGTGCTTTCTTCGACAGGGTATTTATAGAACCTGAAATAAGCATTCCGATTGCCAGAAGAATCTGCGTGCACGTCAAGGCCGCCATCTTAACATTGGTCAACTTCGCCCCAGTGTCCTCTCACCAGTCAAATTTACCACAGGACGTGCGTCGGACGCGCGTGGGAAATTTTAATGTAAACCAAAAATGAAACAACGTCAAGCTACGTGGATTGTTAAAAAAACATCCAGGTTACCTTTACGTCTTTGCACGGCTAAATATAACAGAAAAGAAGAAAATAAAGCGAACCTCATAACTGACAAATGTGACTAGATATGATAGTCATAAATAAGTACTCACTTATCAAAAGTTCACTTCATGGGAGCCCGGTTAGCTCAGTCGGTAGAGCATCAGACTTTTAATCTGAGGGCCATGGGTTCAAGTCCCATATCGGGCGACCGACGATCTTTTTCTACTTTTACTCTTTTTAAAACTTATCTATTTTTTATCAAAGGTTTCCTCTAGGTTTGATAATATCATTGAAGTAAAGGTGTAGACTAAAAAATAGAGGGATTGTTTTTTTTTTAAACCCAGGGGCTGTATTCTAGTAAAACCAAGTAAATTTTCAATCTTTGAGGAGAACCTAATTTCATTTTCAAATTAAACCTATAAATGTTGAGTGAAAGTCCTTGTCAAATTCAATTGTTTTCTGTTATCGTTAATTGCCTGGCTTTTTCAATTTACTGAATAGTTTGAGAATTATTTAGTTAATTTCCCAGTTGCCGGAAATGTTGCGAACAAAGCTTCAAGAACAGCTGAAAGCCCAAGTGAGCAATGAAAGTCCCTGAACGTGATTGGTTAGATTTGGGAGCATTAACCAATCAGAAGTGGGAACGATTGTTATAGACTCAGGTCCGCGGCCATATTTGCATTCAGTAGTTCAGTTGGTGAAGGAAAATAACATGGCGAATTTGGCTTCAAGCCCCGTTCGAGAGGCTAATGATGAATGCTACATGCGAAAGTTAGAGACTATTAGAGACATCAGGTAAAGAAGTATTCGAAGAGTTATATACTGCAAAATCCGATCCAAGGCACATTTTAAGTTTCTTATCAGGCTTTTGACAAGCTTCTATCAAATGCATGCTTAACAAAAAGGCTTTTCATACATTGTGTATAATTTAGGTTTGTTCAACGCCCTAAATTGTTATTCCTTCAGTTCCTACCTACAGTGAAACTCACTGAGAGCGAATTCTCTGAGAAATTTTCCTTAAAACAAGAACCATTTCCTAGTGCTTGAAAAATGGACTGTTTTAACACCTTTAATCTAATTTAAGCTTACAAGAATGCTTGAGTTGTAAAAGGCGATGAATATGCATGGTTGTGCTTTTTTAAACGCAAAAGGTTTACGTGGAAAATGCATCTTTCAGCAGGGTCAATTGCAATTCAATACTATTTTTACTCAACAAAGCAACCTCTTGCAATGAATTTGTTGTTCTTTGTTATTTCCGAGCAAGCTTTAAATAAAAAGCTAGTTTAATGGCCGCATTATAGACTTTTCTGTCCCCTAGACTGTTTTTGTGTTCAGTGTGAAGTAGTTTTATTCTCGTGTTACCACCTATTAAATTAAAAGCTTAAAAGGTAAGACATATCTTCTTTCCGGGCCACTTCCCTTAACTATTAGTGGCCAAGCCCAAATTCAATTCAAGAAACATTGGGAATTATTATTTTTGTTTCACAAAATACCAAAAAAAATAATAATACTCATTTAACCTACGGGTAAATATGTTGTGCAAGTACTGCTGAAGAGGTTTCCTTTCAATAGATTGTGCGCCCGCCCCAGCGGTTCAAAGTTAAAAATTATACAGTCATAGCAAAAGGTTCATTTGATTGCTAAAAGTCTTCTTTTTTTATGAAATACACAGGCTAATCTAATTCGTTTAGTTCATACCATGATTTAGCTTTAGCATTGACCAGTTAATGTCTAAATATAATTAAGTTTTGTTACCTTAAATAAGGAGCCTTCTTGGTTTTCACTTAGTTTGGCAATATATTAATTATTTCATAGCCATATTGAGCAAAATGAAATGTGAAGCATGTCTTTAAAGAAAAGCATATACCAATGGTTAGGAAGTGCAGGCAAACGTGTGCTAGAGAATGCCTTTCATAATAAGTGAATATTGAATGACTGCATGTACGTGAATAAGATTAAAGCCCCCTTTAGTTTTAGGAAGAAATCCTAATGGAATCATGAATGTGGAAACAAGTAAGCAAAGTTCATATTGAATTTATTTTATTCACGTGGCTTACAGATACAATTGGCCTGTGAAGGGCAAGAAGTAAGGATCAGAGTGAGAGATATTATTGTATTTGAGATTATCAGATACAATGAATCCATTGATATGTGACATGTACAGTCATGACTGCACAGTCCTATTATTCAGTCTGTTTAGTTGTCCTAAATTTCAAGAATTATTTTCCTCAAAAAGGTCATTTGAGGAGTTCAATCAACCTTAATCTCTTGTTGGCATGGGATAGTGATGTTCAATAGCTTGATCAAATTTCATTTAATTTGAATGCCTACATGAATACACTAAAAACTTTCCCTTGAAAGTCAAGGGGACTAGAGATATCCATTAACATTTGATTGACATTTTATCATTTCTTAGCTAATAATAAACTCCCACAGGTCAGGTAGACAGACTATTCGAAATACTCAGGATTAAAGAGCATGTGAGATTTCAGTTTGACTGGCTTCCAATCTTCTAATGGCTTCACCACCAAAAAATGACTTGACAACTCTCGTGCACCCATTTATCCCGCCATTTGCTGCCAAATTCTCATCTGTCATTTGCTTTTGTACAGTTTGTAGAAATGGAACTTTGTGTTAGTTCATTTTCCCTATTTTAAAATTATTTTTACTTTGCACTTTTTTTGTTTCAGGGTTAAGACATCCCAGTTAGAGAAACTTAAATCTCAGCTCATTCAAAAGTTGGACAGTGCTGACAAGGAGAGTAAACTGTTGAAGGATTACAAAGCAGAAATGGAAGCTTTGCTGCATGAGAAAATGGCACATGTCGAGGAGCTAAGGCTTATACATGCTGATATCAATCTAGTAAGTCAACCTGAAAGTCTTTCCTTTTTTCTTTGAACTCTATATTTTTTTAACTTTAACCCATTCGCCCCTGAAAATTTTGCCAAAAAACTGGTTTTGAAGCTAGTCGAGCAGTTTTCTGGTCACTGTCATGCTATAAACTAATAAAGAGCTAAAACTTACTATAAAGCCATTTACAGGTCGTTCACCTTGCAGCCTTCTGATCCAGATGCAAAATATTAGCTTGTGAATTTCAGACATGCACAGAAAGCAAAATTTCGAGATAGTTTTGGGGTATAGAAGTGACTCAGCAGACTGGACTTTTACTTTTCACTTTCTCTCCTCCCCTCTTTTTTCTATTTTATTGCCTCCCTTTTTTTCTTTTGCTGGGCATTTAGGCTTCATTTTGGTGGGAAACGTTTTCAGGAAATCTTTTAGGATCTTAGGATTAGATAAAAGGAAAGGTGGGTGGGTAGTGGAACAAGATTTTCATGGAAATTTTCAGTTCAACAGGCCATCTGATAGGGTGTGATAAAAAATCAGAAATTGTGCGATATTTTTAGGGTAGATTGTGTGATAAGATAAGACTATTATGCGATAAATTATGCAATTTTTCAGGGCTAATTTACGTTGTTTTACCAGGTTTCAAAGGAGAAAAAGCATTTGATGTTGTTTAACAGGCAATGTGAATGTAAAGGAATAATAAAACATCTATTTTAAAACAAAATAGCCAAACCAATTATCTTGACCCGGAAAAGAAAAAAGACACTTGTTTAATATTACATGATGTCGTTACACCGCTAACCACACTGCTTGTCTCTGAAATCAAAATGGCTGCCAAAATACCGTGATCAAAGGTTTCAGATGTCTTGCAAGGCTTTTATTAGTGGTAAATCACCTAAAATATTATTAAGATTGGGAAAATGTTTAATTAAAGTTAGAATTCATTGTTAACTTCACTTGAGCTTAGCATTTTTTTACGAATTGCGATTTTCCTCAAATTGTGCAATCAGATGCGATTTGAGGTCAATTGTGCAAAATTGCACCATCGGGTAACATCAGATGGCCTGGTTCAATATTACACAGTCTTTTGCATTTTTCTCCGGTGTCCTTGACTAAATTGTGCTCATTCTGGTATGGTTTGAAAGATAGCTTCACTCTGCACAAGTTGGTGGACAAAGTTGTCCTGACCTTTAAAACCAATGACATCACAAGCTGTAGAAGAGAAATGGATCCACATTGGCAGCTCTGGGGTGAATGGGTTAAAATGACTTCTATTCAGACTTTATTAGCTGTTGCTGTTGTACCTGCTTTTTCCCATAAAATGCCTTCTTCTGTTATTTGATCAATATCTTTAGGAACCCTGACTGTGTAATTTTACAGGAATTAAAGGGCCATGGCAAATTAACCTGAAACACCAGGAGTGTCGGAGGGGGATGCTTGGGTCAATTTTTTTCTGGATACACGTGTTGCTGGCCTCTCAAGAACCCTACCCCAGTCCTTTCTGTTGTCAATTATACATTCAGACCCTATCTTGGGCACTTTTTGGACCCCAACTTAGTTACTTTCTGTCAGTTTTTAAGCTGTGTATCTTCCCATTTTTAAATCCTTCCTAATAGAATTTTCTTACCCCCCCTCCCACTCCCCAAAATCCCAAGAATGTTCATACTCCATTTTTTTTATATCAAAATAACAACCCCACTATAATCCAGCGTGCAAAGAAAATCATTTTTAGAGCTTGTCATACAGGCAAGCTGAAGCTAGCATTTACTAGCCCAGCCATCATTTCAACTAGCACCGAAAGTGTTTTGAGGAGCAGAATTGATTTCACAGTTCATTCCTCAGAAAACATCACTTGCCCGTCACGCAAGTTAAAAACAGAATTCATTGGCCCGATAGCAAAATCCCCTAGGTTAGCCCCGGGCTATCGGACAATACTTTCTTTGCATGCTGATAATCAGTCCTGTTGTGAAAATTCACCCCCATCTGGCAGCACATCCTTATAGCCTCTTGGAAGGAAGTAACCCCCATTACTTGGAGCCAGTTGGCAAGCATAAAACCTAACACCAGACTTTCATGTTCATGTAAATGCTGATCAATATTGGGCATTTGAATAAGGGTCTCTAATACCGTATTTATTCGATTAACCGCCCTGGGCGCTTCTTAAATTTTTGGACCTTGAGAGTGGGCGCTTATTTGAGGTGAGCACTTATTCGAGGCTGGGCGCTTATTAAATTTTCACCATTTTCAGCAAGTGAAGTATGTTTATTTTGCAACAAAATAATAAAAGCTACTAACAAAACGCGAAGAAGTAACAAAGCAAGGTTTCTGTAAAATACTCTGAAGAAAACTCCGTCCTTAAGGAAGTCTCTTATTGGAACTTATTCACTTAATTGGGTGGGGTGGGGGTGAGTGCTTGTTTGAGTTTGATTGGGGGGAGGAGGGGGTGGGCGCTTATTCGGGGCTGGGCGCTTATTATCTTTTTCTGCCTTTAGGATGGGCGCTTATTCGAGGTGGGCGCTAATTCGAGGTTGGGCGCTTATTCGAATAAATACAGTAATTAGATTTATAATCATGTATTAAAGGGCCTGTTCAAACGTCAATCTTTTCATGTACCAAACTCAATACCTATTTTGGTTGAACCAAATGATACAAGTTCAACAGTTGATTCAGATGTCGAACTTAATTAGTCGGGCTCAATTGATTCTTTTTCATGATGTTCAATGATTTAAAATGCTTTATACAAATGAAAATAAATTTTTAATAGTAATTTATCATTAGGTAAACTTTTGGGTCCGACACATGCAAAGTTTGATGTTTCAACCAAAGGTGCTCCATAGTTGTAATTCCCATATGTGGGCCACTCGATCTTAACTCATGGGTCGACCCAAATTAGACTTAAATCAATTACTGATTTAAACGTCGATCTTTTCACGTACTTAATTAAAGGGATTAGGTTAAGTACATGAAAAGTTCGACATTTGCACTGGGCCTTTATACTGGCCCTCAAGCTGGCAGAGGCACTAAGGCCAGCAGAAGGCTTCATCTGGTATCACAGTCAGGTGTATGGCTGTGTAACATGTCAAATTTTTTAACTCCGGGCATTTCATACTGAATTTTCCTTTCAGATGGAAAACACTATCAAACAGTCTGAAGCAGAGAGAGAAAGAGGATTGGAAACATTGAGAAGGCTGCATGATGAGTACAAACCTCTGAAGAGAGACATTGACAAAATGAGAGAGTCTCTAGGCCTTGATAAAACAGCTAGTCTCGATGAGGAAAGCAGCCTCACAGAGTAAGCTATTCATAATTAGTAAAATCCAACTAGTGGTCTACTATCACCCTCATGGCCGCTGAGTCAATAGCCCATTTGGCCTTCGGCCTTATGGGCTATTGACTAAGAGCCCATTCAGGCTGGAGGAATAATTGTTAATTACTAAGAAATGGAAATTCCATTTATATGTATTGTATATATTTTTTTCTTGTCTTGTCTACGTGTTTCCACACCACTCTGATATGTTGTTGTGGTACAGCTACCTTCTCCTCTCAAAAAAAAATTTTGAGGAGAGGGGGACGGCTGTACACTTACGTTTTTACCAATTTTGTTTGTCATTTACCCTTTAGTTAAAGAAGTAATGTACTTTCCATGACACCGGCAAATTTGATAGAATTATATACTTACGTGGCCTATTCTGCTATTGTTTTAGTTCCTTTTATAAAGGTTACTCCCAACTACCCATTCCAAAAGCAAGACAAAGTGCTGGTAGTAAATTAATTAAGAAAGATATAGGAGTTTTCTTATCAGTGTGGACTGATACTTTTTTCCAGTGCTGCTCTATTGTTAGCTTGTCCATAAAGAACTTCAATTCAATTCTATGCATTAGTAATAATAATATCAATAGTAACCTTATTAATCTCCTCAAAAAGGCTTTTCAGCTTAATTTACAATGTCACATGTCTAAAACTTAGTTTTCCTAAAATACCCTTAAAAAATGCTCTTTTATTTTAACTTTAAATACATCTAAATTAGTGATAGACTGAAACTCGACTGGGAGACTATTCCACAGCCTTTGGCCTCTGAAGGTAAACGCGCGCTCACCTGCAGCCGTCCTACAGAGTGGTATATGTAGGCGGTCCCTATTCCTAGTGTTGCAGTAGTGCGCTTCCGATCTGGTTTTAAACTTCTGACAAAGATATGGAGGTGCAAGTCCATTTAAGCATTATTTTAAATACCATGGTAGCATCCCTAACCTCAAGTTGTTTTAACAATTGGCAGCCACTGTTACTGCTTAAGAATAGGTGTAACATGATCAAATTTCCTCATTCCAGAAACTAACCGGGCTGCAAAATTTTGCACTGTCTGTAATAGCTCGATGTTTTTCTTGGTGGTATTAGCCCATACTGATGAACAATACAATAATCTACTGAATACGAGAGAATTAACGTACACGTATCAACGTACACGTATCAAACAGGTATTTTACGCGATTTATTTAACAAAAGCTACCTATACATTTCGAAGTTAATTGAGTTATTTGTTCGTCGTACGTTAAATTACAGTCCATTGTAACCCCCAGGTTTTTCGCAGACTTAGATGAAGTAATCTCCTTGCTGAGTAGTGTAATGCTTAGATCATCTGGTATCTTCATCATCAACTGCGGAGTCCCCAGAACCAGAAGTTTTGTTTTTTTCCGGGTTAATGAGTAGACTGTTTTTACAACACCATGTGGCTATGTTCCTAAGATCTTCTGTCAGCTGAGCTGCGGCTAAGGTGGCATCACGTACGGGAAATGAGAGGTATAACTGTGAGTCATCAACATACCCTACCTTAGGTACAGATGGTAGATCGTTGATGTAGATATTAAACAATGCCGGGCCCAAAATTGATCCTTGTGGTACACCATACGAGACAAGGCGGGGTTCAGATGTTTCGCAACCGATTCTCACCGACTGTTTTTTTCCGGTCAAGTAGCTTCTAAACCATTCTATTGCTTCTTTTGAGGTACCCATTGCACGTAGCTTCTTTAACAAGGACATGTGATCAATGCTGTCAAATGCCGTGGAAAGATCTAATAACACCAAGGCAGTGACTTGAAACAAGTGTATAAAGTATACAAGTCCTTCAAACAAGTATTTACATGTGTCACCATTTCAAAATTCTTTCCTCAGGTTTCTTGAACGTGTTCCTCCTGGATGGAAAGCAGAGCCACAGGAGCCACCTCCTCCTCCAGTCGCCTCGCAGTTGGCTGCAGCAGCAGCGGCAGCTCAGCAGCTTGTCAACAAGCGGGGACCTCCAGGAGAAAGGCACTTCCGGCAACAACAGCCACCACCCATGAAGGCATGCCTGTCCTGTCACCAGCAGATTCACAGGAACGCCCCCATTTGCCCACTGTGCAAAGCAAAGAGTCGCTCACGGCACCCAAAGAAGACCAAGAGAAAGCATGAAGATTAAAACTCTTGATTGGAAGATATGCATGGACTGAAGACATGGGGGCTCTCTCATCCAATGAGATTGTAATAAGTAAATTAATATTACTTTTTTAATCAATGTCTGGAATACAGGTTTTTTTAAAAATAAGATTTGGAGTAGGTGGGGAAGGAAAAACTTGCAGTAAAGACGTGATTTGAGAGCGCGAAAGGAGTGAGTTTCTGGAACAATTTTGTAATCTGGGCCTCTTAGAATTCATTTCCAGCATTCTGGAGCAAAAATTCGAGTGTTTGAACAGAACACAGACATCGTGAAATTAAATATTCTACCGTAAAATTCCGAAAATAAGCCCCTCCATGTATAAGCACATCCAAATATAAGCCCCCAAATCCGGTGACGCAAAAAACCCTCCGTTAAATCGCCCCTCCAAATGCATGTACTTGGAAAATTGCCCTCAAATACAAAGTAAAACAACACAAAAACGGTAAATTAACTTTCAACTATAAGGCTAGCCATAAAATAGGGCTAGCCCTATTGCCCTCAAATACAAAGTAAAACAAAGCAAATTTCCCTCCGTACATAAGCCACTCCAAAAATAAGCCCCTCAAAAAGGGCCTTTGAAAAGTATAAGCCTCGGGGCTTATTTTGGGAATTTTACGGTAATTAAACTGGGGTATTTTCCAAAGAAAAGAAGGCGACGAGTTCACATGAAATAGTCGGCGAATTTTGCAGGCAACTAGCTCTTCTTAAAAAACCCTGAAATGTAGGCTTGCAACTGAGAAATTTTTGCTGCGTGGGGCCTGGAACAGGAAAACTCTCGAAGATCTGATTGCTTGCCGATAATAGATCCAAGTGATTCCATGGGTTTCTTAGTTCCAGATGTCACATTAGCTGACCACATAATCAAGAAAATGCATTCCACACATTGATATTAAGTTAGTAATCTTTATTTGTTTATTATAATTTCATCGGATCGTCGGGTGTGAGAGCTCTCTGTGCTAAGTATCATTAACGTCGAGTCTGCAATTTAACTTCGTCGTTGTGCTGTTCCAGACTCTAGTAAATCTATACTGTATAGGCAAAAAATATATATATTTCCCAATAACTATTTATGCTATGTGAAAGGTACAACTGAATCCTACGAAATATTGTGTTTTATTTAAAAGAGAAATGAACAATGGCTCGTGTATCTCCCTGTTAGTGCTACTTTAGACATTCATTTTGTGTAACAGAACTGTAAAAATATAAAATACCGGTAATATGCATTCCTGTACTACATTCGAAAGAGGATATAATTACAGCATAATTGAAAATATAACAACTTCAGTAATTAGAAATCTCTAGTCATTTTTCTCTACGTTAATGCCATATTTATTACTAGAATTTTGGTAAATATCTGTGAGTTAAATTCTAGTGACTAGTGTTGCTTAGTGTTATCTTGTTTTGAATAACTAGAGCTGGTCGCTTACGGGAGTGGTCGCATGTATTTGTCTACTGCCGGTCTGTAGGAAAACGGGAGCAGTCGTTCTACTTACTTGATTTCCGGGGGGGGTACTCCTGGGAATTCTTGGTGGGGGTGTGCCGCCCGGTTCTCCAAATCCTGACCCTATTTCAGACCAAAAAATGTCATTTTCCACACCCGTTTTCAGACCAGACCTTTAAAATCCAGACCTGGCCATTAGGCAGAAATTATGGTATCATTACTCAGATTAGAGCGCAAACAAAAAAACTCTTCAATCCCATTTCGAATTCGCATATTTTTCTTTCTTTCTAACTCATTTGGAATTGCAACGGTAAAGACGTTCATACAACCCCGTAGTTCCCTCAAAAACCATACCCGATTCCAGACCAAAATGGGCAAAGTGGTATATCCGTTTTCAGACCAAAACCACGCAAAAACCCTACCCGATGGGGCGGCAGATAGCTATATAGCTTATAAAAGGGAGTACCCTCCCCCCCCCGGGTTTGATTTCAATGGGTTCATTGACCACATTACTGCAGGAATGCGCGAGTGTAGACTCAAAGCGCACTATTCACTAAATCATCGCGGGACCATGGGAACTGTTGATTGATATCTCTTCGAAGTGGCTGGGTATTCTGAGGTTCACGGTCAAAGCGGCCCCCTACACTCAAACAAAATTCCGTGGAAACCAGACCACGAATAACGGCGACGCGACAAAGTTGTTCCTTTACCCGAATTTGTTTGTGAAAAGTGGGCAGCTGTACTAACACAGCTAAAATTCACGTGGCTACACTCCAGATGACGTGTAATCGTCAGCGCTTTCAAAGTTTGACAAATTCATTCGTAAGTGAGTCAACAATATACCTAAATAAATTTTTCGTTAAGTAAAAAAAAAATGAACATGCAGTAAAAAAGCTTTTTCACCATGACGTCATTTTACCACTAGGATCAGAATCCTTCATGGTTTTGTTTTCTTGTGCAAACAGTTCAAGGTAAGGCTATTGTTATTTAAACCTTCCTAAGATTACCAAGATTTTTTGGTTGAAATCCGACGAAGGACTTGTTTGAAAGTCTAATCAATAGGGGGCAATTATTTCAAATATTGATCACTGGAGGTCTTTCCCTAAATATTTTGTTTTATTATCCTATTAAATAAAAAAACCCCATTCATCGAGTAAACTGAACATGGACTTTCCAAGTGTTTCAGAGTTGGATTCTTGATTAATTTTCAGAGCTTGAATCGTTACTGATCAGTTTTAATGGATCATATTCCACTTCAACTTGACAAGGGAGGGGATAAAAGAAAGAGAAGATGGCGAGAGGGTTGGGTGGTGGCCGATTAATCGGGGGAGGCGATTAATCTAGGTACGGTTATTATATTCGAGGAAATACTGTAATCAGCGTGCTGAGCAGAATGGACTGATGGACCAAGAAAACACTGCAACCTCTACCTGTTACCGACGAAAAAGGGAAAAAAAAGAAACAAAAAGCAAATAAAACAAAGTAAAATGATATGGTTGACTGTATGGAAATCTTTCCAAGAAATCTCAGTTACTTAGAATTGCTTATAATCTTTTAGGAACAGTGATAATTTATTAATTATAAGGTCGTTAAGATTCCTGAAACAAATCGACACCAAAGCAATAGGCTAAGGGAAACTCAATAGTTACTTACTTATATTTTAATCCTCGTCGTCTCACATCTATACAGGATGCTAAAAGAATGGCAATTAAAATACATTTTGCAGGATATCGTACTACAGGGGCGTAGCCAGGATTTTTTAAAGGGGGGGGGGGGGGGGTCACAGAGGCTACTCACCGCTGCCAGTCTCCCTCGTGTATTATCGTGTCGTATTATCGCGGCATCAAGGCCCATATTAACTAAAGACAAAAGCCGTTGACGAAAATACTTTACAAAAAAGCAAATTTTAAAAAAGTGGGCTTTTCAACAATGGCTTTTACGGCCAAGACATTGTCATGGCGTTTTCGCCACCTTAATATTGTAGGTTGTTTGCTCAAAAGAAGGCCTACCATGCCAGGGGGGTCACGGGCACCCCAGGACCCCCCACCCCCCTAGCTATGCCCCTGTACTGCACACTTATAAATTTAGAACTGGCTAATGTACACACATATTATAATCCAAACGATACCAGAAAAAACAAAAATAAATATACTGTAATATTAAAAATAAGTTTTGATGGGTCAATTAGAGTGGCAGAAGGTTCTAATGATAGGCAGGCATATACTTGGAAGGCTTCAGGACTCCATAAAAGGATTGTGCGAGGGAAGAAGGAGTACTTGTAGGCATTGGTGTTGGTGGCGACCCGGATGTGTCGGAACTTTGGGGTGTTTTGAGTGTGGGCTAGGCAGTGGGTCGGACGGAGCCGAATTGTATCGCTATAAACTCCCGAATTGCAGCTATAAACTCCCAGTTCGAATTGTAGCTATAAGCTCCCACTGGCTCAATTAAAACAAGTAATTACGCGATTGGTAAAACATATTACAAGGAAGAGAAAGAGAAAAAGAAAGAGAGGAAGAGAGAGAATAAAATATTCAGTAACACAAACCATGAATTACTATACTAATTTATAATGCTGGCTACGAACGGTAAACATTTGCTTTCAGCGGAGCAATTTTTAATCTTCGATGAGTTTAGTTATTCCAGATACTCGCGCATTACATGTGGTGTAATTAAAAAAAGTTATTTTAAGAAACTAGGCGAATTAATTTTTAGGGGTCTTCGGATTTGAAAATGACGTCATGACCACACTGAAACGTCTTTCACTTTCAATTTTTCGCCTTTCTTAAAACTTCAAGTCTTAGAGTTTTTTCCCCTGAAATTGATTAATCATTTCCTAACAATTCATTTCAAAGTCGACTTCAGCCTTGGGGAATTTGTAAATAAGAGAGCAACTTTGGTTCCCTCGATACTGAAAGATCCATTTTTGAGTTATTTATTACTTTATTCACGCCACTTGGTTTAAATAAGTTCATCGATGCATGTTAATGAGCCATTTAAAGAATCTCTTAAGAGTCTTACTGATTGCCATGTCAACAGCGATGAATACAAAACACTTTGAATGGTTGATTTTCTATTTGTTGACACCTTTGTGAAGAACAATTATCATAGATATTTGATGTGTTGTTCTATGCATAAAAGACAAATGTTTGCATTCTGTTTTTAAAAACCATCGGATATAACAAGGAAACCCAAGGAAGAGATTTGACTTAGCAAGTCACCAGTAAGGGCTCCATGAGATGATGCTATTTTTTAGCTCGAAGAATCCTGGGTGTTTTAATTGCCCTTAGGTCGGAAAACGAATGATTGACTCTAAATGAATTATTATCCCGAGAAAACAAAAGATGAGATTCTATTCTTAAACAAAGGACTGTAATCTATTGAGTTTGTCAGACTGAATAATGATATCTGAATTCATTACTTAAGTGAGCTTCGTTCGACCTACTCAGTCATTGAAGAGGATTTGTGTAGTATAGATGAAATTCAATACGCCAATTATATGGTGCTCGGCAAATTAATCGGTCATTGCAAATTTTTTGGTACCTGGTTTCTTGCAACTAAGGGACTAGAGACGAGTGATACTCATTATTTTATTTATGAACGCTTGTTCTCTAGCTAACTCTTGAGGGATGACATATACAAATCAGTCGACCATGTTTCCCTGTTTGTTATCTCATATAACGTCGGTCAATGTCCATTGATGGCTTGGCGGCAAACTGTGTTTTAAATTCCTTAAAGTGGTATAACTATGGGAAACGGCAACACAACACCAGTAGGAACTGTTCGGAGAGTGATACAAGCAAATCAGAAGTTTAGAGCGAAACTTGAATTGTGGGAGAATGACCGCAACCAACGGGAACCGTGGAAATCGATTCTCCAAAACGGTCCTTCCGTTGTTTACGAGAAACGGAAACAAGTGATACAAGCACAAGACGAGAGATCGATAAACGATTTTAACTCTCTTCTAGAAGGAAAAGTTCTCTCAGATTCAGCATGGACTCTGCCGACGAAGGAAATTGCTGTGTTTTTGAGCTCGACGTTCACGGATATGTCAGTGGAGAGAGATTTACTGATGGAGGATGTTTATCCGTATCTACGCGAATTTTGTCGACGGCTTGGTTATAATTTTAGTGTGGCTGACATGAGGTGGGGAGTGCGGGACGAAATGACAGACGAACATCAAGCAGTGGACATCTGCGTGACGGAAGTACAGCGATGCAAGTTAGTATATCATTCTATCATTAAGTAGCGATCCTGTCACGATAGATGTCCTCGGAGTTTTAATGAAGGATCATTAAGAGACAAGTAGTTCATGTTAGGCTCCATATGGTCGGACTTTCCTACAGAAGGTATACGGAAGGGGTACCTTTTCTCTGAAAAATGGCATATATAAGGTAAAAGGTTGAACCTCGGGGTTGTTGGCACCCCCGGACGTCCGAGTTTTTAACAAAAGCATTGGTCTATTTATAACGACGAAATTCTTTATAGAAATTTCTGACATTTTGCAGATGCAACCTTAAATTGATCTAACTGTAGACCAACCGGTTTCAATTTGCAATGAGATCGCCCCATGTAAGGACTCCAAGACAGTCATGTATTCTGGATTCTACGCCGTGGATTCCGGATTACAAGTACTAGATTCCAGTCTTTGTCAGTGGGATACTGGGATACTGGTCGATACTGGATTCTATATAATCGTTAGTGGGATTCCGGATTCCAAAGGCCAGGATCCCGGGATTCCACTGGCAAAATTTCCCGGTTTCAGGAATCCCGATTCCCTGACATGGGGCAAAAGAGATGTTTAGCCACGAACTGTGGCATACACACTGGTTATGACCTCCTGAACGTGACTTAAGAATAAAATCTCTGAAGCGATCGATCCCGGAGAGGTAAAACTATAAGAGGGAACCGTCTTTTTGGCTGTACTGAAAATAATATGCTACCTGTCTCCAACCTTGTCCACCAAAAAAAAAATAATAATAATAATAAATAAATAAATAGATAAACGGAAACAAGTGCTACAAGAGTGTCTCTCAAATATAGTTTTCAGATGATGAACCCCATTTTATGTAGCGTGCGATGCTGTCCATTTCTAGTGTCGTGTTAGGGGAGCTGCGCGAGATAGCGTCATCTTCATCCTTCCACGTGCTGCGCTTGACTCTCTTGGTAACGAGGATCCAAATGGAGAGCTTGCTCGCAGGCTATATCTAATTTTGTCCGAGTCCTGTTGATATCCATATAATTATTTGTCAGAAATGAGTCTGTTGGACCGTATATGGTTTGCATTATTGGCGACAAGTACGGCTTCAGGCCAGTCCCTGTTACAATAGACAAAAACATCTTTGAAATGCTGTTGGGAAGCGTCAACAGTCATCCTGGGGGCAAACGCGCTGCCGAGCTTCTTGTTCAATGGTACAAACTAGATGAAAACAGTATACCGGCAGCTTATGTCCTACAACCAGTGTCAACGTTTTATCCGCTTGCGTACAAACACCACGCAAACGATGCTGATGAAAAGAAAGGAAAAGAGGAAAGGCAGCAATGGTGGCAAACACTGGAAACAATGACAGAAGCTCTGAGGAAGGCTGCGAGTCAGATCGATTTTACAGCTTTTCCTTTAAGCGAGATGACCGAGGAGGACTTCAAGATTTCTGTGACCGAGACGGAGATAACAACTGGAATGAACGGAGAGGGTGTAGACCCAAAATACATGATTTTATTTATTCGGTCCCTTAAAGAACTACATGAAATGGACCTCAATAACAATAAATTTACAAAGCGTTTTGTAGACAAGGGAAATGCAAGTGAAGCAGTTAGTACAAAAACTTTGTTGCAGAGTCTCAAAAGTAAATGCCAAGAGGTAATACCTGAAGACAATATATGCAGGTTAGTGATCATAGTAAAATTAATCATGATTTTGCAATTTTTTTTTGAGCCACGGTACTTTTTAACTTGTAAAGAATGGTTCAAATTGCCCGCTGCTACAATCATGGACTAAAGTCCTTGGGACAGTCAGAACGTAACTTCAATTTTATACGTTTAACAAGTTATGTCGCAAAAGCAGTGCTGTCTTTTTACTTTTCCATGTCCCCTCCCCCCTCCCCACCCAATACAATGTTGAAAGATCAAAGGAATTGTGCCTTGACAGTTTCAACACTGTCTGTGGGGTGGGGGAAGGGGATAGGGACGTACAGTGTTGAAAGTGCGCGGATATAATTTCGCCTGTGTTAAAAAGCGTTCGAACTGTACAACTGTCCCAAGACTTTTCTCCATGATTGTAGTAGAGGTCTCTCATGAGGGGCGAGACGTACCGAAAAATGAGAGTGACTGTGTTTGATGGTTTACAATTAGCAAAAAAAGTTTCCGGAAAACCTGGTTGGAAAGTAAATGGAACACGATGTTTTGGGTCAATCCAGCGGAAAATTTCCTGGAGCAAAGGAACATCTGAAAAGGTAGTTTTTTTCCGGACGGAATGTTTCAACGGAAATTCGTGTTCCATTTCTTCAAAGCCATGTTACCGGTTTTATGCCTTCGCTGCAGTGGTAAGCAACACTCTTTTCTCTCGCCTTGGGTGTGTGAAGTGACCTATTCTATTGTAGCACGGATGGGGCTCAAAAGTCCGACCTCACATGTCAAATACCTGTTGGTCACGTCGTTTTCGCTCATTAAGCCCCTGTGCAAACGGACGCAACATTGTTGGATGTTAAGTGTTGAGTCCGTTTAATTTGCACACCCTGTTTCATGTTGTTGCGTGTAATTGGGAGTTGTTGCACAAAGTTTGAAACCGGTCACACTTTTAGCTACGTGCAAACGAACGATAAAACTCCCAACATTGTTGGGAGTTATTGCGTCCGTTTGTTCGTGGGGTTTAGGATGCGTTTTGTCAAATGCAAGTAACAAGCTAAACTGAGTCGAAGAATGACTATGACTTGATAACAGCACTATGATCTTGCATGCAAAAATTCATTACTGTTTACATGAAAAATTCAATGAATGCATGATTTTAAATGAAAATGACTAAAATTGGAATGGGTATTAAAAGTCATTTTATTATCGGATCGAACCTCATATTATACATTTTGTGAACTCAGATATAGCCTCGAGTTTCAGCTTACTCAGGATGGTCATATTAACCCGTTCAAGAACAAAGAGGAAATAAAGAATTTTTGTGATCAATTCTGCCAGAAAATGATTGATGGCATTCAACAAGGTAAAGTATTGTCTAGTTTCTTAGTTTATCTACCTATAATAACCAGAAAAAAATGGTGGTGGTTTTTGTTTTACAAAAGCTGCCAGCGAGAGTCAGTCTTATCACACTGGTCATTAAAAAGCTGGATTGGCGCGAAAACGTTCATTTTTCTTTACAATTTGCTTACATTAAGTAAGAGCAATCATTCTCTCTTGGTAAGAGAAACCCTTCAATTCCAAACACCATATAATTTTCCAAAAAAAAGACCATTGGGCTCTAAAAGAGATAGAACAAATTCAACAGCAAACTCTCAGGACACAGGTAAATTAAAATTCAAAATTTAAGCTAAGCTGATTGATTTTTTTTAAACTCCTTCCAAAATCAAGTTTTGTCTTGTGACAATAATTTTTTTCTAGTTTGAAAGAAATGGTTAGTTGTAAAGTTGTGAAAGTTTGGATAAGATATCGTCTTTTATCAAGAAATAGCTTAAAAGGCCGCTGCGGAAACGCTAATTCTAGTGGGTCAGCCATAGTAATCCAATACCTGTAAGGGTTTTAACAGTCTGTGTCATGATTTTCTGATTCATTTTGTTGATAATGCCAATCACACGTCCTTAATCGCTATCGAACTTGAGAAATTACTTGGGAATGGCAAAATAGACCTGTGCAGCCGGTGTTTTATTCAGTCTCTCGTGATTAGTTTGAGCACAACTATCCCAACCAAATGCGCCATCTTACTTGTCGATTTTGATCATCAACTGGGAGGCAACTCTTGTTTCTAGTCCCCCTCTATCACCTCCTTTCGCTTTCGCAACAGTTACGGGCTGTTTATCCTCACTTTGTCCCTTTGCTAAATCTAAATGACTACTAAATTCGAGAGCAGGACGAATGGAGGACCGATATCGGAACCGCCATTCGCTACACATGCACGAATAGAAAATGTACTTTTCCATCGGAATCTATTCGTGTCCAATGGATCCGATGGACTCTATCGGAAAGACTTTCTGCCCCCTCATCTAACGTAAGTGACATTTTTCTATTAGTAAGTCTCTCAAGAATAAATGTACTTTTCCATCGGAATCTATTCGTGTCCAATGGATCCTACCCCCATGGCCACCTCCGAGAAATAATAGCCTGCTTAAGATCCGACGACGGCAGACGTCTGTGACGGCGAGCGGAAGTGAAATTACTGCTAGAAAGACTTCCGGCTGCCGTCGTTGCGAAGTTTCCCGCCGTAGCGGCCTTGTCTGTGACGTGAAGAAGGCCATTTTGCCGTCGCGTGTAAAACGTGAGTAAACTTGATCAAAATAATGCCATTTAAACACATTTTGAGCGAAATTCTTTAGCACTGTTAACAGTTTATTCTCAGTAGACCATTTTTGTCGAATTTCTAAGCGACTTAAACGATTTCAAACACGGTATTTAAATTAAATTTGTTTGCCCTCTCTAAACAGTTTGACTCGTTAATCGCCATGGACTAGGTCAACTCGACAAAGAAAGCAACCCAGTAAGTTTTACAAGTTTTTTCTTGGGTTTATTGATGTGTTTATTAACAATTATGATATCGTAGACTTGTTTTGGCATTAAATTGAGGTCCAATGGATTATGTCACTCATCTTTTCGTCAAGCCTCTCGAGGTCAAAATGTTCGTAATTCTGGTAGGGAAAATCCGGATTTTTAGATCTGTTGACATCATACAACAGTAAAAATTCATCTTCTGAAATCTCGCCATCATCGAAACTTGTCAGTAACAATTCACGAACCTTTCTAAAAGTAGTCATCACTCTTGTATTTATTTCTAAACTTCAACAGGAAAAGGCACTACATCAACCCGCCGTCGCGCGAGCTTTCTTAATGCTATTTTTCGCGCCATTGCGACGGCGACCTCACCCTAAGCCCCCTCGACCAAGTCTGCCGTCGTAGAATCTCGCCGTCGTCGGATCTTAAGCTCACTAACGTCTGAGGAACGAGACCGTGCTCACTGGTGGCGTTGCAAAATGACTGCTGTTTACTCACGCTAACCCTTATGCACTTACCCCACGGTGCGTAGCTTTTGTTCAAGCTATCTTGCTATGGAATCCAAAGGTTTGAATAGAGATTTAGTCTCTCACATGCGTATGTTTCATTTAAAGCTGTTGCCAATCATCAGATAATTGATGATCCTTTATACGTCGAAGTTCTTCACCATACAATGGTCACAAAGAAGAGAACAGAAGCATTTGTAGGCAGAAAGCAACTATTACAAAAGGTAATAGGGGCATTTCAAATAAGAGCAACATTAAGTAATTTAAGTGGGAAACGATTTTTGCTTTGTAGGAAGTTTTCAGATCACCAAGAACCAGAGTACACAGCTGTAAATATAGATATTAAGTCAAAATTTTAGGTAACTAGGTGAAGGATTTTCTGGGAACGAATATGGACTTCAAAAAATTTAGATTCAAACCTGGGGTTGAAGATACTAATAGAGAACTCAAGAAGAGCAATGGAAACGTGGAAGTTTGTTGTTTCGCAGCTTGATGCCGGAACACTTTTGTCTTACACAAGGACTTTTAACCTACCTGTAATGGCTAGTAGGGGGAGGCTCCGGGAGGGGGGGGGTCCATTTTCAAGCTTCAGGAGTAATACAAGGGTAGGGATCTCACTAGATGAAGTATGTGAAAGGGTAGGGAAATCTCTGTCATTTCTAGCCTGCGTGGCAGGCGTAAAAAGGGGAAGGAGAGGGGGAGGGAGAAAAGCACGAAAGAGGGGAAAAGGAAGGGAGCTTCCCCTCTCTCCCCTAACCCCATCCCTCTTTCCCTTTTTCCCTATCCCCTATCCCTTTCGACGCCTACTACGCAGGCCAGTCATTTCAGTGTGTAAAAGGACCTAAGGGGCTACCAGACGCATTTTATGGATGTGAAAAAGCCAAGATAACTTCTTGGCTTATTGATTTATTCACATGTATAGGACAGTGCATTTAAAGCCACGTTTAAGTTCTAAACTAGGTGTTTGAAAGGAGTACCATTTTTTCGCAATGGAAGCTACACAAAAGAGGAACCTTTTCTGTCCAAAAAAAATGGTTGGATAAACGGGTAAGGAGTTGGACCTGGGACGGAACCTCCCTGGGAGTGAAACTTTTGTTACCTTCCCTCCCCCTCTCCCGGAATGAAAAAAAAAAAAAAAACCTTTTGGCTCTATCAGTGCTTAAAAAGCTGCTCCTTGAGTAAATATACATAAACTGCGACAAGATATGGAAGATTAATGAATCAAAAATGAATTGGGGTCTAAGAGTTATGTTAAAAAAGAGTATTAATATCGTATTTCACGAACTATCTATAACTTCTTCTTATGAATGCAATTTTTAGATTGAGGACTACCTCAGACTGGATAATGGTGGAAAGGTAACCAGTTCCTTGTTTCTGGGTTCAATCCAACAAATAATACCATACTAACTTTCACGTCAAACGGAAAGTATTTATTAAACGCAAAATCGAAACAAACGTTGAAATGCTAAACAATCATGCTCCTTTGTTTTGTGCTCCTATTCCTTAAGCTTCTTAAGTAGACGGTGACTGAAATGTTTTCAGGCTAGTTTAATTTTGGCCTAAAATTATTTTGGGAGCTTAGACTACACCTCAGTATTTATAAAAAGTCACCGTCTTAATTACCAAGTAAGAAATCGATTTCGTTTGGTAAACAGCGTGTGTCGTGTTAATATCAATGCTAATGTCTCTTCATTTCAATTTCTCAATATTCTAAACTGTGGAAACGTACAGTGTAAACGTACGATTTAATACGGAGTCAGTGGCCCCATTATTATGATAATTAATATCTGATTTTTTCACCAGCCTTTTATCGTCTACGGCATATCAGGCTGTGGTAAAACTTCTATCCTGGCCAAAGCTTTTACTGCGTCTCTTGAAACCTGGAATGGAGTCTATACTGGAAGGTAAGCTTGGCAACTTCGATATAAAATCTTTTACGGTGAAACTGTGAAAGATAAGTCTGAAATTATTGCTTAAAATTACTATTTGAAAACTATGATAAAGAGGGGAGGGGACCTGTTACGGACTTTCTGACATGCGTACTTTGGTCTTTATTCGCCATATGCTTTGTGCAGTCACGTTAGTATCGCAACCCTCCCTTTTCCCTCTCTATAGTAGCATGTTACTGTTCTACTTTCAGTAAATTTTTCTATATTGCATCAGTTTGGCTAATGTTATTGAATGAAAGGGGCCATGGGAGCTGCCCCTACCTGTTTATCATAAACTTGCCTGTCTCCTGCAAGCAGAGGGCTCAGCTTAGAAGAAAAATGATAGGAAAGAAGGACACCTCTGCCTGCCTCCCATGCGTTTACCGTAATTCTTGCACTGGGCTCTCCTCAACAACCAGTAACATTTTAGTCACGTACAGAACCGGTTTGCGCGATATAACAACTGTGAGTTCAGAAATTTCCAGCGTGCAGTCTCCACAGGGCATGCGCATTCCGCATTACTTAACAGAGCCGGTTTTAGAAACCAGTTAGTTTCGACCACAAATGTTGTCAGCAGCTACATGAAAGAACGCGGGGGATTGAACAGCAAAACTTGCCTGTTGTAATTTTATTTCACTGCCACTCCTAGAGAGTTAATATGAAGCAAGATGTTCTTGTATAAAGATAGATCGATCTGTTGATTATCTTTATTAAGGTTGTATTCTATTGAACCATTCTTTGCAAAACAGATTGATATCGAACGTTTGCATTGCAAAAAGCGAAACACAGATCTACTATCTAGTATCCCGCCTACTAAATTCAGTAGTGGATCCAGACTTTAAGATAAAAGGGGGAGGGGGGGAGGACGGGTGGCCCTGGTCCCTCCCCTGGACCTGCCACTATGATTTGTTGACTCCAAATGATCAATATGTTTGTAGTCCTTTTTGTTTGACTAATTACAACTGTTCGCCCAGTTAGGACTACTATTTTGTTATAATCAACCTGTTATTTGAATCTTTTAGGCCAATCCATCTTATAAGATTTATTGGAACATCACCCTCTTCGTCAAATGTGAGATCTCTGCTGATTAGCCTTTGTCAGCAGGTAGGTTTGTGCCGCGACTAGTAGACTACAGATAGTATTCTTTCAATGGCTTGGAAGTGAAGAAGCTATACATATTTAGCGGTCTCACAAGGGAGAGAACAACACCAACTGATTTGCACTGGTTCAATTAATATTTCTCAGCCAACATCCAAATTAAGTGAAGATTTCAGTAACATATGTACAACCCATAATTCTCCTCTTTACCCCTAAGTACTTCATTTATATTAAGAATTTGCCTTGTGCCATTCTCCAATCAACGCCAAATCAAAACTGTCACAGAAATTCACTTAAACATTTCTTATCTTTGAAGGGAAAATTCGCGTAGGTGGTTGGTCTTTTTTTTTTCTGTATGTACGGGGGTTATTATTAGGGTATAGATAGGATAAACAGCACATTTGCTTGAAACTCACTTCGTTTGGCAGCCAACAACAAGAAGACAAACAAACAAAATATGAGGCATTGAGTGTTAATGATATATGAAATAAATCATATATGAACTACGGAAATGAAATGAAAATGAAGAAATGATCGTCGCAGTGAACGCAATTTATGCAATTGCGTAAAGAAGCCTGAAAAAACTTCAGGACTTCAACGGGGTTTGAACCCGTGACCTCGCGATACCGGTGCGGTGCTCTACCAACTGAGCTATGAAGCCACTGACGTTGGGAGCAGGTCAGTTGTGGGTTCATATGTTCCCGTGAAAGAAATGAGTGTTAATGATATATGAAATAAATCATATATGAAAAATAAGGCATTTATAGGCAAGGCAAACTATTGCAGAAGTCTAATTAAAATGCAAGTTACCACATATCTAGTTCCTATTTCTTCAACTATTTTCTCTTTATATTTTATATCTTTGTAGCTGTGTCTCGTGTTTAAAGATACATCGTCATTGATCAGTGACAACTATGATCGTCTGGTTGCCAAATTCCGTTCACTTCTCCTGAGGGCGACACCAGAAAGACCACTTGGTAAGTTTATTTTAATAGGGGAGAGGAGGGGGGTGTTAGTATAGACTCACAGAAAAATAACAATAAAAGTAATCTTGTATAGTGATCGAAGAAGAGAAGCTAATCTCTGTCAAGAACTCACCGAGTATTTTCTTTTTAGTTTTGTTCCTCGACTCACTGGATCAACTTTCTGATCAAGATGACGGTCGTGCACTCAGGTGGCTGCCGACCAGCTTACCAAAAAATGTGCACATTGTAGTCAGTACTTTGCCAATCACAGGAGGCTGCCTTGCTGTTTTGAAAACCAAACTAAAGCCAGAGAACAATGCCGACTTTTATCTTGA
This sequence comes from Porites lutea, assembly GCF_958299795.1. Classification (NCBI taxonomy): domain Eukaryota; kingdom Metazoa; phylum Cnidaria; class Anthozoa; order Scleractinia; family Poritidae; genus Porites; species Porites lutea. Next base: position 32,297,327 of record NC_133201.1, on the reverse strand, counting down.
GGTATGCTTTTGATGGCGGACGCAGAGAAGTGTCTTATTCTACTGCCGCATCAAGCAAAAGTTCTATCATGTTGATTTACACTTACTTTAAAGTACAGATTTTATTACAGGCGATGTCAAGAACGAAGAAATTGCGACAATAGGCAGTTTAAATACAAGATTTCCTGAACCTTGCCTTGTATGTGTAAACGCTGAACAATTTATTTTTTGAGGGTTGTGGGGGACAAAACGAATAATCATTGCCCTCCGGTGCGTACAAAAAGAATTGTCAATCTACGTACCTTACCAATGTAAATAACCTCCTCTGCTGAAAATCACTCAGTAAACGATCCTGGGTACAGGGGAAACAACGGCAACGACTGTTGTTTCCTTTCCACGCCCTTGTCTACGATAACTTAAAAAATCCTTGTGTCTAAATAGGTTTCATGTCTGGAATCAAATGATGCTGAGAGCATTCTGGACATGAGGCTAGAAAACGCCAACAGGTAACAAGAAATCCTAGCTGGTTGCTTACTACAATTTAGTACTTTTGGGACAGAAGTTTAAAGCCTAGGAAATATGCGGATATGCAACTGTTCATTCGTGACGCTCACGGTTTATGGTTTACATTTTTTTTAGTTCAGGTTCATAAAATAAAATTTCGTGTTATTTCTTTTACTCTGACTACAATATTTTGACTGAAGGTACTGCTTGTAATGTCAGCCACTAACAAAGTTCTTGCAGTTAGCAAGCGTAGCTTAATTGTACAAGAACAAAATTTTCTTTATTTGTGCCGCAGTTTTCATTGTCAGAATTGTAAAACTCTACAACTTACAATATTACCTGATTATCTTAATTTGTAATTACATGTATAACTCCAGTCTATTAATTTCTTTATAATTATAACAAATCAACCAATGCCGTTTGTTATGTGGAGTCCCTTTCTTTTTTTAAATTTTTAATATCTAACCGTAGGAGACTAACACTGGAGCAAAGAAAACATGTCCTGGAAACGAGCACCAAGCCTACGGCGCTCTACATGAAACTGGCTTGTGACACAGCTTTACGTTGGAAATCCTTCACAGAGGACACACACACAAAATTAAGGGCCACAGTCTCAGAACTAATCATACAGTTGTTTGAACGGTAAGTACTTTCTAAAAAATATAATAAACAAGTAATTAGAGGCCACCTACCGGTTTCTCAAATAATTGAACATGAAAAATAAAGCGGGATTTACGCAGTATCTGTTGTCTGGGGCTCGTTAATAACAGTTTTCTATCTGTAGGGGCTCGCAAGTAGCATAAACTAGTGTCCCTAACAGGGTCGTGTTTACATTGCTAAATTATGTAAACTAGCAGGACAGCCCAGGGTATTAGAGAACTTCCTGGTCTTTTAGATATTTGCCCTCAATCGAAGGGGTATGAATATAATAAGTGCAATGAAAGCCGCACAAAAGGAGTTATATCCTACAACCAAACAAGCTTGTTGAAGCACGAATAGTGCAAGCTGATATGTGCACATTTGATTGGAAAGTTGCACTTTGGCTAACCGCATTGTATTGTCTTTTCCTCTTGCCAGCTTAATCACAAAGCATGGAGAACAGTTTGTCCGTCGAGCCCTTGGCTACATCACAGCCTCCAAAACTGGACTGACGAAATCCGAGCTGGAGGATGTGTTATCATGCGATGATATCGTACTTGCTGATGAGGTGTTTAAATATCACGTGCCTCCCATGAGAAGGCTTCCTCCACTGCTATGGACGCGACTCAGGAATGATTTAGGTGAGGACCGACATTATTGACCACTGTAAATAGGACAAAACAAGACAAAACAATCAAACTAACTAATAAGCTAAACAAAATCAAAGAAAAAAAATAACATCACACAAACAAACAAACAAAAAACAACAACAACAACAACCAATCAACGGTTGATCTACATAATATGCTATATTGGTGTCATAGGTGATGAAAGCATATTTTTGTCGTCATTTGGCACCAATTTTTCTCTCCTACACTGTTTGGATTACTAGTAGTGTGTTTATCGAGGGTGAGTACCAAAAATGTTCACCACAAAGTAGATGTTCATAGATAAAAGGAAAACATAGTGTGGTTGTTAAACAAATGATATTAGAATCTAGGGACTGATTTTGCATTTCGGTAGGTCTAATATATCCGGTGTTTTTCGCACGACAATGTAGGCTTTATCAAAGACTCCCTTCAAATTTACTACAAATCTTTTGTGTCATTGCACTCGCCGGATGGTGGTGCCTTGTAAAGCCTCCGCCCCTTTTTCTTGTTGAGGGGGGTCAAATAAACCTATTGTGACCATCTTATACCGTATGCATTTGCAGGTGGATACTTGGTGAAGGTAGCGGCCGATGGTCACGTGGTCTACAAGTGGTATCACCGACTGTTTCTAGAGGCAGCAAAGAATTACTTTTTGAGTGACAAGCCTTTTACTGACTCGCTTCACACGGATTTAGCAAATTACTTTAATGGAAGGTGAGTTAATAAAGCTAAAGCAGCAATTCGCAGAAATCGCTTGAGATAAAAACAACAACAACAACAACAACAACATCAACAAAACAAAACAAAAAGAAAAAAGACAGGAGAAAAATGACTTAAAGAAATTGTCCCAGGATAGAAATGTTTTTGGAGTACATGACATCTCCTCATGTGTTTTGAAAAGTGACTTGCGTACAACTTTTTGTTTTAAATTAAATAATCAGTATGTTATTACTTTGTCTGTGATGTCAGGACGTTCCCACAATCTGAATGTATGTGTGCCAGCGTTGGTCCGAAGACCATAAACCCGCATTTGGGTTGAACAGGTTATAGCGTCAATCACAATTCTACACTCGTAATACATCTTAAAATCGCTGAAGGAGTGAATCTGTCAAACTGGATATCCATACACGGTTGTTAGAGAGAAAAACTGGAAAAAAGGTTTGAAGAAGTAAGAACTTACGTCTTTCTGGGCACTTGAGTCGGACTGCGTGGTCGATTACTAAACAAAACTAACGCGCACGCACCGAAATCTATGACACATATATAACTTCAAGAAGGCGGAACACAGGTGCCGCTTAGACGGCCTGAAACAGGCAACAAAAAACGAATAATAAAACCTATTAAAGGAGGTTTATATAGTTAAGATTTTTTCTTAATGCTTCAATCTGTTATTCCTTATAGATGGGCGAGAGAAGCAAAACCATACACAGACAAAAACGGAAAAATATGTAGTGCGTTCCGAATGGTAGCGGATCAACCGCTGATTCTGAGTACAGAAGTCAGGCAAATGGCGAATACGGAAGATGGAGAGAGTGGAGCAAGATACAATTTGCGCAAATTAAGCGAGCTACCGTACCACTTAATACGATCTGAGATGTGGAACGAATTTGTTGAGGTAAGGATTGATTGAGATTGATGAGTTCTGTGCAAATGTTAGAGTGTTATGTACCGGATATATCAGTAATATGCAAATAAGCTTTTTTTATTTTAATTCATTAAAGACAGCTAAATTATCAAAGAGATTTTTTTCTGTGGAATTCACCTAACATATTTTGATCAATTATCAGAAGTAAAAAATATGTATAATGATAAGAAAATAAAACGGAAAAATTTTTAGAGAGCTATGTTTAGGGGCGTGTAATTCAACGCGATAAAATTATCGATTAATAACTCTCCAATCGGCGAAAATTGTCCAGAGGTTTTTCATGGGCATGATGTTTACAAACAAAGTTTTTTTCCTAGAATTTTTAACTGTGCAACATTGGACACCACTGTTTTTTTCGTGAATGAATTTCGAGATAAAAGGCGGTAATTTAAAGCTTTTTTTTCTACAATAGTTTTCTATATTATTTTCAAAAGACCTACATAATTATAATACATTTATGAATATGATTCCTGGTTTAACGGGAAAAAAAAGGAAAGGATCATCTCAAAACGAAAGACAAGAGAAAGTGAATTAAACAATACGCGAAAACATTTTTTTTTATTTCAAGAAACAGTTCTCAACAACCCAGGAATTTTTACTATTGATGTCTGATAAGAGCCAATTATTTATCATTTTGGGTTGGTTATTCACGACAAACAAAGTGAAAACGGTGTTTAACAATACGGCGGTTTTAGCCCTTTTAAATTGGGTTAACTCTTAGCATCGCTTTTTGTTTACAGCTTCAAAAATGCTTACAGCCCAGACAAGAAACCAGTCATTAAAATAAACACCTTACAAAGGAGGCTCTCTGAGTTCCTTAAACTTCTGTCAAAGTCAGAATTTGTTTAAATAACCGGCTCTTAGTTATTCATTTATACCACCCACATTGTTAACAATTTAGAGAATTTGAAAGTAAATCTGAATATCCCGGAAACTCTTCTCAAACTATGAGCGTAAGAAAGTTCTCGATGTCTCCTTATTATAAAGCTTTAGTGTACGATTTTAGGAATGGACAGCTGTCAGACTCACAATTCACAATTCCAGATTTAAGCATCGAAAATATTAAACACGTAAATTCGTTTCTCTGTACTCCCGAATTAACTCCTTAATCTCTTTTTAAATATTGAATTGGTTGCCTCTTGCCAGATGAGCCTCTTAACCATGCTATATTTCATTTAGATTAAATTTGATTTTGATGTTTGTGGGCATTAATAGTGCCTGAATAATACTAGCCACAGAATCTAAAATATGCTTGAAAAACATGATATAGTAATCAACGATTTCAGTTTTAAAATGATTAAAATGAACATTTTACATATGCGCATACTCAATAATTGACAAACAAAATAAGGTGCCTTTCCATACTTTATTGTCTCTCTTTCCCACCGTCGACCATACGCTCTTCTCCAAAACTGACAACTTGGTTCGTTTATTCACGGACTTTTAGTGTACGATTAAGCTTCTAACTGCCAGAAGGCACATACAAGATATCTTTTGACGAACTCTTCTTGAAAAAACACTTTTCTTTGGACGTAGACATGTTCTTCCCCCCAAAAAACAAACAAACAAACAATACATTACTGTATGGCTCAGACAGTTGATGGCATGAGCCATTGGTCAGGTATTCCAATACCACGACACACGTACTTTTGCTGAGGGATTTAAACTGCTCAAAAGGTTCAAATGTATTGCTTTATATTCATCGCCAGTTCATGCCGTCTCTTTATAAACTATCGCTCCATGTAAGGGACCTCGAATTCCGGAATCCGGGAGAGTTTTGCTTGTGGAAACCGTAATCCAAGAAAATTTGGCGTTTGGAATCCGGAATCCTGGCCTTTGGAACTCGGAATACAGCTTAAGGAATCCGGAATTCCACTAAAGATACGGAATCCGGGATACAATTTCCTCTGACAAAGACTGGAATCCAGTACCTGAAATCCGGAATTCAGGGCGCGAAATCTAGAATCCAAGACTGTCTTGGCTTTCTTTAGGTGGGGCGAAAATTTTAGCCAAGCTCTATATAATTATCTTTGTTTTGGCGCGCACACCTTGATAAGGAATTTTTATCTTGTGAATCCTTTGTACATAGGCAGCACCATTTCTTTAAATGCATGCCGGTAATTCCTTTGTCTGTAAAAATATACGCAAGGATTGAAAGCAGAGTTGGAGAGAGCGAGTAAACCAGACCAGAAGTGCCACATGCTGTAGTGCTTTAGGAATATGACAGGAATGGTGATAATAGGTACCCAACAAAGACAGAAAAGCCCTACAATAAGCGCAACTGTCTTAGCGACCTGCTTCTCTCGTTCGCGCAATTCACCAGATATTTTCATATGGCTTTGGTTGTCATGCAACTGGCGAATTTTAGACGACTTAAACCTGACTGTTGTGAAAGTTACAATCCCACTGATGACGATAGCGAGAAGGCAGGTTATGGCTCCAAATGTTCTAATATAAAGGGAAAACAATCGCTCAAAGCGAGAATATAATTCCAGAGCGGAAAAAACCAGAGATGTCATCCATATGAGGCCCAAGAAGGCTTTCAACTTTGAAGTACTCATTCTCAGTTTGTGGGTAATAGGGCTGCATATCGCCCAGCAACGATCCATGCTCATTGCAGCCAAGATTAGGACCGAAGCAGTGATAGAACAACGTAAAATGACCATGGAAGTAACTCCTACAGTACTCACTGAACAGACTGGCGCCACATCTTGGGAGAGCACCGAGATCATCAATGGAATTGATATTGCAGTTACTAGGAGATCAGCCAGGGCCAGGTTTGCGATAAGAACTCCACAAATCGTTTGCAAGTTCGGAGCTCTTTTGATAACTAGAATCGTGATCGCATTGCCTAAAGATCCCACAAATGCTATGAGACTGCAGAGAACTATCGCAGCAGTTATATCGATTGCTTTCGGTGAAAAATCCTGGCAATACAAAACGGCAGATGTTTTGTTGGGAATTGTCATTTCAAACTTTTAAGAATCACTTGTGTTTTTAGGAAAACGAACTCCGTTAAGCACGTTTTTTTTGTTTTTCAAGAAAATAAATAATAAAAGAGAAAATTAGATGTTAAGGTTTTCTTAAACTTGGGGCTTAATGCACCTTGCAGTGTCGAGTCCTTGACGAGCACTACGCTGGTAATTTGTCAGTCGTCCTGTTTTCGCTTTAAAACGGCGGCATTTTTTTAAAACCAGCGGGAGAATTATTAAACACTTTCGGCTTGCCTCAAAACAAGTCACTCGGATTAAAGAGTCAAGGTTAAATAAGTTGTTGCTTAAAATAAATTCAGTGTTGTGCTTATTGGTCTATGAAGCCTTTTCACTCACGTGGCTAGCATCTATGCAACTTGTAATTTAGTTTAGTGGAGAAAAAGACAGGGCTTACATAAGAGGAGAATTCAACTCCGACAGGATTAGTTTGGAACACCAAGACGGTCACCGTTTCATTGTCTTGTAAGACCAATATGGCCCCTGGGACATGAAAACGCGAGTGTATGATATATCCATTCCTTAATTAAATAAATATATGAAAAAATACTAGGCAGTTTGATAAAATTTCGCTAGTGTAGAAAATTATCTAACAAGAATTTGAGCTGAAAAGAAAGTAGAAAAGAAAACGGAAAAGAAGAAGAAGGAAAAAACAAACCATGCATACACGTCTACACTAATGAAAGCCGATTTTCTTCGCCCGAGGAGTTTCTTGCTCATAAGCAAAATATATTAAGGGCAGATAATGTTGCTAGTTGATGACTTAGATCTCTTTCTTATAGATTGTGTGCCAGATTCCATTTCTTATCGCCAAGTGTAAAACTGGGAAAGCATTTGAACTAACTTTGGAACTATCTGAGGTAAGTAATCAGGGCTCCAAATCAAACCACTGCTGGAGACGAGCTAGGTTGCGCGTGGGCTTAGGGTGAATGTCTTTGTTGAACTCAGGCGATATAACTGCGATTTCCTCTTGTGGGAGGGGGTGGGGACGAAAAGAAAAGGGAAGAAAGAGAAGAGGGACCAAACCCGTTTTCGGTGCCCCCCCAAAATACCAGTACCATTTGAAGAAAATTTTTCACCGACATTTCCGTACAAATGGTAAGCGCTCCATTTATACGTCATAGAAACAAGTTAATTATATTACAATATAAGTGAAAGCCCACAAACAGGTGGATGGCACGGGAAAGATCCATTCGGAGCTTTACAGTTACGTGACTAAAATCATATTTTATTGTTGTTCAAAACAATAAGGCTTCCTTAAAGTGCAGTAAAGACAAAGCAGACTTCATTGAGGATGTGTACAGCTGTATTCGAGCCAACGCCCATCAGTTAACCCAGTTTCCAGAGTTAGTGCCTCAACTTTGCCTGAATGAACCGGATAAATCATACTGTGACACTTTAGCACAAGTAAGTCAGTGTAAAAACATGGCTGTTGAAGGATAAAAAAAAACCCCATCGCTGTAGAAATTGAAAACCCATCGATGCGAGATAATTTGGTTATGACATCAGCGTACGCTTGCCTGCCCGTCCGTACAGACACTGGAGGTAGAGGAGAGGAGATGCACGCTGGGAGTGCTATACATGGACCTTCCGTTTGTCTTGGCGAAAATGTAACCAGTTCAGATGCAACTAACAGATTTACTCTTCTTTAAAATCAGGCATTTACTTTTGAAAATGTATGTTAGGCAGCATAGGAAACGTTAAGTGTATCGTAAATTGCATTTTTCTTCTTGTAACCAGATGTCAAAATATTGAGACTCTCCGATGAAAACTTGGCTTATTGTACTTATAATAAACTCGCCGCCAGTCACACATCTGTGAAATACATGTATGACACCCACCCCTCCCTCCATTGAAGGTTGTTATTCTGAATTTTGAGCATCGTAGTGTACAAGGGGAGGTGAGGGATAACAAGCACAATACCACTGAGAGGCCATTAAAGCCCTATAGAGGTACATTGTCTCAAGTATATTTGAAATTGGTGGTAACAGTTAAGTGACAATGAGGTCATTTTTTCTGTTTTTTTTTTTTTTTTCAAAAAGGAATATCTGAAGACTACCAACAATTCAGGAGGTAAGAAAAGCTACTTATTAACCGAGAGTGAGGTCATTACAGGGAAATCTCAGCTTGAGGCCATGATTAATTGACCTCGCTATCGCTCGGTCAATACATCAAGACCGAGGTCCAAGATTTCCCTGTAATGACCCAACGGACGAGGTTAATAAATTATTTGTTATATGTCACCGAGGATAGGCCCTATCTGGTATAGTGGAGATGTTGTGGTTGATTCCATTTTTCTCTGTTTTAAAGCCGATCGTTATCACACATTACTACAATTAAGGAAAAAGACTACTTTTGATTGACCATAATTAAGGGCACATAATTAGTTCTGATTATTTGTTTTCTAGGTAAAAAGATCGCTCTTTGGCAAGACTTGACAAAGCTCAACGCCCAGAAGACCAACGTAGCTGCATTTAAACATCCAGCACCTGTAAGAAAATGCGTTTTCTCCAAAGGATGCAAGTACCTGGCTACATATGATGCAGATGGCGTGCTGCGCGTCTTTATGGTAAGAGTAAAAATGACTCGTGAAGTTACCAATCTTAGTATTGTAACTATGTTGTAGATACTTGTTTGGATTCTTTAACAAGTCTTGAAGCGTATCAAAGCTGATACAATATTTTGTAAACCTGCACATTCAGTTTCAAATGAAGAAATTAAAAATGAACTTAATTCAAGGATCACTGAAGTGTGGGCTTGGTGGCATGGACAAAGTAATAAGTAAACAACGGAAATAAATTAATAGAACTTAAACAAAAGATAATAAAAGAAAAAGAAAAAGAAAACAACCTGAAGGCGGGAAAAAATAAAATAGTAAAAAAAAATAAAAGTAAATAAAAAAGGGAAATCAACTATGAGTTGATACTTTTATATTTTCTCCCGAAAAGATTTTGTCTTGAGACGTCACGAAAATTCAGCTTAGGTGCTTACCATAATTAGCATAAAATCGTGCTCCCTAACACCGCAAACCACCCGGTTGGAATCTTGTGCATAAAAATAAAACTATAAAGTTTGAAGGGGTGGTCCTCTAAGAAGTATATCTGAAAAATTGATTCCCCTCAAATAACATTCCATATTTTCAAAAGCGCGAACCGTTTGATTTTCTATAAACGGAATTTCCGTTTTTCCCGTGAAAATTATAGGTAGCCTATGCTCGCCTATTGCAAGGGACTTTTAAGTGCATGCTTCATGTACGTTCCAAAGATCTTCCCTTCCTTACAATGCAGTTGCAAGACCATTTCGAACGATAAATGTTCTTTTTTATTTGTTTTGTTTGTTTTGGTTTTGTGTGTGTGTTTTTTTAATTTACGTTTTGTTTTGTGTTTTTTTTCTTAGGTCGCCAGTGGTTACACCGTTATGTCAAAGCAATGTGAATGTAAAGTGATAGCGTTTCCCCCCACTATTGACCAATGCCACTGGATTGCAGTCGCCGGCACAAACTCTATCGTTCGTTATGGCCTGGGTTCTGGTGGAAAGTACGAAGGTTGGTATATTATTCGATGTGGTTATAATCCCATTCGAAATCGGTCATTGACACGGACGAAAACTCCACTACATGTTGTAGGGCACACAACCCCTTTGGGTTTTAAAATGGAAAAAACAAAAGTACCATTTTAAAACGATCTAAGTTATTCATTCTTTAAAACGACTTCGTTGTTGGCTGTCCAACAAGTGGCCAATATACTGGCTATCCATCGAGACACACTTTCGGATTATATGACCGACCAACTTCCAAAAAGAAATTGGTGGGATAAAATGCAGTTAAAGAATACAGTTTTATAAAATTTACCATGCGTAAAGTTTTACTGATTACTTAAATTTCGTAGTTGAAGAACTCTTTGTGGATTATATTTCTTTGAGCGTTCCCCACGGTTAATTAATCGCATAATTTGCATGGCATTTTACAGGGACTATCTTGCAAGAAATAAAAGTTGACTGCGATATCGACGACAGAGCAAGCATTGTCATCATCAAGAAAGGAAAAGCTTGGGAGGTAACTAGAACCACTGGAAACAGTCTACGATTCTCTTCTCTCCCTTTAACGTGATCCCATAGTGCGAGCTTCCCTATCTCCCAAGTAAATACACCCTGGCATAATTTTAAGCAATTACTATATATTTTCTTTGTCTCGTGGCATTCATAGAGACCGTTGTTAAGTTAGTTTTACGTAGCCTAACAGAGTTTTTTTTAAAGAAGGCATTAGACATAATTACATAAGAAACCTTTGGCAACGACGGCAGCGAAGACAAGGAGACCGTCACTAGAAAAAAAAAACAAAAAACAACAACAACAACAACAACAAAAAAACAGCCACAGCAAGTAAGAACAAACAAACAAAAATCATGATGAGGGACAAAATGAACAGAAATTTATCGAACAAAGAACAGTTTTGAGCGTGCTTCACACTTCTTTAATTTGGTTCATTTCGTTGCCACCACTGTATGACCAGGAAAGTTGAGCATAACTAGATGTTACCTTTTCGGTACGTTGAAACAATCCTTACGAAGTTTAATAAAAGGAACTAACACGTTTTCATTTTCAAGTGACATTATTTGCTGTCGCCGCCATCGCAGCTGTCATAGTTCCTTGAAATATTCACTTATCATGCTAAAATCTTTGCAGATTTTCCTGGCGACGTCACATGGTAAATTACGCTCTTACAGTACCTCACCCTCTTCTCGCGGCCAACCTGTCTACAAAGAAGAACTTCCAGTAAGCAAGTTAGCCTATTAATTAAATCATTTCAAGGCTGTTGTGGTTTTTTTGGGTGGAAAATGATGTTGATTTGGGAAGGAAATAATTTGGAGTAGGAACGGTTTACACATAAACCAGTCATATAGTTCGCTAATGGGCTCAGGTGCAGTTTGTTGTGGCGGTAGATTTTCTGGTATTTGTTTACTAATTATTGAGTTGATTAATTGTAATTTTTAACAAAATCCAAATCCAACATTTTCCAATTTAATTTTCCAAAATTTAAAACATCCTCTCCATAATTTTTATTCATTAATTACATTCGTAATAATAATTCTCCAAAAAATTAATAATTCATTTCCAAAAACGATTCAACCATGTAAGGACTGCAACTTAATTGAGTCATTTTTTGATTGAATGAAATTTGGCTACATATTTTAGTAAATTAATTAGGGCGGACACAAACGATACACAATGCTTTCAACGACGTGAGACTACCCCCTAAACATAATGGTGTGAATCTGCCAGCAAACTCGTTTTGACTCCTTTCCTTCCTTTGCCGCTGACTGAACAAGGCAAGCAAACAAATTCTTCTCTAAAATTTACGGATCATTATGGTATGATCGTTATTTACTTTGTATATGAACGCTAAAACTTTAATTCCTTTAAATATTTATGTTTTTTTTTTTCATATAGAGAAGACCCAAGGTTCTCACTTTTTCTCCAGATGGAAGTTTACTCGCTTTCGGTTCAGACAAGCTGTACTTGTGGAACGTTAAAACTCAAAAGGTTTGCAAAGACTTTTTCATCTTATTTATTTATCCCGTGTTCAATATTATCACTCTCGGGAACAGAATTGATGACATATTTCTTATACTAAAAAGGCTGGCTGTCACATGGGTGTCTCCACTGACCCGCGTTTTTTAATTATCTATTTATTTATAGCTTCAGACGCTAACTTTAGTTCATTAACTTCAAGGTCCGTTTCAAACGTCGTGTTACTGCCGTGCCGAACTAAATTGATCGAATTAAATTCGACTTTAGCACGGCAGTAGCGCGACGTTTGAAACCAAGTCGAGCTACTGCCGTGTAGCACGGCAAGCTTTGCTGTGCTGCGCGGCAGTAGCTCGACTTGGTTTCAAACGTCGCGCTGCTACCGTGCCGAACTCAATTCATACATTATAAATACATAAGAATACATTTAAAAGTTTGCTAAACCGTTTATTTATTTTTGTGTTTTGTTTTCGGCAACAGCCGTTCTATTCGATTGAATTAAATTTGACGTCTGAAGCCAAGTCGTGATAGTGTCGTGCTGCAGTCGAGCTACAGTCGAGCCAGCTTAGCAGCTTAGTAGTAGCACGACGTTTGAAACAGGCGAAGTAATGAATAGTTATAGTGACAGTATAGCCCTCTCAAAATAAAAGGAAAAAATGGACAAAATTTGTAATGCGATCTCTTCGTGTATTTCAACATAAAAGTCAATTTGTTCTGATCATCATATCGTCCTATATTTAACAATTGTTCTACGAGTGCGCGTTGGATATGAGATTGTAGAGAGCCAGCGAGGTGCGTAGCACCGAGTTGACTATGATCATCTTATATCCAACAAGCTAGCACGAGTGGAATAATTGTTTTATTAAAGACGCCCACAAAATATCGAGAATTCTTCCCGACATTATTTGTAAAAACAACCGATCATCAGCTTGTTTTTAATTTTTAGCAGACGCATACAGTTACATATGTGGTGAGCATGGCATAATGGCTCATATACCATGATAGCTAAGCTAATCAGAGCTCAATCAATCGCATAATCCAATAATTCATAGTGGTAATTGAACTGAGTGGAGTGCAATTTGTATAGGTAATAGCATGATTTGTAGTGATATTTGGCATAAATACCACGAGTGATATTTCGAAATAGTTGTACCTAATTTCACGAGCCGCAAGGCGAGTGAAATTTGAGACAATTTTGAAATATCACAAGTGGTATTTATGCCAAATATCACGTACAAATCATGCTATTATTTGTTTATACTACTACCCACAAAAGGTTTGTAATTTTCACATGTAGGTATTTCAAATTAAGCTGAAATACCACTGCTCTAAGCCAATTAAATTGCAGAAATTTCTCGTGTAGTAGTATAAGGTGTGAAATCATACGCGTGATTTCAAAATCGAACGAGCGTGCAGCGCGAGTTCGATTTGAAATCACAAGTATGATTTCAGACCAAAATTGCACGACACGAAGTTCAATTATCACCTTATTACATCCATTCTGAAATAACAGAATTTAGTCAGTACTAATATTTTATTGATCGAGTAGCCGGTTTGTTAAAAAGCCGGAACAAAAAAGCTTTTACATCTCATTTTGTTTTCTAAACAGAAATGATGCGATATATATAGAACAAAAATGGTGCGATTCAAAACAGAAATGATGCGATTTAGAACATGAATGACGCAATTTGGAACAGATGCTATTTAAAGCAAAAAATGATGCGATTTAGGAATAAATCACACTGCTGAAAGCCAATCAGATTGCACGGATAGCCAGTGATTTCAAAGTGGATGTAATAAAGTTTTTAATATTCCTGATATTGTTAGTGGTAAATGGTTTTACGGCCTTTAGTAACCCCTCCTCTTTTTGTCTTAAGGATGTCAAAGTGCTAGAAACCGACAAGAAGGTAGCTCCAAAGATGGATGGTGCGACCTTGAGCTTTTCAAGAACTGGGGTTAAATTAGGAGCTGTTCTGACAAGTGGAACGTACATTTGGAACTCACAGTCAGGTACTTCTTTTACTTCAGCGTTTTCTCGTTGCTAGGCCAACACCTCGTTTAACTCACGTTGTTTATTCATGATTATTATTATTTTCATTGATGATGATGATGATGATTAATATTGATGTTCATATTTTTTTGATTAACTTGAAAATATGTAATCTTCAACGTTTTTTTTTATAGGAAAACTCCTAAAGACACTTGCAATGACTACGCTAGGTGTGGAGTTTGTTGTGTTTTCCCCAGAACTTGATTACATAGCATCACCTGACCTCAAAGACAAAGAGGATGTCAAGGTATCATCGCGATGCGCCCTGATTTTATTCTTTACAGGCTGAGAATATAAAATTACTGTTTTCGTATCATAAAATTTGTAGAACTAGAATATTAATATATCAGTTTGAGAGCACTGGCTTGTGACGAGATATTCCTTGGCGGAAGCAAATCTGTTTGGCGTTGCAAATAATTTATCATCGACGCACCGACAAATTCTCCAAAATACCGTACTGAGTACGGTATTTTGCGAAACGTGTTCCAGGGGCGGATCCAGGTTTTTTTTAAGGAGGGGGTGCACTCGTCTCTTGCTCTACTTCAACACCAATAAACCACATAGTTTTCTTTTTGCAGAATACCAGCTGTATTAGAAAACCGCAGGTCATCTCGGGGGAGGGGGGGGGGGGGGGGGGGGCGCACCCCCTGCACCCTCCCCCTAGATCCGCCCCTGAGTTCAATAATTGTTTTATGATTCATTCGTTATCTTGGGTGCTTTATGTTGAAGTTAATATTACCTAGGAAATGCGAAACCTTCACTGTACCCTAAAATCAGAAAGGCAGACTTGGTTTACAGCAAAAGAACTCTTGTCTCGATTGCGCAGAAAGACCATTGCACGATGAAGACAGTTTTCTGCAGTGATTTTATGATCTCTTAATTATTTTAACAATTGGTGTGATATTATCCAAAATATTTTCTTTGTTCTTTTGGCTTCTTTGTAAGAAGGTAGCTTTTCAAATTTGGCGCTTTGGACCTTAAAAAGGTCCCAGCTGTGTCGCCGCATTCTGGGCGATGAATCAAACCTGTTTTCAAGAAGATTTCTTATAAAGTTCCTCTAAGATATAAAATGGAGCAAAACGTAGAACGAACAGAACAAAATGCATTGGCAGACACGGCTTTTTAGTGCCAATTAACCCTCGGACGCACAAGGGGGTGGATGCCCCCGCTCTCTCTCTCTGAGCTTTTTCTGAGTTTTTTCCTAGACGGTCAAACATTAGCACCTGACTTTCTCAATAGCTGTTCACTTATCCCTCTCGCGAATTTTGAGACAAGTTTAGTGATGATTATGAGATATGACGTCATAAGTAGCAGGTGGTCGAGCCATTTTTGAGTAAAAATGCATGTTTTTCAACTTTTTTCAACGATAAAAGTAAAACTTGTGGCTAAAATGAAGCAAGGTACTTAGTAACGTGTTATTTTATATGTCTAGGACAGAGAATTACCACTTCTATCAGTTTTTACGTGATTTATTATTTGTAGTAAAATCCAGCGTGGCGGTCGAAATGCCGACCATGTTTGGTGACGTCACAGGTCTCCAGCAGCGCCACCACTCATAAAATATACCTCATCTTGTAGAGAAGACCAAAGGCTTTCCACTAAAGGTTAAATCTTTTCGAAATATTGCAACATATAAAAAACTCTAGGGAGGGGTTTCATTAACTCCCCCCTCCACACACACACACACGTGGTGGGGGGTATGACTTTGCGTGTACGTCCGAGGATTAAAGTTTGATATGTTATTGATTACTTTTTCAAGGTATTCTGCATGGCACCAAAGCCGTATGATAAACACCCTGAATGGGAAACCCTAACAGCTCATTCAGCTACAGTTCGACATTGTTGTATTGGTAGCAGGGAAAGTGGTCATCCTTTGATTGCCACTGCATCCGATGACAGCTCCGTTCAACTATGGGATACCAGAAACATGCCATCACCCAAAGTCGTCAAATTGCCGGTAAGTAAGGTCAATAACAATAGTGTAAGGATTGTCTTTTTGAAACAGCAATATCTTCTTCAAGATCGTCGTCCTCCGATTTAAAAACTGTCCATGTGTGGCTTACGCCCCTTTTCCTTTCAGAAGATTTTTGTTGCTTCCTTACGTACACATCCCAGTTCCTAACCGAACATCTTAGTTCTACGCTAGGTAATTCTTTATATTTCCTGTGCGGTAGCTGTCTATTTTGAGCAGTATTATTGCTATTACGAATAATGCACATGCATGAAGAAAGGATTTCTTTTTCAATTTGATTACCCCAGTATCAATTATATAATAAAATATAACGTTCCAGTACCTCTAATGCATTGCAAGTTGTTTAAGACACCAGCTTAAAATGTTTTACCTCGATCATATCAAGGGATAATTGTTTAAGGGTATCTTCCCGTCATCACTGATATGGGTATAACGAAGGTACGGTAAAAGAAGTAAAGAGTAGCATCTCTGGGGCAGTTCTTTCCAGTTAGAGGTGCAAATCCATTTTTCGAATTCATCTTAACAAATGTCTGGTCCGTACCCCCATTTCAGGTTATTCCTTCACTTAGGATCACGATTATGTTACACTGCTTCTCTACTTTCTTGTGGGTTCGCAGCCTTGCTTTTACCCTAATTACTCCTTCAGACATGAGTGTCAGTTTGCTTTTAATTGCCCAGGATCACGACGGTACAGTTCTAGCTTGTTCATTCTCTAGCGATGATAAGTTAGCTGTGAGTTGCTCTGCGACTGAGACATGGGTTTGGCAAGCCTTCTCACCTGTGCACAGACTACACCAACTCCATCCAGCCTCGGGTGCCGGAGGTAGGACACTTAGACCAGGTAGAAAATGACCAAATGTTGTTTCACTGTTAACTATTAACTTATCTGTTCAATTTATCCATTGCTCTTGTGTGAGTAAAATAAAACCAAAAAAAAGTAGCCACTCTGGTCGATTTTGTATGGGAAAACCGACAAAAGATGGACAGCTAACATTAGATATATTAATCCTGCTATATCACAATCTAGAGTGAGATTCGAACAGACCTACGCGGAGGAAAGCATTTATTGATTTTTACTTCTGATTAAAAAAAATAAAAATTTGGTGCAAAGTTTTAAAATCAGAAAATGAATTCTTATTGCAATTATGACTTTCCCTGTTTTCGATAAAGAAAGTTGTATTTATTAATAATTTGAAAATGGAATAAACGCAAGCCTTCTCTAAATTAACTTGAGACATGGTTATCCAGAAGGAGAAAGTCCTCAAGCATGCAGCAGGCTCCATGTCAAGGTTCCGTCCTTTGTCTGACAGAATATAATTGTTGTCTCACAAGGGATACTTTTCTCAAAACCTATACGAATAAATTATTTGTTTCGTTCCTCAGAAAGCGGCTCTTATCCTTGTTTCTCTGAAGACAGTGACTTTGTAGCAGTGTTTGTGAAGACCGGTGTGGACGTTTGGCATCTTAAGTCTGGAGTGGATCGTCATGGATCTGATGCAACCCTAATTATGGGAGCTCACAGGTAAATATTGTGATCCAATAATATCCAATAAAGGACTTTGTAACTTTAAATTATTGTTATGATTATCGTCATCATCACTATCTTCATCATCATCATTATTATAATAATAATTATTATTATCATTATCATAAATTATCATTGTAATTAACATTTTAATTATCATTATTCTCACAACTTGTTCATACGAAATAATAGAGGTCACAGAGTGCATTCGTGTCTTTCGTATTTCCCACAAAACACCTTGTTTAGCACCTAAAATATCAAGCAATGTCTTAAGCAACGTAGAAACAAAATCAAAGGGGTGAACAAGCTGTATTATGGAAAGTCCTCGAGTGGAGAATTATTGATTAATAATTGAGTTGTACTAAAAACTTAATTTCTTGACAGAACTCTTACCTTCCTTTCCGTTCGCCACCTCTTCACCAAATTCACATCTGATGGTCTGTATTGCTGTTTGCTGACCGAAAGTGAACCTGGTACAGTCCGTTTGTACCTGGCAGTGAATAAGTTCGCCCTAGATGAGTGGGCGAAACACGAGCTAAAGGCCCCTCCACCAAGCGATTTGAATGATCGTGAGGCTTTTGAGCAGAGATTTTCAGTGGACGAAGGAAGAAAGGTATAGTATAGTTATTTCTTTAATTTGTTATTTAAAAGAAAAGAAACTACGCACTACTCACCACGCAGATAGATACCTAACCAACAGCAGTGTGCACTACACCTGAAAGAACAGCACCTACTGTAAATCTGAAAACTTCTCGATAATCACCTAACCCTTAGCTTTTCTTTGTACTCTGTAGTACCTAGGTGATGAACTGCGCGTAGTACACCAATCAGCTCTTTTTTTTATAGCATAAAAGGCTTCTATACCAATCCTATTAAAGAGTATAAAGGCAAGAAGGGAAAAGAGGACTATATGGCCAAAGTTCTCGGAACGAGGTCACTTCTCAGTTCATAATCCATTATTAATTGACTGGTAAGGCGTGGCGAAGAGTAGAAATGTCAAATACTTATTTATTACCTTTACGACGTGAGTAGGAACATAAATCCAAACATAAGGGCCCCCAAAAAGCTCGCAGAAACACTAATTATTAGGGCTAAAAATATTTTTATTTATTCAGGTTTTTGGAGGTCAGTTAAAGTTAGGGTTTATGGAAGCTTCGTGTAGTTTTTTTAAACAGAATCCTAATACAAGGCGCTGTGGAAAATTCAGCATAGCTAGCTATCGAAGTAACAGATTTTATGACGGAAATGAGCTTTTTTCTTGTTCAGGTTACCGAGGCAGCCATATCAAAAACATGCGGCAGATTGGCGGTCATAAGTGTACCACAGCAAAGCATTGCTCAGGAAACTCTGAAAGGACCAGTGGAGATACACGTATGGGACATGCACTCCAACACAAACTGGAAAGTGTTGTTATCTTCACAACCATCCATCAGCAGACAACTCATAGTTGGCTGTGATTACCTTGTTTCATTTGTCCAAACACGAAAAAACGTTTCTGACACTGACAACCTGACAAACGTTTTGCAGAGACGGAGCGCAAGAGGCCCTTATTCGCGGCCTGACGAAGCTGTGTTTCAAATTATAGATAAACGTGGATCGACGCTTAAATCTTTTCAAATCCCAGGAAAGTTTTCTGGTCTGAGTGTTAATGTTGCTGAATCCACGCTTAAACGAATCTCTGAAGAACTTGTTGCATATGAACTCCACGAGGGAGTGGTCACAGCCCAGAATGTCAAAACTAACATAGGGTTAAGCACGTTTACTGTCAATAATACCGAAATTACAGCGGTAAATTTCTCTTCGAATGGCAAATCAGCTGTTGTTGGTTGTGCTAACGGGAATCTGCATATAATTCAAATGATATGATCAGTTAGTACTACTACAACTGCGGTGTGTTGGACGATAAGCATAGTTTTGACTAGAGGTGGCTGGTTTATCGATTAGTTAAAACTGTGAAAGTTTTGAACCCTGGACAGTCATTTCTTAAGTAGGTGAGGCATGATAGTCCGGGTGATCGTAGTCCTGAATAGGAAAGTGAGTTGTAGCACGTCAGTTGATGGTATTAAACTCTGGTTATTGACCTGACTGATCAGTTAATTGACCAAACAACGGGCGTGATACAACTCACTCTGACTCTGAAGATGTTTATCGCACGGGTTGTCGAATCGTCAGTCACTGTCGGTGATGCCTGTTCCAGTTTCTGTATTAAAAGTTTCCAGATTTTCAGGATAATAAAACTCGCTAGGACAATGTTTGTCTTCTTCATCCATCTTTGAAATCTAGGTAAAATTTCAATCTTTTTAGCTTTCTCTGGTAGTTTCGCTAAGAAGAATGACAATATTCACATTTTTTTTTTCGCTGTTCTGGTTGCAAATTTTGGTTTTGACAGCTTTGCTCAAAAACAAAAATACACGGCTGACAATCCCGACAGAGAAAGAAGCAATCAGAGCGCACGGATTTGCCTAAGACTGGCTTTGCCATATAATAATGATATATGTGTGTAAAATGAAAACTTTTTTACAAAAAAATAAATTGTGTAAAAAAAAAAAATAATATTAATGATATATGTGTGTAAAATGAAAGCTTTTATTACAAAAAAATAAATTGTGTAAAAAAAAAAAAAAAAAAAAAAAATTAAACCGTCATACACTAAACGTTACTGGCGAATTCAGGTAGTGTTCGTATTAAAGTTGTACAGCCTTTCTTTTTTTTTTTGCCATTTCTGGTCCATTAGAGCTTCGTGAGGTTTTTGCGATAAACGTATCTCTAGTAATGTTTATACATATAACATTGCCTCATTCTTCCACTTTGCATGCATTATATATCGAGAAATTAAGCACACATGGAAAGTTAAGAGAGCACTCAAATAAAGTTCTACACGAGAGCCGCGTTAATTTGAGGACTCTCCCGCGAGTTTGTGACGTTGAGGGTGGCACAGTTTGTTCTAAAAATAATGCATTTGGCTATTTCGATGAAACCGGCGCGAGGACCCCGCGCTCGAGGTCTCCTACCCCGATTTTTGTTCCTGGGTTAAGACAAAGAAAACAGCATTAGTGCGTTACTAAATTGACTTAGTTGAACAAACAGAGCTAGATTGCTTCAAAATAGGAATTATGCGAATATGCGAATCAATTGAATGGTTTTCCGCCTTTTCTAAGAACTGTTTTTTATCCCTTTTTTTACATTTAATCCGGACTTTGTCCAAGGTCGTTAAAACAATTATTTTGTATTGAAACCATAGTTAAACTTACCAGAATTTCAACCAAAGAAGTTGCCCATCTTCGTTTAAAGAGCCGGGTAAAGCTATAAACCTGCGATTAAGGGTAGAGCTGGTTATTTAAACGGAGTTCATCCAGGGTTTAACAAAACCACGTTCTAAGCCATTTTCTAAGCCATTTTTATCTAAACACAGGAAATCGTGAACAGTTTCGTGGAAACATCAGGCTAGACTGAATAATAACTTACCCTCTTAAAATAACCTACTTCGAAAGAGATCTCAAGGTTCAATGTTTATTTAAACCCCGACCTAAGTTAGACTTCTTTTAAATAACCGTCCTTAAAACTCTGATTTCTTGATTCGATGAATGCTTCTCAGTTTCATCTCTTAACTCCTTTTTTCATGTAATCCAATTTCAGTGTCCTTGAGTTTCGGCTTAAGATATGCGGCTAACACTTTGTGACAGAAAACTAACTGATTACTTTCTGATCTCTTTGAAAACACGACTCAAGGACGATGTATTTCCTACGATGTTTCCGTGAAATAAAAATAAATACACGTTTCAGACTCCATGCGTTCTGTCACGGAAAAGCTGAAAGTTTAGAACTTTGCATCCCCTTTAACTACTGTAAATTCACTGTCTTTGTAATATGAATAAATCACAAACCTAGGACACATGACCTTTTACACACCAGAAAGACAGATGTCCCTACCCTTTCATATACTCCGAGTAGTGAAATCCTTACCCTTTCATATACCAGAAATGTAAGAAAGTTAAGGTACTTCTTATAGGCCATTATAGGGAGTAACTCCTCAGGCAACAGACACTGCATCTGAGAGAGAAGCAGGCGAACTGAGATTAATTATAGGTGCCATGGAAAGTATTCTAAAGATCGAGAATTGATCAAATAAGAATAAATCGTTTATTATCAATCAATTAATGGAATAAGTGTTCCTTCATCAGTTTTTTAGGGTGCCTCTGCTAATTTTTTTTGTCCAGAAATCGACTGCCTACCTTCAAAACGTATTATCAATGAAAGTTTTTATCACCCGACTAAGGTACAGTAGCTTTGATAAATCAACCTTAACTCTGCAAAACCTGTTAAGTTCAGTGTTTATAGTTGCACTACTGAGTTACCACAGCCATCCCTTTCCAACGAGGCCGAGCGTATCTATTGAAAACTCGTTATCAAGCACAGTTACTCCAATCTTTTTGCCCAATTTCAGGCCGGTCCCAGCAATCTTGGCTTCAACAGTTCCGTCTTCTACTTTGGCGCCGGTTGATACTCCTGCTCCAAGGTGAAGGTTTAAGGGTCCAACTTTGGCTTCACTAAGTGTTGCTCGCGCCTTAGCTTCAGCACCAAACATGTGGCCTTCTTTGACAAAGCCCTTGAAATCCAACCCAGCACGGGCTTTTACATCGCCTCCTAGAAAACGAGCGTTCACTTTGACATCCTCACAACCAAGGTGAAAGAAGTGTGCTCTCGCCCCTGCTCCAACCGAAACACCCCACTCCGATGCTTCCAGCCCCGCGTCAGTCGAAAACTCCAGAAAACTGAAGTTATCGTCCCCGTCAACCCGAGCACCAGTTTTAAACTTCGCTATGTCAACTTTTGCATAGGTTCGATCACTAGAGTTATCATACTCCATCTTGGGGTTTCCTGTGAGTTAGAATGATGTCAATGTCAGTAAGTGCCACTGAAATCATATCTAGCCTAATTTTTAATATGAAATGATATACTAGATGAAAATTGATGAGACGTACGACCCTTCATGGAAAACAGCTACAGCCCCGGCCTAATTTTTGGCTTTATAAGGCAGAAACTGTTGTTGTTGCTCGGTACTTTAAAAAAGGTAGGTGGGTGCAATAAATTAAATTTCAAAGGGACATTTGCAGAAACTGCAATACAATGTGGTAATGAAGTGGACAAAAAAAAAAAGAAAAAGAAGATTGAAAAGCCATACCTTCAAAATTTTTCTCCAGCCTGTGATGATGCAGTGAAAAGAGTGCTGATGGTGTGTGACTGAGGTACTTCACTGACATCGATATGCTAATCAATCCGCCTTTTCTAAGAATTGTTTTGAATTCTTTCTTCACATTGTTTTTTTTTTGTCTGCTTTTTTGTTTTTTTTTGTCAACCAAGAGCTTAGTCTCGTAAAGAGATAAATTTGTTTGATCGATTGCGAAAAAGTCTGAGGTTTAGTGGCTAATCAGAAACTTCCTGTAAGGTACCATCAATCAATCAATCAATCAATCAATCAATCAATCAATCAATCAATCAATCAATCAATCTATCAATCAATCAACCAATAAATCAAACAATATATCTATCTATCAATCAATCCCATCCTTTTAGCTGAAATTTTACGCTTATTCGAGGTAACGGTGTATTTGTTGCGAAGTATCATCCACCACTGCCTTCTCACTACATCCAATGATCTTCGATTCGACACGGCAATGTATTGCAGCTACAAAGCCGGTGTATTTCATGGAAGTGTGACGCCTGACTGTAGCGCAGTGCGAATTTTTACTATGGACTTCAGTAAGGCCTTCGATTTTGTGAACCATACTATTTTGTCTGCCAAACTGAAGCAGCTACCCCTAAATCCGTACATTATCAATTGGTATCAGAGTTTCCTCTATGCAAGACAACGTGTTGTTAGTTATAATTTTTTAGGACATTGGAAATCTGTCAATAGAGGAACCACACAAGGTAGTGTAAGCGGAACGTATCTTTTTGATATATCTTTGAATGACTTGGAGATTTTCTTTAATGGTTGCCCTGTTCTTTTTAAATATGCCGATGATTCCACTATTCTTTCCCCTATCACTAGGAACCGCGACCCGTGTACCGACTTAGTAGGACAGTTCTTAACCTGGTGTAAAGACAATTAAATGGTCTGCAACCCTTGTAAATGTAAAGAGCTGGTTGTTAGAAAGAAAAATCACAATGTACTCTACTCTCCAATTAACAATATTCCTCAATGTAATAGCTTCGTTTTACTAGTGACGGGAAATTTAATGAGCATGTAAGAACCAAGCTTGTCAAAGCAAACAAGTGTTTACACGTCCTACGAACACTAAGAAAGGCACACTACTCTCAGGCAGAGATAGATCACCTTTTTATGTCTCTTGTTTTACCTAATTTTAGCTATGCGCTTTCAGTCTATGGGGCATCGGAGTCCGGTTATACAAAATTTTTTAGACCGATGCCATAAACGCCGTTTTATTTACCGAAACATTTTAAAGAAATTAATATCAACGGATTGCCACCCCCTGAAAGATATCATTCCAGTCCAGAAGACTTATGTACATAATCTTAGGAAAAAAGGCTGCGCACGCTTGAAAATTAATACACAGCGTTTTATGAAAACCTTTGTAAATAGGTTGATTTTTAAGCTCCATTTATTGTAATGACACACTTTTTTAATATATATGTAGATATTTTTATCATAGTTTTTTATCTTCCTTATTATTGTAGCATAAGATATGTAGTTTTATCTTTTGATGAAATAAAGACTCATTATTATTTATTATTATACATGGGGGCTCCAACCGAAAGGAATACCTTTTTCATTTTTCAGGAATATAAAAGGGTAGGGATTTCACTAGTTAAAGTATAAGAAAGGGTAGGGAAATCTGTCATTTGGGTCTGTAAAAAGGCCCAAATTGGCCCAAAGAAGCATTTTATGGCTTTGAAAAATTCTGGTTTTGTGGCAGAGCGTTGACAGCAGTTAAAGGAATACAAAGCTCTAAACTAGGTATGTGAAAGGGGTTCCAGTTGTCAATAGAAGCTCCGCCGCCAAACTTTTCCCGCAGTAGCTCAAGTGAGCCTGCCCACAGGCTAGTCAAAAATGGTAATAATATAGTAAGGGGTTGGACCTCGGAGTGGAGCCTTTCCATGTAAGACTTTGTTGAGTCAGGAGCCGGCTCCTTGAATATATCTCTCTTCCTCCTCCCTCCCTGTCCTTTTTCAAGGGGGTGATGAACCTTACGCGCAAACAAATTTCCGATTCTGGCGCGAAATTAGTGAGGATTAATGTTAATGTATGCTGAATGGTATTTGATACAATGAAATCTTGCATGCAATGACACAACAATGTTAGGGACGGACCTTTAGAAAAGTTATTGGGGGGTGGGGGGGGGGGGGGGGAAGTGGGTTTTTTTTAGCTCGCAAGGATTTTTTTCTGGCCGATTGCCTGTGCAAGAATTGTTTTTTTAAAGGAAACCCTTCGCAGGAATTTTTTTCCCGGAAAATTTGTTTCATACCTTTTGGCTCCCATTTACACATTGAAAAGTGGTCCGAACCAATTTTTTTAACCGTCTACACGGTTAACAATTAGGTTAGGCTGATGATCGAAAAGTGCATAGTTTTTATGCGCGAAACCACCTTAAAGCACGGCAGGCTCACATGAAGAAGATGGTACGGAACGAAGATGCGTTTATACAGAAATTTCATGAAAACATGGTACGGAAGGTCGACAGTGTTTCTGATCAACACAACAGCCTTATGGAAGAATTCAGTACTTCACTCGCCAGCTTTTGGGTAACAATATCCTTGCTTTTAACTTTTGTATTGATTTCATTGATTTTATCTTTCTTTATTTTTATCATCATTTATGCATCTATTGTAATCGCGTTTTTAGCGATCAATCATCTATGTCGTATGTAGATGTTTATACGGAAGCTGTTTTTATTTCAATGTTTAAAGAATGGCATGCATGTGATGTATTAGACAAAACAAATCAATTGACCGGAAATGTTTACGTAAAGATTCCGAGGTAACAATAAAGGGGAATGAAGATGTAAGATCTCGCTATGCAAAGTATGTTTTGTTGCTAGGAAAGGTAAACAGAGTGATCGTGTACTCCTTTTGGGCTTTTTTACGGACCGAAATGGCGCATTTCCCTACCCTTTCATATACTTCAGCTAGGGAAATCTCTACCCTCTTTTATACCTGAAGCTAAAGAAGACACCCCTTTCGCGTGCACCTAACTGCCCCCCCTCCCCAAACGCCTTATGATTGTTCAAAAAATTGAATGAGTTCATTTTAATCCGGTCGGTTCGCAGTGTTTTAAATCAAACCTTATAAAAATATTACTAATAACAAACTAAAAAAATCTTTTCTTGGCTTAAAAACTATGTCCAAGTCGAAGCAATTTGGTTTAGTTTAGACAATTTATCTCTGATCGGTTCCCGGCTCCAACTAAGCTCTATAATGTACTGGTTCCCTGCTAGCAGAGGTCTCTCATTTTTCCTATCATTTTTGCCTCGTCTTGAGAGACCTCTGCTAGCAGGAAAGGTACTGGGATCTTTTTGAAAATCGAAAAAAATTATCCTCAGCGAGAAAAACCAATGTGTCCTAATCACAAAAATTAGTTTCCGCAAAACAGAAAAAATCACCAATCCGCAAAGATTTCGTACCACACGGTATACCCGCCAGGCTTGTTTTTATTTGTATCGGCCATCAATAACATAATGCAATTATCAATCATCTTTTTCATAGTCTCAGTTCAAACAGTTGAAAGAGACCCGTGGGTTGGGGTGGTGTCCGGGATAGGAATGGGTTTAGCAGGGTTACTTCTTCCTTTCATACGCAGTCAGCTGTCTGTTGTGGTAAACTTCTCGTTTTCATACAATACATAATTTCTACCTAGTCTAGGTTTCAGTTCTCTAGCTAACTCTTGAGAGATGAGATATAAAAATCAGTCGACCATGTTTCCCTTTTTGTTTTCTCATATAACATCGGTCAATGTCTGGTGATGGCTCGGCGGCAAACTGTGTTTTAAATGTCTTAAAGTGGTACAACTATGGGAAACGGCAACACAACACCAGGAGTAGGAACTATTCGGCGAGTGATACAAGCAAATCAGAAGTTTAGAGCGAAACTTGAATTGTGGGAGAATGACCGCAACCAACGGGAACCGTGGAAATCAATTCTTCAAAACGGTCCTTCTGTTGTTTACGAGAGACGGAAACAAGTGATACAAGCAAAAGACGAGGGATCGATAAATGATTTAAACTCTCTTCTAGAAGGAAAATTGCCGACGAAGGAAATTGCTGTGTTTTTGAGCTCGTCGTTCACGGATATGTTAGTAGAGGGAGATTTACACTGGATTTACTGATGGAGGATACTTATCCGTCTCTACGCGAATGAGGTGGGTTGAAATTGATATTACTTGGAAAATGTGAAACCTTCACTGTACCCGAAAGGTAGAAAGGCAGACTTGGTTTAGTAAGACCAATGCATGAAGGCAGTTTTCGATTCTGCGGTGATATTATGAATTGATAAATGATAAATGAACTGACTGTTAACAAATGGTGTGATATTACCAAAAACATTTTCGAATTTGAACATTTGCCCATTTTCTTTGTACTTTTGGCTTCTTTGTAAGAAGCCGAAGCTTTTCAAATTTGGAGCTTTGGACCGTAAAAATGTCCTAGTTGTGTCGCAGCATTCTGGGTGATGAATCAGACGTGATTTCAGGAACATGTCTTATAAAGTTCCTCAAAGATATGAAATGGAGCAAAAAGTAGAAAGAACAGAGCAGAACAAAATGCATTGTCAGACACGGTTTCACTTAGTTAAATTAACCCTCAGACGTATAAGGGTGGTGTATGCCACCTCCCCCCCACCACCCCCTGAGGTTTTTTTGGAGCTTTTCCCCAAACGATTAAACATTACCACCTCACTTTTTCAGGAGCTGTTCGTTTTTTGAGACAAGTTTAGTGATGGTCACTTTCTATGGTTATGAGATATGACGTCAAAAGTGGCAGGTGGTCAAGCCATTTTTCAGCAAAAATGCATGTTTTTTCAACTACTTTCAACGATAAAAGTAAAGCTTGTGGACAAAATGAAGCAAAGTACTTACTTATGGTATTTTTCATCTCAAGCAGAAAAAATTACAAATTCTAGCATTTTTTTACGTGATTTCTAATTCTTCGTAATAAAATCCAAGGTGGCAACCGAGATGGCGACCATGTTTGGTGAAGTCATAGGTCTCCAGCAGCGCTCCCACCCATAAAATATACCCCATCTTGTAGAGAAGATCAAAGGCTTTCCAATGAAGGTTGAATCTTTTCGAAACATTGCAACATATAAAAAACTCTAGGTTGGGGTTCCTTCAACACCCCCCCTCCCGCCCCCTGGTACCATGGTGGGGGTATGACTCTGCTTGTACGTCCGAGGTTTGATATGAGGTTTGTTTGAGTTTGATATGCTATTGAATCCTTTTTCAAGGTATTCTGCATGGCACCAAAGCCGTATGATAAACACCCTGAATGGGAAACCCTAACAGCTCATTCAGCAGCAGTTCGACATTGTTGTATTGGTAGCAGGGAAAGTGGTCATCCTTTGATTGCCACTGCATCCGATGACAGCTCCGTTCAACTATTGGATACCAGAAACATGCCATCACCCAAAGTCGTCAAATTGCCGGTAAGTAAGGTCAATAACGACAGTCTAAGGCGTGACTTTTTGAAACAGCAATATCTAAGCCAAGATCATCGTCCTTCAATTTAAAAACTGTTTTTTGTTGTTCCTTAGGTACACATCCCATTTCCTAACCGAACACCTTAGTGCTACGCTCGGTGATTTTTTTTTATAGTTACTCTGCGGTAGCTGTCTAGTTTGCGGAGTATTATTGCTATTTCGAATAATGCACATGCATGAAGAAAGGATTTCTTTTTCAATTTGATAATCCCAATATCAAGTAGCCCTTTATTCCAATAATCAATTATATAATATTCCAGTTCGTTTAAAGCATTGCAAGTTGATTAATACACCAGCTTAAAATGTTTTACCTCGATCATATCAAGGAATAATTGATTAAGGGTATCTTCTTGTCATCACTGATATGGGTATAAAAAAGATACAGTAAAAGAGGTAAAGAGTAGCATCCTTGGAGCAGTTTTTCCCAGTTGGAGGTTCAAATCCATTTTTCCAATTCATCTTAACAAATGTCTGGTCCGTACACT
Source organism: Porites lutea (assembly GCF_958299795.1). Lineage (NCBI taxonomy): Eukaryota > Metazoa > Cnidaria > Anthozoa > Scleractinia > Poritidae > Porites > Porites lutea. Next base: position 32,268,652 of record NC_133201.1, on the reverse strand, counting down.
CATTTCAGGTTATTCCTTCACTTAGGATCACGATTATGTTACACTGCTTCTCTACTTTCATGTGGGGTCGCATCGCAGCCTTGCTTTTACCCTAATTACTCCTTCAGACCTGAGTGTCACTTTGTTTTCTTTAATTGCCCAGGATCACGACGGTACAGTTATAGCTTGTTCATTCTCCAGCGATGATAAGTTAGCTGTGAGTTACTCTGCGACTGAGACATGGGTTTGGCAAGCCTTTACACCTGTGCACAGACTACACCAACTCCATCCAGCCTCAGGTGCAGGAGGTAGAACAACTTAGACCCTGTAGAAAAAGATTAAATGTTGTTTCACTGTCACTTTAATTTATCCAAAAAGAGGAGCCACAGTGGTCAGTCTTATGTGGGAAAACCGACAAAAGATGGAAACCGAACTTTAGATATATTATATATATCGTAATCTAGTGTGACATTCGAACAGACCTACACTCAGGAAAGCATTGATTTCTTTTTACTTCTGGTTAAAAAAAAATAATTATGGTGCAATGTTTTAAACCATACACAAAATGTAGCAGAAAATGCATTCTTATTGCAATTATGACTTTCCCTGATTTCGATAAAGAAAGTTTTATTATTAATAATGTTAAAGTGGCGTCATCGCAAGCCTCCTCCAAATTAACTTGAAACGTGGCTATCTAGTCCATGTCAAGGTTTCGTCCTTTGTCTGACATACTTTTTTCAAAACCTATAAAAATAAATTTTTTGTTTCATTCCTCAGAAATCGGCTCTTATCCGTGTTTTTCTGAAGACAGTGATTTTGTAGCAGTGTTTGTGAAGACCGATGTGGACATTTGGCATCTTAAGTCTGGAGTGGATCGTCATGGATCTGATGCAACCCTAATTATGGGAGCTCACAGGTAACTAATGTGATCCAATAATATCCAATAAAGGACATTGTAACTTTAAATTATTGTTATGACTATCGTCATCGTCATCGTCACTGTCTTTACCATCATCATCACCATCATGATCATGATCATCATCATCATCATCATCATCATCATCATCATCATCATCAACATCATCATCATTATCATTATAATAATAATAATTATTATCATTATCATAAATTATCATTGTAATTAGCATTTTAATTATCATTATTCTCACAACTTGTTCATACAAAGATAATAGGGGTCATAGAGTGCACTCGTTTCTTTCGTATTTCCCACAAAACACCTTGTTTGCCACCTAAAATATTAAGCAATGTCTTAAGCAATGTAGAAACAAAATCAAAGGGGTGAACAAGCTGTATTATGGAAAGTCCTCGAGTGGAGAATTATTGATTAATTGAGTTGTACTAAAAATTTAATCTCTTGACAGAACTCTTACCTTCCTTTCCGTTCGCAACCTCTTCACCAAATTCACATCTGATGGTCTCTATTGCTGTTTGCTGACCGAAAGTGAACCTGGTACAGTCCGTTTGTACCTGGCAGTGAATAAGTTCGTCCTAGATGAGTGGGCGAAACACTAGCTAAAGGCCCCTCCACCAAGCGATTTGAATGATCGTGAGGCTTTTGAGCAGAGATTTTCAGTGGACGAAGGAAAAAAGGTATAGTATAGTTATTTCTTTAATTTGTTATTTAGAAGAAAAGAAACTACGCACTACCCACTACGCAGATAGATACCTAACCAACAGCAGTTTGCGCAACACCAAAGAACAGCACCTACTGTAAATCTGAAAACTTCTCGATATTCACCTAACCCTTAGCGTTCCTTCCTACTCTGTAGTACCTAGGTGATAAACTGCGCGTAGTACACCAATCAGCTCTTGTTTTAGAGCATAAAAAGCTTTTATACCAATCCTATTAAAGAGTATAAAGGCAAGAAGGAAAAAGAGGGCCATATGGCCAAAGTTCTCGGAAAGAGGTCACTTCTCAGTTCATAATCCATTATTATCAGACTGGTAAGGCGTGGCGAAGAGTAGAAATGTCAAATACTTATTTATTATCTTTAAGACGTGAGTAGGATCATAAATCCAAACACAAGGGCCCCCAAAAAGCTCGCAGAAACACTAATTATTAGGGCTAAAACTATTTTTATTTATTCAGGTTTTTGGAGGTCAGTTAAAGTTAGGGTTTATGGAAGCTTCGTGTAGTTTTTTTAAACAGAATCCTAATACAAGGCGCTGTTGAAAATTGAGCATAGCTAGCTATCGAAATAAAAGATTTTATGACCGAAATGAGTTTTTTTCTTGTTCAGGTTACCGAGGCAGCCATATCAAAAACATGCGGTAGATTGGCGGTCATAAGTGTACCACAGCAAAGCATTGCTCAGGAAACTCTGAAAGGACCAGTGGAGATACACGTATGGGACATGCACTCCAACACAAACTGGAAAGTGTTGTTATCCTCACAACCATCCATCAGTAGACAACTCATAGTTGGCTGTGATTACCTTGTTTCATTTGTCCAAACACGAAAAAACGTTTCTGACACTGACAACCTGACAAACGTTTTGCAGAGACGGAGCGCAAGAGGCCCTTATTCGCGGCCTGACGAAGCTGTGTTTCAAATTATTGATAAACGTGGATCGACACTTAAATCTTTTCAAATCCCAGGAAAGTTTTCTGGTTTGAGTGTTAATGTTGCTGAATCCACACTGAAACGAATCTCTGAAGAACTTGTTGCATATGAACTCCACGAGGGAGTGGTCACAGCCCAGAATGTCAAAACTAACACAGGGCTAGGCACGTTTACTGTTAACAACACAGAAATTACAGCAGTGAATTTCTCATCGAATGGAAAATCAGCCCTTGTTGGGTGTGCTAACGGAAATCTACATATCATTCAGATGATTTGATCAGTTAGTACTACTACGACGACGGCGTGTAAGACGATAAGCAGACTTTTGATTAGAGGTAGCTGGTTTATTTAATGACTAGATAATCAATAGACCTCTTTAGGTTGTACAGTATGATTTGGTTTCCCAATAGAGGTTCCAGGAGAACTTTAATCTTTGTCTTTTTATAAATTATGCGTACATATGCACGTAAAAGAAACAGTTCTCTAGAGTAGTATCACATAACCTGTATTGGGAAAACAAAAGATACTAGCTAAAGAGGTCCATTGAATAAGTATATTTACTATATAGATACTGATAAAATACCAGGATTTTTTCGTTTACTACAAAGTCATATTTTCGTTGCGGGCAGTGAAGATACTATTTTTATCTTTCACGTGTGTGGATATTGGTGTCGCCATGGTTACTAACATGATTAGCCAATTACAAGAGAGCTTCCCGCTTAGGCACGCGGCAGGTTCTTTTGAAATTTCTTTCACAAAATGGTTTAGAGGTGCGAAGACGACACAGTTACCCGTGACTTTCTCGATGAGCTGCCAAATTTTCACATCGATACTTTGTCCGAGCTTGAGGAACATTCGGGAAAATTTGCCGAAGTCTGATTTGCTGTTTCGAAAATGAAAAAAAAAAGTTGTGTTTTATGTAGGAATTTCATGCTGAAAGTATCTCTCACTATACTTTCAGCACACGACGATAAAATTCGTATCCCCTCGCGGGCATGTCATATCTTCTATATATATATTTTTTCATCAATGACATCAATCATTTTTTTATTTATTTTGGTCGATCTGTCAGTTATAGTTATTTATCTTGCCTGCTATTTATGTGTTTATTTACTATTTATTATTTACGTATAAATTATCAACGTGCCACTTCACGTATTATCAAAACGTATTATAAAATACATGTATTATCGAAGTCCCAATGTTTAGTTGATGATAATCGGGGTTTGTAGAAGACAAATAAATTATGTGTACCTTTTTGAGATCCAGCTGTTTATTGTGATCTACCACATGCTTACGACAATCTTCCCAAACCTTCCACTGCCTACTGAATCTAGGATGCCGGCACAAATTGGTCTCTCAACCAGAGAGGACGTCTCCAACAGTGATAATGTACCCTGCAAGCAGTGGTTTCTCCGGGCCGGACGGTACGCTACTTTGAAAGGAGATAAACCACTGCGAGAAAACGCTTGCCTCTCTGATCAAGCCACCGTCCTTTGCCATGGACGAATGAATTAACTTTGAACCGGTGAAACCTGTTCAAAAAAAAAAGTCAAGACTCGCGTATTGGTTTACGCTTATAAATGCTACGTTAGCGGGAACCTGCTGTGAATTTGCGCTTTTTCAGTCTTTACCGCGATTTTTCATCATTACAGAAACGCGCCCATTGAAAAACGTCGCCCGTGAAAAGTGGGGTACCCATTAGGCTTTGCGAGCAAAAACGAAGTTTCAAAGACTACCGTCGTTTTCGGTCTCTTATGAACTTCATAGCGGTTAACTATTCTCACACTTTCAAGAGACAATGCAGAAACAATAGAAGTAGGTTGCCATTGTTTTAAGTGTTGGAATGTCTTTGTCATTGCTACAAAGAAGAAAATGTTTATGCAAAGAGAAGCATTTTTCTGCCTCGTGCACTAACATAAAACCCTCGCGAATTCGGTAGTCTCGTGCGAATCGTTTTGATGGCAAAACAGTTAAAGCTAATCAGAAACCAAAGTATTCTTCACTTAAAAACTCATCTTCACGAAAATCACTCGATAAGATTGAATAAAAATGTTTGCAGCGTTTATAAATATTATTATCAGAAGCGGTATTGTAGTTGTTTTCAAGAGACGGATTAGATCGCTGTCTAGGTTTGGCCGTTGAATATGTAGTTATAGCGTTCTTAAAGAAAGTATCGCTCTTAATTTTGCCTTATACTTTGCTAAAATCAATATCTTAAATGAGGAATGTAAGTGAGAGTGCTTTTTCGTCGAATTTGCCCGTAAATTTTAAGGTTTATAATATTATCCAAAACCCGTGACAAAATGTAAACAAACTATTAACGCATCGGTTGCGCTCATATTTCATCGATCGATTCGAACACCAAGAAGTTTGTAAAAGGTAGAAATTCATTTTAAGTCAGTGCATTGAATTATTTACGGCAAAATCAACAACAATGATCCGAGGATTTTTCAATTTTGACGCGTTTAACAGCAAAAAGTCACATGCTAATTCGGAGTAAGTTTAGACAGTTTTTAAACAGACTGAGCTATTGTTAGTCGCGTGAAGTTCTATTCTTCATCAAAGAATAGGCAAATGTTGCGGATGTCTGAGCAGGAACAATAACCAGGAAAGGGATATACCCAGGAGATTTCTTGATTGACACTAAATTGACGTCATTTTTCACTTAGTTGCATTTTCACTATCGATGTTTTTGAATGGGCGCGTTTCTGTAATGACCTACTTCGTCAAAGATAGGTGAAACCAAATGGAGTTGGATTCCTAGGGACCATATCCAAGTTCAGAAAGAAAAATAAAATTTCGTCGTTGCTTATTTATGTCCTCCACGAAAAAAAAAGGCATTTTCGCGTTGTGGTCGTGCAAAAACGGCAGAGAAATGTACAAAAAGTGTAATGCACATTCAAAGTTTTCGTTTTGCTTATTAAACCTATTGTTTTGTTGTCGTTCTCGTTGCAGTCGCGTAGTGAAAATTTAAAGTTCTTTAATGTTTTTTGCAAAACAGGAGAAATGACGTCATTTGGTCTTGGCGTCACGTGGACGCGCATGCTCGATGCAGAAGCAAACGGTCGCTCGCAGTGGGTTTTCTCCCTTCGTGTAACGTAGCTTCCGGCCTGGAGAAACCACTGCTCGCAGTATGGTGATCATATGGACTCTGACACGTGAAGAAATGGTAGAAATGGTCTTAGTGCTTTTTTCCTAATTATGTTGAAAAATTTCCATGTGAAACCTGATTTGCAATAATGTAAGCTGACATTGGTAACATTTTTCGTACAATTTGGGATACCCACTGATTCCACTAACGATTCAGTTCTACACACCGTAAAACTATAACGACAGCGTTATCCCAGAAACAGATCACCAGAACTCATAGTTTGCGACCATGAAATTAATCATATCAGTTGTTTACCTTGCTCCAAATCACCCTCATTCGTCAAACGTTCCCTTTGGCTGATACTTTCCGTCGGTACTGTCACAAAACATTCAGCATTTTTTGCCACCGCAAGAACAAAGTGCATTGTTATCCTTCTATAAGCAACGCAGTTTGAAATATTATTTCCTGTGGTGCCCTAGCTATTCTTGTCAACCAGCTGTAGCGTCTGTTAGAGTCAAAGTCCCCATTAGGCGGTCTTAGGAGCCAATGGCGCGCAATTGGTTCGTCTTTATCAAAGCAATAGCGCTTTCGTGCAGAGGCTTTTCTGGTGTGTCACTATATATAAAGACTTGACCGAAACCGAAACCCGCGCATGGAAGCTGTCAGGCACCCAGAGTACCTATCTAATTTGCAATACATCATCTTTTTTTTTGTAACGACTGTGGTTGCACTGCATTAAACGTCAACGAGTTGATTAGTTCACTGAAATCTACTTATTATACATTATTAATTAATGAGCATTCCCCAGATCAAATAGTGCTGTTTAGAACTGTAAACAAGCTTTTGCAGAAATCTCATGAGACGCGATATCCACCTTCTCTTAGCAATGCTTTACTTGCTGATTCATTTGCTGACTTTTTCACTTCCAAAGTTGAAAAGATTCACACTGCCCTTGTGGCAACAAACAGAGATCTATCGCTAGCGGATGATAATGAATTGTTTACCAACGCTGCCGAATTAAATAAAATTCATGAGGTCAGTCAAGAAGACGTCAAGCAATTTGCTTATAAGCCTTTAAGCAAGTCCTGTTGTCTTGATCCTCTGCCGGCATCACTACTTAAGGATTGCTTCCTTGTACTCCTACCTACTGTTACCAGGATGGTTAATTTGTCATTGACAACTGGTTTTATGCCTAATGCCTTAAAGAATACTTCTCTTTCACCTACATTAAAGAAACCAACTGCTGACTTCAAGCAGTTCACAAACTATCGGCCAATCTCAAATTTAAAGTTTATTTCTAACCTGGTTGTAGCCTGCGTGGCAGGCGTTTGAAAGGGAAGGGAAAGCGGGTTTTGGGCGCGAGGGAAACGACAGGGTCGCCCGAGGAGGGAGGGGGGGAGGGAAACGCCTGCCAGGAAACCATTGTTTTCGCCATCCCGCCTACTAATTATGTGTGCAAAAATAACGCAACTGTAAACGACTAGCTGTCAAATAAGTCTGGACGCGATGCGCTAGTAGCAGGGAAAGAAGAGCTGAACTCCAAAGATCTACAATAAGGCTCATTCTGCAATCACATTTATTATTAAAGTAAATTCCTGGAGGCTTTACAACGTCTATAACCAGCGAGAAGAAGTCCTCAAACCAAAAATCGCTAACGATTATAGATCGCTTCGTCTTCAACGATCTGGTCGTTGATAAAGCGTAGCCTGCGTGGTAGGCGTCTGAGGTCAAACAGCAGATAACAAGAACACAGGCAGCACAATTTTTCTTTCTTCTTGTGAGTAAAACAAGCCGTTGGGAGACAACACTTCTCAAAACCAGTCAGCAAAACTCATCTAACTGACAGGTCTTTTCCTTCACACGAGTCTTGTCACTCCTTTTTTCTATTCTCCTTTCAAGCTGAAATAGATGCCTTCAGTTTCTAATCGTTCTAAAACGATGAATTCCATACAGAAATCTCATTACGCCTCACTAACAAGATATTTTTAAATGATTACTGAAAGATCGATCAAGTTACTCAGTAGCGTGATGTTGATTTCAGCCAATCAGATTAAGGTATTAAGGCTGTGATTGACATGTTTTCAAGACGGACCAATCAAGATTTTAACATTCGCTTGGTTGATGGTAAAAACAAGAAAAACAATGGTCTCCTGGCAGGCGTTTCCCTCCCTCCCTCCTCGCGCGCTCCTCGCTTTTCTCTCGCACCTAAAACTCCCTTTCCCTTCGCTTTCAAACCCCTGCCACGCAGGCTAAGCTGGTTGAAAACCGTTTTGGGGTGAAGGGAACTGCATTGGCCTGGTTTAAGTCCTACTTAACCTCCCGCCAACAGTTTGTTAATGTAGAAGAGGGCATGTCATCAAGGCGACCATTGTTGCGTGGGGTGCCTCAGGGATGTGTATTGGGCCCACTGCTGTACCTTGTCTATACTGCGCCGATTGCTGATATCATCAAAAAGCATGACTTACTATTACCATCTGTACGCTGATGACACGCAACTATATATTTCCTTCAATACCGATTGCTGTGCTGATCTTGATGAGGCAAAGTTGAGTGTTGAGAGTTGTGTTAAAGAAATTGACCTTTGGATGTGCAAAAACCTATTGAAACTTAATCAAGACAAAACTGAACTTATCGTCATTAGCTCCAAATTTCGAAATAGACCAAATCTTGAATATGTTCGGGTTGGAGATGAGTTCATTGCGCCTAATTTGTCTGTACGTAACCTAGGAGTCATCATGGGCAATTGCTTTTGCACGGAACAACATGTAAAAAAAAAAAAATTATGTAGTTACGCAAATTATGTTCTCAGGAATATATCAAAGATTCGCAAATATCTCACTCAGGACTGTGCTCAAATTCTCATCCATGCTTTTATTAGTTCTAAGCTTGACTTCTGTAACTCACTTCTATATGGTATTCCAAAATACTTAGTTTGTAGATTACAGCGTGTTCAGAATACGGCAGCTTGCATTGTCACGTTAACAAGGAAGCATGATTCGATTACCCCAATAATGTTCAAGCTACACTGGCTCCCCGTACATTCACGTATTATTTTTAGGCTCCTGTTATTAGTCTATAAAGCACTCAATGGCAAAGCGCCCTCTTACATTTCTAGTCTCCTGAGCCATTGTAAGTGCTCTCGGTCTTTACTATACACGCTCCAGTGGGCAAGAACTGTTTACTGTGCCACTGGCTAAATTAACTAAAGACTTATGGAGATCGGGCGTTCAGCATTGCTGCGCCAAGACAATAGAATAACTTGCCTCTTAGCATTCGTAAATCTCCATCAATCGCTATTTTTAAAGACTTTTGAAGACTTATCTTTTTAAAGAAGCCTATGGTTTTTAACTTTTGTTTTTAATAGGCGGTTTTTTTGTTTTCTCTCTTTTTTTTTTTTCTCTGTGATTTTATCTTAGTGTTTTCAGACCTTAGATTTTTAACTTTCATTTTTTGTATAATGCATATATATTTTTTAAGCTTTGTAACTAATTTATCACGGTATTTTAATATATTTTTTAGCTTTTAGGTTCTACGTTAACCTAAATAGCGCTACATAAATTATTTATTATTATTATTATTATTCGATCTCGGTCTCGAATGTAGTATCGTAAATATAAAACGGGCTTTGAAGACCGACGAGAATCATAACGCAGAATCTCCTTTTCAGAGCCAAACGTTGGCAATCCTAAACGTGACTCTGTGAAAAAACGGCTGCGTGGGTGACTAGCTCGTTGCAAAACCATTATTATCCTCCCGGGATCAGGTACTGTGACGTCATCGTCTCCAAAAGTCCATACGACTACAGGGCCCGGTTCCTGAATGGCCGATTAACGTTAATCCAGGATTATTTTTTTGTCCGTTTTTTTATTTTACATTCCTATGCACTGCTTAGGGTCACATTTTGTGTTCTCATTACTGTATCTCGTAGTAAGGGCTCAACAGTATTTTGTAACCTCGAGTTGCATGTTCTTAGACCAGAAAACCGTGCACTTAACCATCTTTCGAGGAACTTTCTTCCCAGGAGAAGAGCGCTTTCAAAACTTCCCGCTCTGTAGATTGAGAGCGTTTTCAGAAAGATGCGTTCAGTGACACTTTTTTAGACATACTTGTGCATAGACGGCTAATCCGCCAAAACAATGAAAATCAAAGAAATAAACAAAAACAAAAGAAAACATATATATTGCTGACAACAAAAACAAAGTCAATTTTTTGTTCTCTAAAATTTTGGGTTTTATTTATAACTCGTGTGTGCTTTTACACCCTTACCATGAAATATTCAACTAACTTTTAAAAACATGAACGTGAAAGTACTTATTAATAAAAAATATATATACAGATTATTTCTATCGATTTCTAATCACTAAATATTTCAACTAACCACGAAACATGTTGAATGTTGATGAACGCAATAGAGCCAGGCCAGTCAGCTAGATTTCGTTAAACAACAAACAGCATAGTAAGCGGTCCAAAAAAAAATTAAATAAATAAAAATCTAATCGAGTAACTGTCTCTTAGGAAAAATTAGACGAAATTTGGTACTTGTATAGTTTAATGACAAAATTGTGAGAATAACTAATTTATGATTTGGTCACTAAAAGCTGTAGTTTAGTCGAACAGTAAATACTTAAACTATCGGTCTCATCGGCGTTAATTAATCATCATTATTATTTTTCTTTCCTTTTTTCTTTTCCATTCGGCTTTTTTCTTGTTTCTTGTTTACTCTTCTAGTAGACTTCTTGTGAATGTTGTTTTTGGAATAACTGTAACGTATTTCCTCGTTCCGAGGCGTTTGGCTTTCTTGCAGTTGCATAATGTGCATGATCTTGTGCGACAGTTGAACCGCAGCTGGTGGATCCTGCTTTCCGGCGCTTTACAAGCGCCCCGGAACGAGGCATTCTAATGAAGTTGTAAGGCGGCTTGGAATTGGTAAAATCTTTAAAATCCTTCTTTGTCGTAAATTGCTGATAAGTTGAATTTGATCCTGTTAAAATTTAAAACAAAAATATTGAGATTGTTGTGCTTGCTGTAAGTGAAATGAAAAGAATCGTATTTGCTGTTATATCGAGGGCCAGGGTATCTTTTGATGCTTCCTGACGCATGTAAACGATTTTCAAGTTTTTGAAAGGGTTTACTTACACTTCTGTAATTGTCTTTCCAGAAACAAGCAAGCAATCTCAGCAAACGTATGGTTCCCACATTTGTTTTATACAATGGCATCGTTTATTACTACCAGGCGCTTTAATAGGATATCCGATCCAAAACACGTTTATGGCATCGTATATTTAATATTGAAAATTTTAAAGCAAGCTTACCTGTAACGTGTGTGGTTTTGAGGCCAGAAGCTAAAAGTGCACAAAGCAGAGTCAAAACATCATGAAATGGCAACCTGGCGGTAATCTCTGTGAGAAAAATAATTAAGAAATTTGAAAGTTCATATAAAAAGTTGATAAAAACTAGACTACAATATGAAAATAGATTACACAGGTCAAAAGAGATATGTATTTTGCAGAGGTCTTTTTTAGCTCCTCTTGGTCTCTGAGTTGCATCGTACTTCAAGGTGATTATACATTATTTTCTGTTTACCTTTTGAAACAAAGTTCCACGTATTACTCAGTTTGCGAGAATTGTTACAGGGCTGGACGATTTTCTGACCACTTTCCTACAAAACGAAGATGAAAAAGTTCAGCGGTTACCGAAGGCTTGGTTAAATATACTCTTGCATTGATATTTTTCTTCGATGGAGAGCAACAGAAGTAAGTATAAGATTTATCAGCGCATTTATGGCAAGTCAGGCGAAATTGTTGCAATAATAGTAATTATTTTCTGTCAACACTTACTCGTTCAAAATACGCCACAACTTCTGCTTGTGCACTGTCTCCTTCGTGAGAAGCTTCTATTCCACAGAAGAGTGAATGCTTGGCACTATTCTCGTGACTTATTTCGAAATAGCAACGTGGAAAATCTACGGAGTTTCCTGAGGAATTCCATGCATGAGTTGATTTGATAGTCTAAAAAGGAAAGTGAAGTGGAATTTATTTAAAAACAAGATCTACTAATGCTACTACTACTACTACTACTACTACTACTACCACTACCACTACCACTACCACTACCACTACCACTACCACTACCACTACCACTACCACTACCACTACCAATACCACTAACACTACCACTACCACTACCACTACCACTACCGCTACCACTCTACTTGTGCTGGTACTGGTACTGGTACTGGAAATTGGTCTAGTCATCTCCGCTACAGAGACTAGAACTCTACCAACTAATCCAAACATGCCGCGGATAACAAGCGTGGGATTTTAATCAGTATCGTGAAGGGAACTGTTGACAATCAAATTCCCCTTTCGTACCTTTACATTGCTTCCTTTGATTTTCCATCCAGGCTCCAGTTTGCTGAGTTCAATTGTGATGTCTTTATTGCTGTTGGACACAAATATTCCAGCAAGTGGTGTCAGTAGTCTGTTTCCCTTTTCATCTTCATCCTGAAACATTTTCTGTTTCATACGAGGAAAAGAAATAAAACGTAGAAATGAGTTTTCCTATCAGTGTATGTTAATAACTTGAATTAATAAATTGTGCTCTTGGCATTATCGTTTTGCATTACATTGGTTAGCGGTATTAAAGCTCTTTAGCGCCTTTGCCGGAAGGGAGTGATCAATGGCTGGCTGGCTCGCTAAGGCGATAAAATCATGATCATAGAGTAACGAAATGCGGTAACATTTTAAACAAACAGACAAATAAATAAGCATAATAGCACACTATACCTCACAGTCTGGACTTGTATCATCTACAAGATAAACCCAAATCTTCCAGTCTCTTCCTTGTTTTGGTCGTTTAGCAAAGATCGCCATTTGCATTCTTTTCTTGTCATCTTTTCCTGGTCTTCCGAACGCAGCGATCTCGACGTCCTCCTGCAGAGACGGCAAAGTGACTTCGATGTCATTGTGTTTTAATTTCACTTCAGCTTCGGGGTAAACCACCATCAAGCTTCTCCAGTTATTTCCCTGATTGGACACACCTTGGGCTCCTTGTAATATGGGGCGACATTTAACCTCCATATCCCACTCATTTCCGGGTGTCATTAAACAGGAGTGTTCAATCAGAATAGGATGAGATGGTGAGGTACCACTGAGGATTTTATAGCGGCCGCTGATCTGGACTTCTGTTTTATAATCTTCATGTTTCTCTAGTCCTGTTTACAACAATAAATAATCACAAATAGCTCAGAATCGAAGAAAATAATCAATTAATCGAGGGAAATTGTTGCCCAAAGTTTCAAATATTTATATTTTCTCGAACGAGAAACTGTTTCTCTTTTTTATCTAACGAGCTTCTTTTCTCTTTGCTTAAATTTATTTATTTTCTACGTTTACATTTTGGGGCCTACGTACGTGACTACGTACGAGTCCGGTTAAGACAACAAAAGTATAGGATAATATAATCTTACCGAGAAATAATTATGTACATAAAATGAAATATAAAATATATGCAAACAAACGCGCTTAGATTAATTACTCTGTCAAAACCCTTTTCTTGAGTCATCTGCAAACCTTTTGCCTCAGTCTTCGAGCGTAATTTTTCCAGCAACCTGGAATACTTGCAGAAATTTTATTTCAAATTTATACTTACCCATTTAGTTCGTTTTTTAACTCCGTGGAGTGACAGCACCTTGTAGCGGCAATGTTTATTGGTACTGCGTAGAACTCTGTTGCAGCTTCTGCTTTTATAATGACTATTTCATGCTCTGCTGGCATTCTTAATCTCTACCGAAATAGCATCTTTTCATCAATGACTTCCTGTTTAAACCGGTTTCGTACCTTGAGGGACTTTTCATTATTAAAAACCTGTTATGTATGAGAGGAAGTCGTGACACGGAACAACAGGTCTCTTAAGGGTTTTTTCCCAGCTTTGAAAATATGAAAGCTTTCACTTTTCAATCTTTTGTAATGAACTTTGTATTTTCAATTTCCTGAAAAGCAGTGGTCTGAATACAAATTTGCTTGCTTGACAGGCGCTTTATGAGCCAATCGGTTCGTAAAGTAAAAGTTCATTGCGTACATTGGATGCCATATATACTTTTTGTCTTATTTCCTTCGTGTGTAAGGGCAAGCTCGCCTAGCAAAAGTTGCTCGATTGACCAGAGGTCCCAGGAAATTTATCAAGCCGTGAGTAGGGATTTATTTCACCCTAGATATTTTGAGAACGTACCCCCAGAGCCAGGGTAAATTTTACTCTTTGTCAAATACAGGAAGATAACTAGCATAACATAAGTCAAATCTCTGGGGAAGACGTTTTTATCAAAGTTCAATCGTGGCACATGTTTTGGGATTTAGCTTTAATAATGTGTGTTTCTCTAAATCGATTATGAGTCTCATGTAGGTACATTGTGTCAAAAGGATTTCACTAACAATATCCTACCGAAGAAAAATAAATGTATAAAGTATAAATAAAAAAATAAAAAAATAATTTTCAGCTATAACTGAAAAAGTGGTCAACGGGTTACTTACCCATTGAAAATGAAAAGCCTCTATTAACACAAAAGGGGAAAAAAAAAGAAAGAAAGAAAGAAAGAAAGGGGGAAAAATCGAATCAAACTAGCTAAAATATTATCCACGTCATCCCTCGGGGAATCCCCGGCACTTTTATGGCTCTATGTATTTCTTAGTGCAGTACTGGTCAGTTTTGTCTGGATCCCTCGGCAATTACCAGACGAACTCGAATCACTGAGGAAACTTGTATCATCGAAAAGTGATCGTTTTCACATCAAGAGACAACAGATAGCGAAACATTGGTAAAGAAAGGAAAAATATTTACGTAAGTGTCTTTACTATTCAAACGCTGACCCAACTTTGAGGGGCAACAAAAAATTTCCATAACATTTGACATACACTGTATATAGCAGCTTGTTAATATTTATGTACAGGAAGACAGTATATTAAAGCTCTTTTTCCTTTTTCACAGCTGTAATCGATGATGTGTAATCGATGTCGACGTAATCGTGGTTGCGTGCAAAAGTTCCTTTTCACCAAATTGTCAGCGTCACGCCATCAAATTCACACTCACGAAGCCATTATCAGGCTTTAATCAGACAAAAATACGTGTTAAATCGATTAACAAATAAAATATAACAATAAATTTAACATTTTTTCAAAGGGATTCATTCCCTCATAGACGAATAGCAAGCTTTCATTCAAAAGCACTAGTTAACCTTTTTACTGAAAGGTTCTTAACATACTGCTTGGGGAATCCCCTAGTCTGCTATCATGCAGGGGAAATGACCCGTGTTGGCCATGGGAAAGAACACATGGAGTAAATCATGTCTGCGGTATGAGCGACGGGAAATTTAAAGCTTTCGGTTTCATTCTTCGTTGGAGTTTCCACCGACTGACAAACTATTGTCATCTCTATTTCTTTCTTTTCGTTGCTTTTAAAAACTATACCTTGAAGACATTACTATCTTTACCACTTAAACATTGTACACCATAATCTTAAATTCAATTTTAGATATCGATTTGACTCACATAAACACTGTGTTTTTCTAGTTAATGCACCACACCAGATAGCTTCTTTGTTTTAATAGTGGAGCCTGCAACAGCCTATAGAAATTTATATATTTCATAAACGATATTACTTCTTCCGGTTAAAAACTCAAGATTTCTTCATTGAGTCAGCGCATCCAAACGATTGCGTAACAGCGGATGAACTAGTATACAATCAAAAAAGGGATAATATGCGCCAGGCCCTATAAATTAAAGCAATAAGATTCGTTCGTCTCTATACGTGAGGAGGCCAAAGCTTGAAATCAGAGAACGATACCAAACCCGGCTTGAAACAGATGATAGGATCGAAGAATGTTCACACATACACTTCATCTGCTCCCGTAATAGGTAACCTTTGGAATGTCTTGGACCTGACTCCGGCTTAATCAACAATTAGATTACTCGGTTCGAGTTCACACGCTGCTTGAGTATACTTATGCATGAGCTTTTCCTTACTCGAGGTACCTTCGTAGCTGTTCTTAAAGGGAACTTGAAAATCACTTAAATCGCAAAATTGAGATTTGCTTCAAAAATCGTTTCCACGTACAAAGTTATATACCAAGAGACCATTTCCTAGGGATTGCTTTGCAATTTTTTTTTTTAAAGATAATCCAGTTCCGCCTGAACTTGAAAATCGCTTACATTGCAAATCTGAAATTTGCTTTAAAAATCGTCCCATTACGTAAGTAACATACCAAAACACCATTTTCTAGGGATTGCTTTGCCATTTTTATTTTTTAAAGATAATCCAGTTTTCTTTGTAACATTCCTAAAGGCTCAATATTGAGACGTATCAATGAGCTACGATTACACACTCTGACAGCTGTAGGAAAACGTCATATTGTTCAAAGTTTATTTTTGAACACCCCTATTAGCTCAATAATTATATATTTAAAATAGCTAACGTGTTCGTCATGAAAATCGTCTACCTGTTGCCAAAGTATTACATTTTTCACATATCTTTTTCTTTCATTCATTAATGTATCCATTTATGTTTCTCTGAGGCTTTTTATCAATAGTATGTCGTAATTTCTAAAAGGCCTGGGTACGAGATGAAAGTAGTTTTAAGACTCTCCCTGTCAAATACCTACCTTTTATACCAGCGATTAATATCACTTAACAACGACATTATGCAGGACCTATAAACTAAGGTAGACTTAGTATAAGAAGTTATTTGTCTTTCAAGCTATGATGCCTGTGATGATATTGTTAAACAGTTGTTCTGTTTTGCAGTTTTATCTGTGGTTGACAGAAAACAGCGATAAAATCATGATCATGCTGGCTCTGCTAATAACCTTGTCGCCGCTTCAGCGGATGGCGTCCTTGGAAGGCAAAGCTAAAGCCATGCATTGGTCTTTTTTAGTCTGACATCGTAAGCTCAGAAACCTTTTTGTAGCGGGTTTTTTAATGTAAAGAGCGAGGGAATTTAGTCTTTGCTAATTAAGGTTTAAGCCACGAATCCTCTCAGCATTTCTATGGCCTGTGGGGTGAGCGGCGCGGGTAACCTTAGTGTTGATACGTATCAATGACAAAGAAAGGTATCAAAAATGTTGCGTCCATGCCACATCAAAAATGGAAATCCCTCTTTGTCTTTTAGGCTTCGTTATCGTTTTACGCTTATCGTTTTAGGCTTCTCTTACGTTAAATGCCAACTTTCTGCTGATATACAGAGTAATAGTATTTTCCTCTTTTTTCCTCTAGCCTTTTCTGCAGCTATGTCAGACAATGTCTCGTTGGCTGAACAAGAAACATGCGTAGATTCTGAGTCTGAAGATGACTGGTATACTATCGATATCTTCAGCCACGTTCAATCAGAGCTTGATGAGAACAATGTATCCCACAAGCAGCTTTTTCTATACGTAACGAGAGCTGGTGTAAACAGAAGAACCTTTCTGCAGGTACATAACTTACTCAGGGAACTAGGATGGTATAAAAATGTAGCCGAGTGCGCACCCTAGCTATTGTCCACATCATGTGTGGGTTATTTAACAATTATTCCTCGAGCCCGAATGGGCTTTGAGTCAATAGCCCATGAGGCCGAAGGCCGAATGGACTATTGACTCAGAGGCCATGAGGGCGAGAGGAATAATTGTTTTAGTAAAACTCATCTAGTTGGTCAAAAATATCGAGAATAACAAAATTTTAGCTAGTTAAAGCTAGACTTTAATCCTTTTTTGCCGCCAAAAAGCCCGCGCTTTTCGCTACTAGTGGGCTATAACATATAGCCTAGTAGTAGCTCAACCATTCAGAACCTAGCATTGATAATAGACCACTAGTTGGATTTTACTAATGTTTATTATTGGTTATCGTCGTCATAATGTTAAATGCAGATGGGAGAATGAAAATCATATCAGTATCAAACATCATCAGCTTAAAGAAATTGGCTATTGTCATTGTCAGCAACGTTATTCTTCACCGAGCTTCTTAGTTATATTGACTCCTTTATAACAAGTCACCCCTTTAAACTGAAATAATTCACTCAAGCTTAAGGTCTGTCCCATTTAACCAAGATTCTTCACCATTTAACTGCTAAGCGTTGATGTAACGCTTGCTTTGTTAGGGGGAAAAGATCAGAATCCCAATGATCACAGTTTATTCAAACAATTTCTCCTGGAGAAAAACACAGAAACCAGGGACTCTTGTGGCGAAATTGGAGATGGGATCCTTTGAAGCTGTGAAGAAGGTAATACTTATATACGCAGATAAATGTTGACAGCATTTGAAATTGGGTGCAAACTTGTATCGAATTAAGGTACTACAACACAAAAATGAAATCTATGGAAGCGAAGCATCAGTGGATTCAAAAACACAAACTTTACTGACATTTTCATTGGAATTCGAGTCTCCAGCGTTATGTGGAGACAACCAGTGTCTGAAACCAACCTCTTTTAAATGATAACTTTAGAATCAGATTGAACTGCATATGAAATTGATATATCTTTTTATTATTACGAAAACAATTAATAAAAAATGGTAAAATCAAAGCGAATTTTGATCCAAACTATGGTCAGTTTGTAAGTTCAATCCTATTTTAAGCAGCACAGGTAGTTAGTTATTGGATATGGTTACACATCTGGATGAAGAAAGTCAAATAGAAAAGGGTTATCTGTCCTTTAGATAGGTGGAGCAACATATAGCACCTCAGGCCCGCAGCAGTTATCACCCTACTAGAAAGACAACTGGGACGTTTCCCCCCACCTCTCTTTTAGGGTATGGCTGCATGAATTGCGCAGAAATCTGTGGGGTGAGGGGAAGGGGGGAGGGGGTGGAGACGTTTACCTCAAATTATTATTTCGCGCCTCACCTATCCGCATCGAAAAGGGGCACAAGTCACATAGACCATGACAGTCACATTGGGGTCTACTTTTCCTCTTCATTTCAAACAATGTTTTGGGTTCTTTTATGTCCCATTCTAAATGAAAAAAGTTTAAAGTAGGCAAGGGAAACATAAAATTGTCAATGATAAAGTTTTTTGAACCGAAGGAAGATTTTAATCATTTGGTTTATGACCGTTCCGGTCTTTTGGAAACTGGGTTGGTTAGGTTAGCTAATGGTGCTTCACGGTCTTCCGATCAGTGGACTGGTGGGGGGGGGGGGGGGGGGGGGGGCGGAACTGGTAACTAAGCGACGGTTGCTTTTGAGCACGACTTTGCAAATGTAATAGGTATTCGGCAACTATACGTTTTGGGATTATTTAGTGACCTTAACTACAGTGATGTAATTCATGGTAGGTGGATAGACGGAAGATTGACGAGATGCGATTGCTCGAGAAAATGACCTTTACTTTGCCACCAAGCAATGCGTCGTTCATGAAAGTAAAGGCCAAGCTAATCGATGAAAAGAGTGAAAATGAGATCCTCTTGGAAACAGAGCAATTAAACGTCCCACTATCCGTGGTAAGTAATTGAGTACTACCTTTTTTCTCAGGATCGTTATTTGCGCCACTCTGTTTTCTATGAGGGAATGGTACTATCGCTTTTGAGGGCTGTAGAATAGGGCCTAGAAAGCTATGGTTCTTTGAAATGTTGGATCTGATTCTAAAAACTCTAAGAGCCATTCGCTAGTGATGATAACATTGTGGAGTGTTTCACGGTATCTCTCCTACGCCTAAAGTACATGTCGAACACTAGAGGCTTTGCAGAGGAGAAAGAGAAGTGTTTTGTTTCATAATGAACCTTTCTTTCTTTCCTTTTTTTTTGTCTTTTTAGCTTCCCCAGAGCGACACAAAGCCTGCGGTAGAACACGAAACAGCCGAATCGAGTGCAGTAACTGACGAACTTACGATCACGTGACAAAAAGCCTTGCTTTTAAATGACTTTCTGAATGTTATAATCTAATTTTATCCGTGATTTGAATTAAGGTAATGTAAATAAGGACAGCCAAGAGAGATAAACTCAGGAACACTAACACACACGGTGTTACCCTGCTTTATAATTACACTTAAAAACGAAGTTCCCACGGCTTAAGTCAGCTGAGTAGAGATGGTTTTAAAAGGGGTTTTTCCGTCATATCATGAGTGACAAATTACTCCTTAATTTTGACGCGAAATTTCAGCGTCGATCCATTTATAATTACCTTCCGAACGTGTTAGTGCCAAGATGGCGGCAAAGTTTAGTAAAATGTCATGAATGAAGATATCAGAGCATTAGAAGACGCTTCAAAACACCTAAACACACGAAAGAGGTCATCAAGAACGATTCTATAAGAAGATCTTTTATCGAAAAATTCTGAAAAGTTAACATGAACTTAAGCCAAAATTTAAGCTATAAAGTGTTCATTGCGTTGAGTTTTCGATCGATGATCAATTTGATGAACAATGGTATATGTGAGCGTAATTTGCCACCCATGATATAAATAGGTAATCAAATGGGCCTTGTCACCATTTACACGTTCTTATTTGACACCAAGTGTAAATTCCAGTTTGCTTATAAACGATTATCCTTTGCCAGCCTCAGTCATACGTATGTAGCCTACATTATAACCAAAAAGAAGGTGGTTTTACGATTCCTATGAGATCAACCCCGCCCCCTCCCCCCAGAAAGAAAAGATGGAAAACACTTTACAAAAGAAAAGAAAGGAAAGAAAAAGAAAAGAAAAATGTGACGGTGAATGTGGAGTTGGTCTTTCTTCTTTCGTGTAAGAAACATTGGAGTCTGTATAAAGAGCCATCTTCTGTTTGGTATCTAATAATTGTACCGGAGTAAGCGAATTACAAAAAGAAAAATGAACCAAAACTATATGAGGGTCTGGATAAGGTGGGGACAAATGTCTGTTGTCAGTTAAAATTTTGGTCATCTGTCAGTTGTCAGTTAAATTTTAGGCTTTTTGTCAATTGAATGATTATTAATGATTAACTATGAAACTTACAGTACATTGGTATATTTTTCATGCGAAATTCAGCTTAAAAGGCACGTATAATGTAAATTAAATATTAAATTCGAGAGCTAATGCATTAGTACGTTAATTTTTATTAGATTTGCTATTGTAATAAGCATTTCAAATGGCCCTCCATTTCTCAAGTCTTGTGTAACTCTCCTCCACTCGAACTTTTTTGCTGGCCAAAGTCCAACATTTCCAACCAGTAAGCAAATCAAAATTTATACCTTCAGAATATTGTATACCTGCCAACTCTCACGCATTATGCAAGAGTCTTACGCCTCAGGACTAAAGACATCGAACTCACGCATCAAGGACAATTTCTCAAACCAGACTCACAAATCCGGACAAATTGCCCTTTAACACAATATAAAAAAGGAAAATTCAATCCAACAAGGCGTTAAATGATGACTTTGTGACGTTTTTTTTTGTGTCCTAACGAAATCAAAGCACGCTAAAATTCTCCTCTTTTTAAGTAGCTTCGGAAGTGCTCAAACGTCTTCGAAATATGTGCGGACATTTTTGGCAACGTTCGGAAGTCTTCAGAAAGTCGTCGGAAATCTTTGGAAGTAGCCGGGACGTTTCCGGAAATCCAGATCATGAGGTGGAAGTCTCACGTATTTGACTCATGAAAAGTTGGCAGGTAATATTGGGACGTAAATCGTAAGAAAGTCCGTATCTGAATCTTCTCGGTAAAAACTTGCAATTGCTTTTGTAACGCCTTCATTAGCAGCCATCGTATGCTGGCACGTTCTCAGAGGAGCGTAAATTTGAGCAAATGGTACGTGACACACGTGGTCTTACAGTAAATGATTAACAAAGTATGACACTTGAGCGTCTTGCTGCTAAAATTACTCATAAAAACGCACATTTGATGACATTGTCTGACGAAAAGTGTGAAGCAATGCCAAGGCCTTGAAAACAGGTTTTATAGAAAATAATGGACAATCAGGTCCTTTGTCAGTTGTCAGTAAAACCCAAAGCAAATGTCAGTTGTCAGTTAAATTTTAGGCGATTTGTCAGTTGTCGGTTAAAATTTTGCCCATTTGTCAGTTGTCAGTTAACTTCATCCAGACCCAAGAACCCAAAATTTGTTTTATCGCGCTGTGTGTTGCAAACTTCGAAGGAATTTTGGGTTTTTCTGTTCCGTCAATCATCTTAGCGGACCTCTTAGGAAACAAATGTTTATCGGCACGAGTTCAAAAGGTCATGGTTTGTGATTCGTGATTAGTGGATTTCGATCCGTTTCGTTTGTTTCGCGTTGCAAGGTTCGTTGCTTCGTGATCGTCCTGTTTCGGGCAATAGCCTACTCGAGCCTACTCGAGTCACACCCTCAACAAGTACCCTAATTGATCTTATTTTCACCAGTCACCAAGACAATATTCTCTGTTCTGGGGTGACACACGTGGGTATAAGCGATCACAGTCTTGTTTACGCGTACCGTAAAATTTCAATCCCGCCTGTTTCTAAAGGAATCAATTTGATCAGCTATAGACAATTTAAACACTTCAACAGCAATAATTTCCGTAATGATGTTTCGACGCAACCGTGGGACGATATCAAAGAACTGTACGACCCCAATGACATGTGGAAAAAATAGAAAGAATTATTCCTAGGTGTTTGTGATAAGCACGCCCCTGTGAAAACTAAACGCACCCGTCCCACCAAGTCTCCTTGGATTACCACAAATTTGAAAAAACGAATGAATTTCAGAAACCGGCTAAAGAAAAAAGCTGTTAAAACTAAGGATGCGTCCTCTTGGAATCGATTCCGGAAGGTCAAAAATAAAGTAAATCAGGAAATCAAGGCTGCTTAAAAGGCCTATTATAATAATTCTTTTAATAATTATGCCGGTGATCAACGTAAGACCTGGAAGACCATCAATGAATTGACTTCCCGCAAATCTAATAAAACAATAATAAATGAAATTCAATATCAGGGACTAAAATCGAGCAATCAAGCAGAAGTTGCTGAATTGTTGAACACTTTCTTCATTGAGATTGGACCAAGGCTTAGTCGAAATGTTTCGAATGTTGATACCACCTACAAAGAGTTTCTTTGTGGAACTTCTAAGGAGTTTGTCTTCAAGGAAATAACATCTGCTCATATTTATTCTCTCCTTTCAAAACTTTGTAAATCAAAGGCCACTGGATTAGATAGTATATCAGCTAAATTATTAAGGGAGTGCCCTGATCTAATTGCCGAGTCTCTTACTTTAATATTTAATCAATCACTGTTGACAGGAATTTTTCCCGATGAGTGGAAGTCGGCTAGGGTTACTCCATTGTATAAAAATTCTGGTAAACGAAATGATCCCACCAATTATCGACCAATATCGGTGATCCCAGTCGTGGCCAAAGTATTTGAACGGGTAGTCTACGACCAGTTGTATCACCATCTTACTGAGAATCGTATTCTATCCCGTTACCAATCTGGTTTTCGTTCTTTACATTCTACGGTAACCGCATTACTCGAAGCTACCGATAGCTGGGCAGTGAACGTTGATCGTGGCCTTGTCAATGCCTTTGTCTTCTTAGACTTAAAAAAGGCTTTCGACACAGTTGATCATCATATCTTATTAACGAAATTACAATATTATGGATTACGCGGTTCCTGTCACGAATGGTTTACTTCGTATTTAAACAATCGTACCCAAACTTGCCAAATTAATTGCTCAATGTCAAACCCAAAATTAGTTACATGTGGTGTTCCCCAGGGAACAATTCTTGGGCCTTTATTGTTTTACTGTATATTAATGACCCAGCTAATTGCTTGCATTTTTTACAACCTAGAATGTATGCCGATGACACCAGCCTAACCTATGCCAGCGAAGATTTAAAACTCATAAATGACTGCATTTAAACAAGGTGTATATATGGCTATCGGCTAACAAACTGACCCTTAACTTGACTAAAACTGAGTTTATGTTATTTGGGTCGAGGCAGAAGCTATCAAAGCTTTCTGAAACTCCTTCTTTTATGATAAACGACCATCCCGTGATGCAAGTGTCAACGGCAAAACCTCTTGGAGTGCATATTGACCAAAACTTAAGCTGGGAATGCCACATACAGAGTATTTGTAAAAAGATTGCTTCTGCTTTGTGTGCAATTAAAAGAATACGACATCTTATTCCTTTTAATGTATTAATTAATGTTTACGACAGTTTAATTCAACCGCATTTTGATTACTGTAATGTCGTATGGACCAACTGCGGCATTGGTCTTTCCGATAAGCTGCAGAGGCTCCAAAATCGTGCAGCCCGTATTCTAATGTCCGCTAATTCTGATTGTAATGTGGACGATTTGTTCCTGGCACTAGGTTGGCGTAAGCTTAAACACCGAAGACAAGTATCGACGGCTATTATGATGTATAAAACCGTACATGGGATGACTCCCGACTATCTAACATCTAAATTTGTATCTCGTGACGAAATAACTTCTTATCGATTGAGGAATACTGAAAATAAATTAGTCCTTCCACTACCCCGTACCAATTATTTAAAGAAAAGTTTCTCCTATAGCGGAGCTAAGCTGTGGAACAGCCTATCCCATGATTTAAGATCTGCAGATTCTTTACATGATTTTAAACGCAAACTGTGTAGCAACAGTTTTGAATGAGATCATACATTAATACAGTTTTACACGGCATCCTTGAAAAGCAGCTTTTATTTGTAAATAGCTAGGTAGTTAAAATTTTATGAATATATTTTTAATCAGAGTTAGTTTAGTTAGGTATAATAGATCTTAGATTTTTTTTGTACATGCTGAAGGAACCGTGTTTAAATAAAGTTATCTATCTATCTATCTATCTATCTATCTATCTATCTATCTATCTATCTATCTATCTATCTATCTATCTATCTATCTATCTATCTATCTATCTATCTATCTATCTATCTATCTATCTATCTAATAATCGACGAGTTGAGTTTGCTACGCATTTTTTCTGATCTTTCTTATTCTTGTCACTTGCAAGAATAAAGCAACGTCTGCCTCCTTCATTCGGCAAAAAATCCACTCACCATCGCGATTTCCTTTGCTATTCTTGGCAGTCTAGAATCATTCTCAGCCAAGCTGGGCGAGCACGTTACATTGTAATTTTCCTTAACCCCGCCTTCTCTAAAATGATTGACGGAACAGAAAAAGCCAAAATCCCTTCGAAGTCTGCAATACTCGCAACGCGATACAACAAGTTTCGCTGTAATCAATCAGTGTTTCGCATTATTAAAAAATGGTCGTTGAGTCTTTCTTTACTTGCTGTGTTAAAGCGATGGAGCGGTTCAATAATTGATTTGTTACTGGAAATTTCCTTCGGTTGCGGGGTATTAGCTGTTAATTATAACATGACATTTCATATATTGAGGTATTTCGATAAGGGCTTGTAGAGAGAGTGACTGTGTTGGCATCTAGGTTACTATCAATTAGCGCTTAAATCTATGTGTGTTTAAAAGCTTAAATTTACGTTGTTATCTTTTCATGAAATCATAGGAAGGGTTGTGGAGTTTTGGGCTTAGTTCGGACCCAAGTTTCCTATATTTTTCCCTGCCCTTTTGCGTTTTTTTTGTTGGGTTTTTCCTTGCCTACGGTAGTAACCCTCCCCCCGACAAAGGAAAAAATGAGAGAGGGGGAGAGGTGTGGCTACATGTAGGCTAGGTTTTTCCTGGCCTCCGAGTGTTTTTTGATGGACACGTATTCAAAACTTCCATAATTTATTCACGCTGTATTGTTAAATATTTTGGGCCCAGTATGGTTTTCTAATGAAGCTTATTATAATGAAGCTTATTATAATCGGCGCTATACGGGGCAATTATCCTGAATGTTAATTGTTCATTAGACTACAACGCAGTCCGTATTTTTGTGTGTTCAAGTACGTGCGAGCAGTCGAACAAAAGGTCTGGAACGAGGCTGAAAACAGAGAGAGAGAGAGAGACTGGGAGAGACGCTAAAAATACGTTTTTTTTTCTCGCCTCAGACGCCCTACGGACGTAAGATTCTTACGCCACGCTTTACCGATTTCTTTACTGATTTTGAGAAAAAAACCGACGGCTTTGCAGTCTAATTGTTCATTTTCATTTGAGTGGAAGCCTGTAAAAAAGAGATACTATCATTTGAGTAACTGATCTTTTCTATCTACTGTCACATGACGACGTTCCTCTCCAGTATAAGGTAAATGTTTATTATTTCTATTTCTAAATGTTGAAAGCATATTTAAACTCGGGTGAACTTGTTTTTTTTTTTCCAAATGCTAAACTACAATTACAAAAAATTAAAAAGCTACTAAACAATTTATTACAAAGATCAACAAACTATGGGTAAATATTCTATCTCCGCCTTCTGATAATCTCAAGCCTGGCACTCCTTTTTAAAACCTCAATAGAGGCAGAGTTTCTAACATCATTGGTAAGGCTGTTCCAATATTTAGACGCCCTGAAACGGAAGACACACTGTGCGGCGGAGGTTCGGCTCTGAGGGAGGTTAAGTTGATTGTTCTGTCTAGTGCAATGTGAGTGAGTTTCTGAGCTTTTTACAAACTTAGTATTTAAGTAGCTGCGCACAAGGTCTTTGAGACATTTAAAGATCATAGTTTCATCACGTAAGCATACTTAGCTCTTCGATGAGCTTCGGTGAGCAAACCAAGTTCATGTAACACTGGTGTAATAAACGTTTTTTGTTAGTAAGTATTCGGCTGGCAAAGTTTTGCATAAGTTGTAGTTTATGAATGTTTTCTTTAGAAGTTCCAAACCATACGGTCGAGCAGTAGCAGAGTTTGCTAAATATTAGAGAATTTAGGATTATGCACAGTACCTCTTTAGAGAAAAAGTGTCGTACCCTATTTATTTGAACTAATGCTGACAAAAGAGAGAAGGTTAGTGAAGCGATATAGCCATTGAAGGGCAGGTTCGAGTCAAGTGTGACGCCAAGGTCCTTGGCAGAAGTTCCAGGTACTAGGGCTTGACCAAGGAAAGGTACGGTGATGTTGCTGGGCAACTGGGAGATAAGATGCCTCACCCCAAACAGGACAAACTTGGTTTTTTCAGGATAGGTCAAAAAGTGGTTAGCGCAACACCACTCTGAAACATATCTGAGATCCGCAGCAACTTGACGTAGACATGAATCAATGTCCTTTGACGCGAACGAAAAATATATCTTAGTGTGTAAGATCCAATGTTACTAAACTTGATGACTTCGGGTAGATCATTCAAGTCAGTGTGGATCTAAAGATTCACATATGATCCTGTTGCTTGTGTTCCTGTTCACTTTTTTCTTCACTGCCGCTCATTTTCACCCTGCTGGTCGCTAGCATTTAATTCACATTTTCTCACCACTGTTATAAAATTTTCGTGTTATACTTGCAATGAGATAAGTCTCCTTTGTTTTTCTTTATTTCTCGCTTTAGCTCTTATAATTCTCTGTTATCTACGTCAGGATAGACATAATTGAAATTTAGTCGAAAAAAGACTCGGCTCTCTTGTACTTTTTCTCTCTAAACGTCCGAGTGGAAATGCAATTTACCGCCAAAACGTACAGGTTCTTGAATGAGAAATTTCACACCTGCTTACATGTAGGGGTAGACGGACGGACGGACGGGCGGTCACGTGTTTACCAAAATTTCTCGTTACCATTTTTTTCTTACCCATGGTGCTCCGCCATGAATATCGGATGCCGTCCAGAATGAATGACGTCGTCAAGCGAGAAACTTAATCAGCGTTGTTTTGACTGTTTTGGTGATCAAGAAATGCTTTTAATTAGTGACTACTTTCAACGAAAAATACATTTTACAGATAACAATAAAACAAGCTGAATTCACGTGAAAGAGGCGGTCATAGTGGAGGTTCGAATCCGAGCGAAGCCACATTTTTCTTTCCTTTGCCGTACATTTTTTGTCAGTTTTGTATTTTTGTTTTGTTTCGTTTTTTAATTATATTTTTCCCTTTGGCTTGTTTCCCTTTATATTCACTGCTGACGCTTTACGGCTTCGAGAGATTTTTGCGATAACGTATTTCTAGTAGGATGGGAATTGCTCAAGTGGCCAATTATATTGATTTATCAAGAAGTATTAAAAATTAGAAGTCGCGACAGAAATCTTACTTTTTTCCTTTCGCTACCTCTTTACAAAATTCACATTCTCTATTGCTGTTTAGTGACTGAAAATGAACCTGGTACAGTCCGTACCTGGCAGTGAACAAGTTTGCCATAGACGAGTGCGTGAAACACGAGCTGAAGGTCCATCAACCAAAAGATGTAAATTATCGCGCTATTAAACATAGATTCAGTGGATGAAAGAAGGAAGGTAAAGCAGTGTTGTTTCTTTAATTTGTTATTTAAAAGAAAAATGACGCGCTACTCACCACGCAGATAGATAACTATTAAAACAACAACAATTTCTGCGACACCAAAGAGCAGCACCTACTGTAAAACTGAAAACTGGTCGATCATCACCTAACCCACGGCAGCCCTTCCTACTCTGTAGTTAGTACACCTATCAGCTCTTGGTTTACAGCAAAAAGGCGTCTATACCAACCTTACTAAAGAGTATAAAGGCTGGAAGGAAATTTAAGAGAGGGCTATTTGGCCAAAGTTCTTGGAACTGCATGGGTGACCTATTAGTTTTATCTCTGAAGGCAACGACAATAACCAGTTTAACATCCATTAATATCTGACTCGTAGAGCGTTGCGGAGAGTGGAAATGTCAAATACTCCATCATAATGACATAAATCTAATCCCATTAGGGGTGCCACGAGGCTTAAAAAAACACATGTTTACTTGG
Source organism: Porites lutea (assembly GCF_958299795.1). Lineage (NCBI taxonomy): Eukaryota > Metazoa > Cnidaria > Anthozoa > Scleractinia > Poritidae > Porites > Porites lutea. Next base: position 32,240,291 of record NC_133201.1, on the reverse strand, counting down.
CTAACTAAAAACAGTAGATAAATGACCAAAAAGATTTGGCTAAAAAGATTTATAGCACGCAGGTGTGTCGACGTGACCGAGGTCAATGAAATTAGAGGTCTCTGAGAGCTTCGTAGTTTTTAAACAGAATCCTATTACAAGACAAAACAGCTTGCCATCTACAAGTTAATTATGACTGAAAATAGTTTTTTATTCTTCTTAAGGTCACCGAGGTAGCCCTATCAAGCACATGCGGCAGATTTGCGGTCATAAGTGTGCCAAAACCATTGCTCAGGAAACCCTGAAGGGACCAGTTTTAGGTACATCTATAGGACCTGAACTCCAACACAAACTGGAAAGTGTTACTATCCTCACAACCCTTCATCACTCGACAACTCATAACTGGCTGTGGTTACCTTGAGACATTTGTCCAAATACGAATAAACACATTTCTGACACGTACAAACCGGGCAAGCACTTTGCAGAGACGCAGCGCAAAAGGCGCTTATTCTCTTGCTGACGAAGCTGTGATTTAACAGGGGCACCCAGAGACTGTTTTCTGTAAAATATCTGTTCGGAGAAGCAAATGTTGCCTAGAATTTTCTATTGCTTGAATACGGCTAAATATTTCTAGATGAGCGTTCCATTTAGCTAAGCTTATCTAAGAAATTCCCCACCATTTTCTGAAGTTAATTTTTTCATATTTTACTCCTGATGTTAGGCTAATTTTCGTAGAAAAAGCAAACCTAAAATTTTCGGATTCAAAAATGTGATGGAGAGAGGAATAAGAAAAATTCTCACTTTCGTAAAACGTTTAATTGCATCTAAAATTTTCGGTAAAATAACACAGATTAAGCCCTTGTAATGTCGAAAAGCCTCAAGTTCCCCTAGGATGACAGAACAGATACAAATGTTATAGCGTGGCTTATAATAAATTTTGGAGGAACGTATTTCGGAGGAAACCGTCGTTGGGTGCCCCTGATTTAAGTTATTGATAAACGTGGATCGACGCTTAAATCTTTTCAAATCCAAGGAAAGTTTACTGGTGTAAGTGTTAATGTTGCTAAATTCACGCTGTAAAGAATTTTTGAAAAACTTGCTCAGTGCATATGGGCTCCACGAGAGAGTAGCCACTGCCCAAAATATCAAAACTAACGGAGGATTAGGCATGTTTACTGTTAACAACAGTGAATTTCTCATCCAATCGAAAATCAGCTGTTGTTGCGTGTGCAAACGGGAATCTACATATCATCTGATTCAGAAGATATGATCAGTTAAGCAGTGGGCAGGAGATTAAGCAGACTTTGGCCGGGTTGAATGGTTAATTTAATATTTTGATCAATTGTGGGAATTTATTTTGCATCGCTTGCTATTCATTTATTTATTTATTTACTTATTTATATATAACTTTTGTGCAAATATATAATTTTCAATGTGCAAGAATTATCAAAATATCTGTTGGTATGTAACTTTATCAGGGTTACAGAAGCCCAATAAAAGGTTTGCACTATTTGTGATCCAAAATTGCAATTGTATCCACGAGACATGCACAATGCGATCGTTGGCGGTCTTCAAGGGTGTATTTCCACAAAAACTTGTATACATCCAAACTTGAACCAATCGGTATGTGAAAAGCTTTTGCACTGAAGGGGGGAACAGATATCCTTTGACAAGAAAAAAAAAAAGTTCTTCTAACATTAAAGTTCCGGTAACTTTTTCGGGCACGAAGCCATTTTTAAATAATGATTATAAAAAATCATGCATACCCTCTCCTTTAAGTGGAAGTGCATTCTATCAAAACGTTTTCGTTGCGTTTTCATAGTTATTAAATTGGAAAGGTTACGAGTCTCCTCTACTGTGCCAAAATGCAACCAATCATTTTCTACTCTAATATAGTTAGTTTTCTCATGACGTCATCAAGAGATCCAGCAGGAGAATTATCGATCCTTCTGAGTTCTTACCTTTATGAAGTATTGGAGCAGCTAAAAACTAGTAGGCAGACAAATTTTCACTTCAAAAGGTCTCTTCGTTTTATGATATAGTAGGCTTGAATTTCTAAGCTTTTGAGTTACTCGACATTTACATGGCGGCCGACTCGTACCAAACCAAACACTATTTTTAACATATTTTTGATATATTTTTAAAACTGTTTTAATGGTATTTGAGAACTTCGTTTAAAACGGGTTCCAAATTCTATTTTATATGGTGTTTTAACCTGTTTTTAATGGTGTTTTTACGTGTTTCTAAAGGTGGTGTTTTTACGTGTTTTTAATCGAAAGCCGCTGTTCTGTAGGTTAAAAAAGTGACTTCTTTTGGGGGATTATGCTATCTGAAATCTGACAGAAAAGTCACTGTTTTAGAAAAAATTGAGATGAACACACGCATTCATAGAAAAACTCAGTGACAGATTTTTCTGGTCGAACAGCTGTTTCCTGTGGTGTATCCTCTCGGGATCAGATACTGTGACGTCATCAATGAAAAAAGCAAAACAAAACAAACGCAAGAACAAAAATGTGCCGTTGCGTATTAACGAATGCATTGCGGTATGTACATATTGGTAACATCAAAAACAAAGTCAATTGTTCTCTAAAATTTTAAGTTTTTATTTGCCCACTGTGGACGAAGGTATGACTTGAATTTTTTGTGCTTTCAATCTTTACCATCAAAGGCGCCATTAATAAAAAGTTTTAAAATTAAAAGTAACACATTTCAGTGTGGTTATCAAAATGATTGTTACCTCTAGCTAATTAGGAAATTTTGACTTGAATTTGTAATCATTGAATGTTGGAACTAACCACGAAACATGTTGAATGTTTATCAACGCAATAGGGCCAGATCATCAGCATATCAGCTAAATTTCGCTTAACAACAAACAACATAGTAAGCGGTCAGAAAAAATAAAAACAAAAAATAAATAAATCTAAGGGAGTCAATGAATGAATTTTGGTACTGGTAGTTTAGTGACAAAATTGTGAGAATAACCAGTTTATACTTTGGTTGCTATAAGGTGTAGCTTAGTTGAACAATGAATACTTAAGTTATGTTTCATTGGCCTCAACTGATGATGATTATTTTTCTTTCTTTTTTTTCTGATCGGCTTTTTTCCTTGTTTCTTGTTTACTCTTCTAGTAGACTTCTTGTGAACGTTGTTTTTGGAATATTTGTATTGTATTTCCTCGTTCCGAGGCGTTCGTCTTTCTTGCAGTTGCATAGTGCGCGTGGTCTTGTTGGACAGTTGAACCACAGCTGGCGAATCCCGCTTTCCTGCGCTTTACCAGCGCCCCGGAACGAGGCATTCCAGTGGAAGGGAAGTTGTCAGGCGGCTTGGAATTGGTAAGATCTTGTAAATTCTTCTTTGTCGTAAATTGCTGATAAGTTGAATTTGATCCTGTTAAAATTTAAAACAAAGATTGTGAGATTATTGTGCTTGCTGTAAGTAAAATGAAAGGAAACCTATTTGCAGTTATATACTAGATTTGATGCTTATTTATTTTACGTATGTCAACGATTTTCAAGTTTTTGAAAAGTTTACTTACACTACCGTCATTATCTTTCCAAAAACATGCAAACAACGTCAGCAAAAGAAAGCTATACTGAAATTTATAAAGCAAGCTTACCTGTAACGTGTGTGGTATTGAAGCCCGAAGCAAAAAGTGCACAAAGCAGAAAGAAAACTTCATGCAATGGAAACCTGGTGTTAGTTTCTGTAAGAAAAAAAAGAAAAAAAGATAGAAAGAAAGAAATTCATTATACAGGTTAAAGGAGCTATGCATTAAGCAGAGGCCTTTGTTTTGCTACTGGTTTCTGAGTTGCATCGTACTTCAAAGTGATGATACAATTTTTTTTTTTCATACGGTCTAATCGAAGCTTACCTTTTGAAACAAAGTTGCACGTATTACTCAGTTTGCGAGAATTGTTAGAGGGTTCGACGATTTTCTGACCACTTTCCTAAAAAATAAATATATATAAAAAAATGATTATACATTAAGAGAGATTAATAATGTGATACAGCAGTATTTTTTTTTTGTCAACACTTACTCGTTCAAAATACGCCACAACTTCTGCCTCTGCACTGTCTCCTTCGTGAGAAGCTTCTATTCCACAGAAGAATGAATGCTTGGTACTATTCACGTGACTTATTTCGAAATAGCAGCGTGGAAAATCTACAGAGTTTCCTAACGAATTCCATGCGTGAGTTGATTTGATTGTCTAAAAAGAAAATTGAAATCCAAATCATTAAAAACAAAACAAAAGCAATTAAAGTGATCAAGCTAAGTTAATCTTTTGTTTTTTTAATTATTGATTAATCACGAAAATATAAGCAACATGAGGAATAGGTAGTGGTCAGAGCCAAGCCCAGTTTTCATTACTTTAGAACTCAGACCTCCATAGCCTCGAGAGGCAGGGCCCATTATTCTCACTGATGAAATTCTCGCTTCGATTAAATGTTGATCTATATCATCACCAAACAGCTACATGTAACTTAGGGCACTGGGTTTTTCGCTTTTTTTGTATGTGACATCCAAACTACACGGGAGAATCGGGCTTAATTTCTCTCGCTCTAGAGACTGACAGCCCTAAACTAATCCAAACCTGTCACGTATAAAACGTCGCGTGGATTTTAATCAATATTATATCATTAAAGAGGCCAGACTGTTAACAACCAAGTTCCCTATTCACACCTTTACATTGCTTCCTCTGATTTTCCATCCAGGCTCCAGTTTACTGGGTTCAATTGTGATGTCTTCATTGCTTTTAGACACAAATATTCCAGCAAGTGGTGTCAGTAGTTTGTTTCCTCTTTCGTCTTCATCCTGAAACATTTTCTGTTTACACGAGAAAGAGAAATAACATGTAGAAATCAGTTTTCGTATCAGAGTGTGGAAACAACTCAAATTAAGAAATTGTGCTTTTAACTGGACATTATCGTTTTGCATTTCAAGGGTTGGTGGTAATAAATCATGGTAAAGAAATAATGGTGGTAACATTTTAAACAAACAAACAAACAAACAAAAGAAAATAAACAATCATAATAGCACCCTATACCTCACAGGCTGGACTTGTATCATCTACAAGATAAACCCAAATCTTCCAGTCTCTTCCTTGTTTTGGTTGTTCAGCAAAGATCGCCATTTGCATTCTTTTCTTGTCCTCTTTTCTTGGTCTTCTGAACGCAGCGATCTCGACGTCCTCCTGCAGAGAAGGCAGTGTGACTTCAATGTCATTGTGTTTTAATTTCACTTCAGCTTCGGGGTAGACCACCATCAGGCTTCTCCAGTTGCTTCTCTGATTGGACACACCTTGGGCTCCATGCGATATGGGGCGACATTTTATCTCCATATCCCACTCATTTCCGGGTGTCATTAAACAGGAGTGTTCAATCAGAATAGGATCAGATGGTAAGGTACCACTGAGGATTTTATAGCAGCCGCTGATCTGGACTTCTGTTTTATAATCTTCATCTTTTTCTAGTCCTGTTTAAACAACAGATAATCACAAATATCTCAGAATTAAAAAGTCGTTTTACTTGAAATAATCAACTGAGCGAGGGAAATTATTAAAACAAATAATCAAATATTTCTATCTTGTACCCCGAGAAATGTTTTCTTTTTTTCCGTGACCTTATAACGCGCTACTCTTCTCAAGAGAAAAAAAAATCGATTTACGTATTTATTTATTTTTTACGCTTAAATTTGTCACAACGTGCTAGTCCGAAAAAGATAACAAAAGACTAGTATAATATACATATAATCACACAGAGGTAAAATATTAAATGAACCCCCCCCCCAAAAAAAAAAATGTAGATGAAATGAAATATAAAATAAATGCTCACAAAGGTCGTTAGATCTTGACTCCTTTGTAAACCTTTTGCCAGCTGATCAGACTTGGAACGTAATTCTTTCAGCATTAACATGGAAATACTTGTAGGTCTGATTTTATTTCACATTCATACTTACTCATTTAGTTCTTTTTTTTTTTTTTTGTAATTCCGTGGAGTGATATCACCTTGTAGCGGCAATGTTTTATTAGTACTGCATATAATTTTCTAGATGATTCTGCTTTTATTTTGGCTGTTTCGGGCTTTGCTTGCACTCTTATGGGCTACCTATACAAGGTTATTACATAACTAAACTTAAATAACTTAACTTAAAGCACTTCTGTATTTTGAGGGACTTTGAAGTTATTGTGTTTTAGGGGAAGCCCTGACACAGACAAAGTTTCTACAGAAAGGGTTTTTTCCCAGTTTCGAAATGGTGAAACCTTGCAAATCATAATCTTTTGTCTTGATTTGAGGGAAGGGCGAGAGACGTTTCATACAGGATAGATTACTTTTATTTCAATTTGACCAGGATACAAAACTGCATCAACACCGGCGTCTTGAGGAATTTACTCACCCCAGCTATTTTGACAACGGACTTCTGCAACCACGGTAGATTTCACTCTTTGCTCTAATACAGAAAGATCAAAGCCTTGTTCCAAGGCGTTCAGCTTTCTTGCAGTTGCACAGTGAGCGGGGTCTTGTGGGACAGTTGAACCGCATCTGGCGGATCTTGCTTGCCCGCGCTTTACAAGCGCCCCGGAATAAGGCATTCCAATGGCAGGGAAGCTGTCAGGCGGCTCGATATTGGTAAAATTTTCAAACTCCTTCTCTGTTGTAAATTGCTGATAAATTGAATTTGATCCTGTTAAAATTTAAAACAAAATTTGTGAGACTATAGTGCTTGCCTGTAAGCCGGGAATTGAAAGAAAGCGTCTTTGCATTTTAATAGATTTGATACTTGTTTATTTTACGCATGTCAACGATTTTCAAGTTTTTGAACGGTTTACTCACAGCACTGTCATAATCTTTCCAAAAACATGCAAACAATGTCAGCAAACGTATCGTTCCCATATTTGATTTATACAATGGTATCCTTTACTTTTTTTTCTTTAAAAGCCCTTTAATGGGATTCCTATGTACACGTTTATGGCATCGTTCATTTACTGAAATTTATTAAGCAACCTTACCTGAAACATGTGGGATGTTGAAGTCCGAAGCAAAAAGTGCATTAAACAGAGAGAAAACTTCATGCAATGGAAACCTGGTGTTAGTCTCTGAGAGGGAAAATAATAAAGAAAGAAATAAAGAAAAATTGAGAGGTAATATTGAAAAAAATAGAAAAATCATAAAGCCTAGAAATACATAATGAAATAAAATTCATTATACACTGGTTAAACGAGCTATTTATTTTGCAGAGACCTATGTTTTGCTACTGGTCTCTGAGTTGCATCGTACCTCAATTAAGTGACGATACGTGTTATTTACTTTTATTTTTGTTTTTTGTACAGTCTAATTGAAGCTTACCTTTTGAAACAAAGTTCCACGTATTACTCAGTTTGCGAGAATTGTTAGAGGGCTGGATGATTTTCTGACCACTTTCCTACATAATAAATATGAAAAAATCCAGCAATTAAGTAGACTAAAATATGATCATAAATTAATATTTTTCTTCTGCGAAGAGCAACAGAAGAAAGATTAATAATGTATTACTAAATAATATAATACAACCCATACGGTATTTTTTTCTGTTAATACTCACTCGATCAAAATAAGCCACAACTTCTGCGTGTCCGCTGTCTCCTTCGTGAGAAGCTTCTATTTCACACAAGAATGAATTCTTGGTGCTATTCACGTGACTTATTTCGAAATAGCATCGTGGGAAATCTACAGAGTTTCCTGACAAATTCCACGCATGTGTTGATTTGATAGTCTAAAAAGAGAATTGGATGGCAAATCATTAAAAGCAAAAACAAAACAAAAACTAACAAAAGCAAAAACAAAAAAAAAGGAACAGAAAATTAACTGAGCTTGATTACTTTATTTATTGTTTACTTAAATATAAGCAACATGATGAATAGGTAGTGGTCAGAGCCAAGCCCAGTTTTTATTACTTTAGATCCCAGACCTGTATAGCGTAGTAGAGGCTTGTGGAAGTTTAGACGGTAGAGAGGTAGGGATTCTTTTCACTGATGAAATTCTCGCTTTGGTTAAGTGTTGATCTATATCTCAACAAACAGCTATATGTAACTTGGAACACTGGGTTTTTCGCTTTTTTGTATGTGGACATCCACACTACACGAGAGCCTCGACTTGGAAAGGGCAGTATTCTCTTTCGAAAAACAAACAAAAACAGCAACAACAAAGAAACCCTAAGTAGTGGTATTGTCGTGAGAATTAGGCTCTAGTTCTCTCGCTCTAGAGATTCTGACAGTCCTACCAACTAATCCATGGCCAAACCTGCCGCGGATAGAAACGCCGCGTGTATTTTGATCATTACTATATCTTTAAAGGGGGCAGGCTGTTAACAACTAAGTTCACTATTGGCACCTTTACATTGCTTCCTTTGATTTTCCATCCAGGCTTCAGTTTACTGAGTTCAATTTTGATGTCTTTATTGCTTTTAGACACAAATATCCCAGCAAGTGGTGTCAGTAGTCTGTTTCCTCTTTTGTCTTCATCCTGAAACATTTTCTGTATAAATAACATGTAGAAATCAGTTTTCCTATCAATGTATGTTAACAACTTAAATTAATAAATTGTGCTCTTGGCATTATCATTTTGCATTGAAAGGGTTGGTTGTAATAAAGCTCTCTAGTGCCTTCGCCGTCTTTAAGAGACGGTTATGTTTAGAGCGGGGAGGGAGGGGGTTGGGCGGGAGGTTGATCAATGGCTGGCTGGCTCGCTAAGGCAATAAAATCATGATCATAGGGTAAAGAAATGATGATGGTAACTTTTTAAACAAACAACAACAAACAAACAATAAAAAAAAAATAAGCAATCATAATAGCACCATATACCTCACAAGCTGGGCTTGTTTCATCTACAAGATAAACCCAAATCTTCCAGTCTCTTCCTTGTTTTGGTCGTTTAGCAAAGATCGCCATTTGCATTCTTTTCTTGTCATCTTTTCCTGGTCTTCCGAACGCAGCGATCTCGACGTCCACCTGCAGCGATGGCAGAGTGACTTCAATGTCATTGTGTTTTAATTGCACTTTAGCTTCAGGGTAGACCACCATTAGGCTTCCCCAGTTGTATCTCTGATTAAAAGCATCTTGGGCCCCATGCGACATGGGGCTACATTTTACCTCCATATCCCACTTATTTCCGGGTGTCATCAAACAGCAGTGTTCAATCAGAAAAGGTTGAGATGGTGAGGTACCACTGAGGATTTTATAGCAGCAGCTTATATGGACCTTTGTTTTATAATCTTCATCTTTTTCTAGTCCTGCTTAAAACAACAGATAATGACAAATAGCTCAGAATTGAAGAAGTTGTTTTAAAGAAAATACTCAACTGAGCAAGAGGAATTATTAAAAAAATATTCAAATATTTATTTACTATCGCCTGAGGAAGGTTTTCTCTCTTTCATGAACTTATAACGCCCTACTCTTCTCGAAAGAAAAAAAAAGAAAATAGATTGATGTATTTATTTTAATTTTTTCGCTTAAGCGAATATGCGAATAATCACACAGAGATAAAAGATAATATAATTTTTAAAAAATGATGTACACCTAATTGCAATAAGGTTGTCATAGAAAAAAGAAAAAAGCAAAAAGCAAAAAGTTAAATAGGAATTAATTAGCATGTAACACACACGCTTATAGCTAAATAATAATCACGTAATATGAGAGAAATCATTTGCATCAGTTTCTTGCTGTCATTCTAATGCAATTCGAGGCTGATTCATCTAGCGAATTTCAAACGTGCTCGAATTACAGAGCACGTCGGATAACTACCAAAGAAACAATGGCTCATTTTTTTCAATAAATATAGCCTGGGGTAAATTCCAGGAACTCAACGCGTGTTTTAGATTAGTGCTAAATAGAAAAGCCGGTCACAATTTTCAAGCAACAAATACGGGGCGTAGGCAGGACTTTTCATCTCGGAGAGGGTAAGGGGGTCCTCCGCCAGTTCGTCACCAGCTGAGCCACAAACCAAGCTTGGTTTGTCAGGACATAATAGATTGGCGACTGAAAGTGTGACAACTGAGACTTAATATTGTCCGCGTCTATTTACCTTTTTCTTTTTCGAATTGTGCGACTTCTGTTGATGGAGAATGTTGGCTCTAAAATGACTATGGCGCCTGTCTATCTTACAGCGTGGAATTACAGAATTATCTCTTGTTATTGTGAATGAATTCCTAAAGAACTGTTAAATATTGAATTAAGATACGCAAATGTAAATCACATAGCTAATTTATTCCTGTTTGTCTTTTTGCTTTTTGCTTTTTTCTATGACAACGTTATTGCAATTAGGTGTAGATAAAATGAAATATAAATCAAAATGCTCACAAAAGCCGTTAGATAAATGTCTTTCGTCTGTCTTTTCTTCAGCCTCTGTAAACGTTTTACCTGATCAGTCTTAAAACGTAGTTCTTTCAGCATTAACATGGAATACTTGCAAATATTTTATTTCAAATTCATAGCTACGCATTTAGTTCGTTTTTTTTTTTTGTAACTCCGTGGAGTGACATCATCTTGTAGCAGCAATGTTTATTAGTACCGTTAGAGTTTTTGTAAATGATTCTGCTTTTATATTGGCTGTTTCATGCTTTGCTTGCACTCTTATATATAACATTATTGCATAACTACTTCTGATTAAAACACTTCTAATTCATGAGGGACTTGTAATTATTAACAGCGTCACTGTGTTTTAGGGGAAGTCGTGACACAGATGAAGTTTCTAGAGAAAGGGCTTTTTCCCAGTTTCGAAAGGGTAAAACTTTGCAAATCACAATCTTTTGTCTTGGATTGAGGGAAGGACGAGAAACGACTTTCATGCACGATACATTAATTGTATTTTCAATTTGACCTGTATACAAAACTGCAACGCGTCTTGGTGAATTTACTCACCCCAGATATTTTGACAACGGACTACTGCAACCACGGTAGATTTCACTCTTTGCTCTAATACAGAAAGATCAAAGCCTCGTTCCGAGGCGTTCGGCTTTCTTGCAGTTGCACAGTGAGCGGGGTCTTGGGGGACAGTTGAACCACAGCTGGCGGATCCTGCTTGCCTGCGCTTTACCAGCTCCCCGGAATAAGGCATTCCAATGGAAGGGAAGTTGTCAGGCGGCTTGATATTGGTAAAATCTTCAAAATCCTTCTTTGTCGTAAATTGCTGATAAGTTGAATTTGATCCTGTTGAAATTGAAAACAAAAATTGTGAGATTATAGGGCTTGCCTGTAAGTGAATTGAAAGGAAACGTATTTGCAGTTAGATAGATTTGATTATTTTCTATTTTAATCATGTAAACGATTTTCAAGTTTTTGAAAGGTTTTGTTACACTACAGTCATAATCTTTCCAAAAACCTGCAAACAATGTCAGCAAACGTATCGTTCCCACATTTGATTTATACAATGGTGTCCTTTACTACTTGGCCCTTTAATGGGATTCCTATTAGCCATTTCGGAGTTGCGGAGGGGAACTGGGGCGAGTTTCAAATTTAAACTATTCGGTAAACCGACACCCCCACATAGAGCGGTTTTCACTTGACTGTCGAAAGGGATTGGTTTTGGTTTTGGTTTTGGTTTTACTACGCCCTTTGGTTGGCTAGCTAGTGTATTTACTTTGGTTTTGGTTTTACGACAGTCAAGTGAAAACCGCTCTAAATGGCCATGTTGAGATTGGTTATTTGACCATGTTTGGTGCTCTAAAATTGAACAGGAATCACGTTATGGCACTTGAAACATGGTTAAAGATTCCCCAAAACCATATAAACTCTTTAAAATTTTTCATATTTTCTTTTAAACTGAAAAATCGAAAATCACTGTGTTTGCCCGTTTTTAGGGCTATCACAGAATCGATCTTTAACCATGTTTCAAGAGTCATAACTTGATCCCTGTTTGACCTTAGAGCACCAAACTTGTTCAAAAAACCAATCTTAACGTGACCTTTTATATGGTGGTGTCAGTTTAGCGATTAGTTTGAATTTGAAACTCCCCCCAGTTCCTTAGGCAACTCCGAAATAGCCAATGTACACGCTTATGGCATCGTTTATTTACTGAAATTTATAAAGCAAGCTTACCAGTAATATGTGTGGTGTTGAAGTCCGAAGCAAAAAGTGCACAAAGCAGAAAGAAAACTTCAAGTAATGGAAACCTGGTGTTAGACTCTGTGAGAAAAAAAAAATGAGAGGTGATATTAAAAAAAAAAAAAGGAAAAAGCCTAGAAATACAATATGAAAATTTATTATACAGGTTAAACGAGCCACGTATTTTGCAGAGGCCTTTGTATTGCTACTGGTTTGTGAGTTGCATCGTGCTTCAAAGTGACCATACATTTTGCTTTTATTTTTGTTTTTTGTACAGTTTAATTGAAAGTTACCTTTTGAAACAAAGTTGCACGTATTACTCAGTTTGCGAGAATTGTTAGAGGGTTGGACGATTTTCTGACCACTTTCCTGCAAAATAAAGATGAAAAATCCAGCAATTAAGGAGACTAAAATATGATCACAAATTAGTATTTTTCTTTTTCCAAGAGCAACAAAAGAAAGATTAATAATGTAATACAACTGTATTTTATTCCGTCAACACTCACTCGTTCAAAATACGCCACAACTTCTGCTTGTGCACTGTCTCCTTCGTGAGAAGCTTCTATTCCACAGAAGAATGAATGCTTGGCACTATTCACGTGACTTATTTCGAAATAGCAACGTGGAAAATCTACGGAGTTTCCTGACGAATTCCATGCATGAGTTGATTTTATTGTCTAAAAGAAAATTGAAAAGCAAATCATTAAAAACGAAACAAAAACAACAAAAACAAAAACATAAAAACAAAGGATGACTTAGTGTGATCAGTTTATTGATTAATTACTTAAATATAAGCAGCAAGTTGATTAGGGAGTGGTCTGAGCCAAGCCCAGTTTTTATTACTTTAGAACCCAGACCTCCACAGCCTAGTTAGGGATTCTTCTCACTGATAAAATTCTCGCTTTGGTTAAGTGTTGATCTATATACCACCAAAAAGCTACACACAACTTAAGGCACTGGCTTTTTGCTTTTTGTAAGTGGAAATCGAAACTACACGAAAGTATCGCCTTGGAAAGGGCAGCATCCTCTTTCGAAAAACAAACAACAACAGAACAACAAAGAAACCCTAAGTAGTGGTATTGTCTTGAGAATCGGGCCCGAGTTCTCTCGCTCTAGAGACTGACAGCCCTAAACTAATCCAAACCTGTCGCGTATAAAACGTCGCGTGGATTTTAATCAATATTTTATCATTAAGGAGGCCAGACTGTTAACAACCAAGTTTTCTATTCACACCTTTACATTGCTTTCTCTGATTTTCCATCCTGGCTCCAGTTTACTGAGTTCAATTTTGATGTCTTCATTGCTTTTAGACACAAATATTCCAGCAAGTGGTGTCAGTAGTTTGTTTCCTTTTTCGTCTTCATCCTGAAACATTTTCTGGTTATACAAGAAAGAGAAATAACATGTAGAAATCAGTTTTCGTATCAGTGTCAGTGTTAATAAATTGTGCCTTTGGCTTTATTGTTTTGCATTTCTAGGGTTGGTGGTAATAAAGCTCCCTAGCGCCTTCGCCGTCCTCAAGAGAGGCTAATGTCTAGAGCGGAGCAGGAGGGGAGGGGGAGGTAGGGGGTTGATCAATGGTAAGGTAATAAAGTCATGACCAAAAAAATGATTTTAAAATTAAAATGAAATAAAATCATGGTAAAGAAACTATGGTGGTAACATTTTAAACAAACAAACAAGCAAAACAAAATAAACAATCATATTAGTACCCTGTACCTCACAGGCTGGACTTGTATCATCTACAAGATAAACCCAAATCTTCCAGTCTCTTCCTTGTTTTGGTCGTTTAGCAAAGATCGCCATTTGCATTCTTTTTTTGTCATCTTTTCCTGGTCTTCCAAACGCAGCGATCTCAACGTCCTCCTGCAGAGATGGTAGTGTGACTTCAATGTCATTGTGTTTTAGTTGCACTTTAGCTTCGGGGTAAACCACCATCAGGCTTCTCCAGTTGTTTCTCTGATTGGACACACCTTGGGCTCCATGCGATATGGGGCGACATTTGATCTCCATATCCCACTCATTTCCGGGTGTCATTAAACAGGAGTGTTCAATCAGAAAAGGTTGAGATGGTGAGGTACCACTCAGGATTTGATAGCAGTTGCTGATCTGGACAGTCTGTTTGATAACCTTCATCTTTCTCCAGTCCTATTTAAAACAACATATATATAACAAATTATTATTGATTCAAAATATTGCCCCAATTCTGACTGGCTAAAAGCACGCACATAATTCACCATAACCAGTTAATATTGACCAAATTTGGAAGAATTTTGTGTTTAACGAGGAAATGACATCTGCTTAGTTCTTCATATCCTATTAACCCCTTTTTATTAATTGCCAATTAATAGCTCAGAATTGAAGAGGTTCTTTACTTAAAATAAGTATTTGAGCTCGCCCGAGAAACGCTTTCTCTTTCACATGACCTTATAACGGGACTTATAAATCATGACCTTATAAATCTATTTATGTATTTATTTCCTACATTTAAATTTTTGCCCCTTCGTTGTTACTGCGTACGAGTCCGGAAAAGATAAAAAAAGTACAATTTATGTATTACGTAGACAAAATGAAATATAAAAAACAGAAACGCACACAAACGCGCTGAGATTAATTACTCTGTAAAAACCCTTTCCTTGAGTCATCTGTAAACCTTATGCCTCAGTCTTCGATAGAAATTCTTCGAGCATAAACCTCGATTATTATTCATTCAAAATATTTCCCAAATTCTAACTGGTTAAAGGCACACGCATAATTCACCATAATCAGCTACAGATGACCAAATTTGGAACAACTTTGCGATTAATCAACCGATGACGTCAAAAGTGCAGATTCCTTGCAGGTTAATGCACCGTTAACCGAGAAGACCGGTGGACGAGGTTGAGTTGTTTTGGTTGTGAAAACAAAAATGGTGGACATTTCACTCGAAATGATAGCTAAACATGTGAAGAACAGCAATAAGACAACTCGAAGGACGACTTGCTATTTGGAGAATATTTGCGGAGCTGAACAACCCTAATCGTGCACTGCCGAAGATGTACGTAACATCGATGAAGGTAAGCATGTTTTAGCTCTGTTTTAAATTAGGAATTATTTTGAATGAATAACAAAACAATTATTGAATGAGGCTGAGCATGATGTGAAGAATTATGGAGATCTCGGAGGGTTTTATCCGCATCGGCCTACGGCCTCGACGTATAACACCCTCCTCGATCTCCATCATTCTGCACAAGATACTCAGCCTCATTCATTAATTGTTAAATTCTTTTACTGCAGATATTTTATTTCAACTTAACACTTACCCATGTAGTTCGTTTTTTAACTTCGTGGAGTGACAGCACCTTGTAGCGGGAATGTTTATCCGTATTGTGTAGAATTCTGTTGCAGCTTCTGCTCATGTATTGGCAGTTTCATGTTCTGCATGCATTCTTATTCGCTACCTATGCTTCCGGTTCAAACACTTTCCGTATCTTGGAGGGCCATATTGCATTATTAACAAACTTATTGTGTCTTAGGGGAAGCCGTGACACAAACAAAGTTTCTAAAGAAAGGGTTTTTTCCCAGTTTCGGAAGTGTGAAACCTTGCAAATCAAAATTTTTTGTCTTGGTTTGAAGGAAGGGCGAAAGACGTTTCATGTACGATAGATTAATTGTACATTCAATTTGGAGGATGCAAAACTGCAAAACGTTTTGGTAAATTTACTCACGCCAGATATATTGACAACGGATTACTGCAACCACGGTAAATTTTACTCTTTGCTCAAATAAAGAAAAATCAAAGCAAATGGTATTGCACAACTAAAATCTATTTGGTTACGATGACTTGTGTTTCTCCAAGCTGATTATGTCATAGGCACGTACCTAAATCAAACGGAAAATAAACGAATGATTACTTAAAATAATTCCCAAAGTAGTCCGCAACGAGTACTTTTCCCTTCGACAATGAAAACGCTGCCATAAGCGAAAAATAAATAACATGCTAATAATATAAAATAGAAAAGAGTGAATCAAATATCAACTTCATTAGGGAAATGCCCGGTATATGGCTTCGTCATTTTCTTTGAAAGTATCATTTATATATCCTCGGTGAAGTTTGTTTAGATTCCCCGGCTATTTGTCAAACTCGAATAGCTAAGCGAACTTGTGTCATCAAGAAGTTGATACGGTCCAGTCGTCTTCACACCAAGACACAATCGATAGCGAAACGCTGGTAAATTTGAAAGGAAGACCTTCTACACAATACGTAAGTAACCTTATTATAGTCAAGCGTAGACAGAGTATTTCGAGGAGACAAAATTTTCTACTAGCAAAATAAATATTTCCAGGCCATAATATTTGTCATATACAGCACTTGTCAATATTTGTGGGAAGTAAATAATTATAGAAGGCGCTATCTATCTGTAAGTATAGAAAGTAACAGATGGTATATTCGGTATATTTTAAAGCTGCAAACGGTGATATATGTAAGTAATTATAATTATAGCGGTTGCGTGCTAAAGTTCCCTTTCATGAATTACAAAATCGTTTTAGCGTCACGCGATCAAATTCAGTCACGAAAGCTTTTATTAGGCTTTCGTCAGACCAAAAAACGCGTTTTAAATCCAATAGCACATGAAATAGAACAATGAATTTAAATTTTTTAAAGGGAATTTCTCCCCATCGAAGAACAGCGTGCTCTCATTTAAAGGAAGCATTTAAATGAATTGTTTCCACAAACGCAAGGTTGTAAACGTAAACATGCTGGGCACTAGGGGAATCCCCTGTTCGATTATGTATGCAGATTAGGCTACGAGGAAGTTTAGCTGTCGGTTTCATACTTGGTTGGGATTTTTACCAGCTGACGAATTGATGTTATTTCTATTTATTTTTCTTTAATGTTCTTTTAAAAATTAAAAGTTGAACGCATAACTGTCTTCCTTAATTATGAATAACATGCACAACAATCTTAAACACGATATTTCACGTCTATCGACATAAACACCGTGATTCTTCTAGCAATATATGTACAAGGAAGCTGCTTTGTGTCAGTGAGATAATTTTTTTCTTTGCAAAAGGGAGGCTTATTTCAAGGAAGTAGCAGGAGTCTATAGCAATTCATTTATTTCATAACCAGCATTTAATAATTACATTTTCCGGTTAAACCCATTTAATATTCATTGAATCAGACCATCCTTCCCGGCAACCATTTAGGTAACAGCGGATGAACTATAGTGTTTTCCACTTTCCCGATCAGCCAGACATTATAAAAGCAATACGACTCGCCCGACTCTATACATTAGGAGGTCTAAACCTCAAACCAGAGAGCAATTCTCGAAACAGTACTCTTAAGCGCAAGTCAACGAACCCAGGATCAAACAGATGATAGGACCGAAGAATGTTCAAACATACGCTATCTCTTCTCCCGTAGTAGGTAACCTTTAGAGTCACTCCAAGCATTTAGTTAATTAGATTGTTTGTTTTTCGAGTCTACCCTTGCTGCTTGAGTAAATTGCTTGTTAAAGAAAGGAAGCTGCTGGCTCTCGAAGCACCACCGTTTTGTAACTGTTTTACATCGATTTGTTCAAAAAGGAACTTGCAAAATTAAAAATTCCTTTTAAAATGTTTTTAGTTCGCAAATTACATATTAGAATACCATTTTGCAGGGACTGATATGCCAAAATCAAAATGATAATCTAATTGTTTTGTAACCTTCCTGAGGGAGTAATATCAAGATGATTTACTGAGATAAGTTGACTCACTCTAACGAAGACAGTGACAGCACTGGAAACATCACTATTTCCGGCTGTGTCACACTCCTAGCTAATTCATTTAACTGGGTAAAGTGCTAGCGTCAAATAAAACTTCAAGGAGGAGTCAAAGTGACTTCTGACATATTAATGTAATTTTAATACAGTACATATTTATTCGTAGAGGGAGTACTCTGAGGCTATCAATATGAGGTCGCCATTTTGAACATCCAAAATGGCCTGGGTATGCGATTGAACGTCGTTCTTTAAGTCTTTCCCACCTTCTAACCGCCATATTTACATATTGCTGGCATATTTACCGTGCTGAAATCGCTATCGACAACGGCTAGCGATCAACATTTTCCAAAACCTCTTGCTTAATTAAGGTAGACTAACTATAAGTTCCAATTGTACTGTATTGCAGTTTCATCTGGGAGTGTCAGAATTACACGATAAAATGATATGCTGGCTGTGCTAATGACCGTGTCACGGAGAAGATGGCGTCCTTGGACGGCAAAGCTAAAGCCATGCATTGGTCTTTTTATTATATCGTAAGCAAGAGCCTTTGTATAACCGGTGTTCATTACAAGGGAAATGAATTTTAGTCTGCTTAGGATTATACCTCGAGCCCCCTCAACTTTGCATGGTTGGGGTGACTAACGAGTACATAAAGAAACCTCAGTGCTAATACGTATCAATAAGAAGGAAATATGTCATAAATTTAAATGTTTGTACCTTTCATGGCAGCCTTCGTTGTTTAGTTAATCTTTTCACCACGGGCGGCTTTCGCCAAGATACATGCCAAGGGATAATTAATTGGCAGTTTTGTTTAAGGGAATAACATATTTTTCCCTCTTTTGCCTAGCTTTAGCAGAGGTCATGTCAGACAATGCCTCGCTGACTGAACAAACAACATGTATAGATTCTGAGTCCGAAGATGCCTGGTACATTATTGATATCTTCAGCCACGTTCAACCAGAGCTTGATGAGGGCAATGAATCCCACAAACAGCTTTTTATATACGTAACTAGAGCTGGAGGGAACAGAAGAACCTTTCTACAGGTACATAATTTTCTTACGGATCTAGGATGGGATAATGTAGCCAAGTTCGCACCCTAACTACTGTCGACGTCTTGGGTGGGTTATACACCGAATGCAAGTATGGCGGACCTCTCGGCCGGCCCGGGTCTAGTTACGCGAAAGCGAGGCTAGTGAGGCCTCCAGAGTTTTGTTTTGACTGTGCGTCTTAGCGATTGAGTCGATCGATACGGTTCGCTTCGAGTTGTTGCATGCCTGAGGGCCACCAAAAATAAGATTTTAGTCTAACTGGGATAGCCTTTACTTTCCCGAGATCTTTTCACAAAGAAAGTTAAGGATTCATGCGATTCGGCGCGGCGATGGGAAGCACTTTACAGCGAAAGTGTGCTCGCTTCACTTGCTTTTATGCATAAGAGAACTCACGAAAGTATTTGAATGAAATAATTTTCGTAAGAGATGGTGCTGTTCCAAGATGTTTGCATTGTCTGTTATTTATCCAACAAAAGGTAAACATTCTCGAGAACGGGAGCATCCACTGTGGACTGTAAGATCTCTTAGATTTCACGCTGAAATCAGCTATATTAAAATATAACAACAAAAATAAAAATCGCCTTTTAATCCTACAAGCGTGGCCTGTGAAACTATGTAAGAGCCAGAAGAAAGCGACATATTTCAAGAACAGTCCTTGACCAAAGTGCACTGAAAAAACTAACAGAAGAACCGTTGCCAACTAAGAAAGTAAGGAGAAGGAAAAAGGTTCTGGCAGAGAAATAGCGTGCAAGTATTCGAGCATTGGATGTGACCTTGCGCGTGATCTACTTTAGCAACTTGTCGAATGGTTTCGAGATAAACTAACAGCGATTTTCCAAAAATTGCTTCTTTTATGGCACTGCTCAAACTCTTGAATACAGGATCGTGAAGACTGTGAAAACATTCGGCCTTGTTGTCTGTCGTTGTGTACCTGAGAGCGCCTAAAGATTGGTAAGTCGCAACGGCGGATTCACTCGTTCTCGAGGATATTTACCTTTCGTTGGTAAAAGAATGGACAAAGCAAACTTGAAACAGAACCATGAATCTTGCAGTTATTCACCCATTCTAATAGTTTTGTGAGTCTTCTCTTCTGAAGTGAAGCGAGCACACTTTTGTTCTTTTAATTCTGTGATAGTAAAGTGCCTCCAATGATTCGCCGTGCCGAATAGCTTGAATCCATTTCTTTCTTCGTAAAGAACCTTGACAAAGCGAAGATAATCAACTTTCGTCTCTGCTGGAGTTAAATCTCCTCTTTGATGGCTCTTAAACACGTAACAACTCGAAGGAAACCATATTGATCGACTGAATCGCTAAGACGCGCAGTCAAAACAAAACTATCGAGGCCTCACTAGCCTCGCTTTCGCGCAACTAGACCCGGGCCGACCGAGAGATCCGCCATATTTGCATTCGGTGTATTAATTTTCTGTCTTCGTCATAATGAGACATGCTGATGAAGGAATTATGAATCATATCAGCATCATTCATCATCAGCTAAAAGAAACTGGGTATTTTCATCGCCATCAACATTATTCTTCAGCTTCTTATTACACTCACCCCTAAGCACAAATCTTGCTAACCCTTTTTGTCTTCATGCATTGTGTAGCACCAATTTTTAAAGTACTTGCGCTCTTCACTGTACTGTGGTCTTTTGACGTCTGTCGACTTGCTATCCTACCACAGGCCGTAGCTAATTTTTGCCGTTTCGCGCCAGGTCGAAGAAAAAAATGTTGTTCAAAGAGAGGTTTCCGTAATACCTGGAATTTTATGAAAAAAGGGGCTAAACCTCTGTAAAGGGGGTATATTCTAATTGAGTATCATCGAGAACAAATGTATTTTCAGTTAAAAAAGCACATCTTCCAAATAATTTCATGTTTAAGGTCTGTCCCATGCTCAGTTAACCGAAATAGTTTCTTTACCTTCAGTATTGCTGATAAGTGTTGATTTAAAAGTTGTCTTATTCTCAGGAGCAAAAGACCAGAATTCCAATGATAACAGTTTATTCAAACAATTTCTCATGGAGAAAAAAGCAGGGATCAGTGACTCTTGTTGCCAAATTGGAGATGGGATCTTTTCAAGCTGTGAAAAAGGTAATGCTTATCTCCCTACATAAATGTGGGCGGCCTTTGATTTTGCCCAAAACTAGTGGTAGCCAAGAAACCAAAATTTACTAAAATTTTCTTTGGAAATCCCCGGCCATCGTTTTTTGGAGACAAGAAGTCTGAAACCTCTTTTAATTGATAACTTCAGAGTCAGCTTGCATTGCATATGAAATTTTTAAAACCATCTATAAATCCTTTCATTATTTCGAGAAGTAATTAATAAAGAGATGGGAAAATCAAAGCGCATTTTCATCCAAACTGTGGGATTAAACTAAATTGCAAGTTCAAACTTACACGGTTGATCTGGAGCAGCACAAGTAGTTAGTTGTTAGTTATTAGTACACATCGGTGGATGGAGACAGACAAAAATAAAAACGTTTTCAGTTCATGTCCTTAAGACAGTGTATATACATGTAGATAAGCACTTAAAACTCACAGGCGCGCCTTTATCACCCCTTTCAGAAAGTAACATGAACATCTATTATTATCTTATGCAGGTCGATAGACGGAAGATAGAGGAGATGAGACTGCCTGAGAAAATAACCTTCACTCTGCCACCATGCGACGCATCGTTCATGAAAGTAAAAGCCAAGCTAATCGATGAAAACAGTGACAATGAGATCCTTTTGGAAACAGAGCAGTTACACGTCCCACTGTCCTTGGTAAGTAATTTTAATCAGCATTTTTTTTTTGTTTTTTTTTTTTTTTTTACAGGGCCGTTGTTTGCGTCTGTGTTTCTATTAGGGAATGGTGCTATCACTTGTGCCGTAAAAGAGGACCTAGAAAGCTAAGGGTCTTTAAAAATTAACATCCGATTTCGAAAACTCGATTAGAAGTACTCAAGATGATGCTTGAAATCTCGAGCTCATTTCTGTTTGTTGTTTCCAAACAAGGAGTAATGGACGCCTAAAAGCTATTCGTTAATCGCATGTGGAGCCAGGAAGTAGAACATGTAGGGCTCTGCAGAGGAGAGAGGTGTTTCGTATCATAATAAACTTTTTTTTGTTTTTAATCATTTTAGCTACCCCAGATAGACACGAAGCCTGCACTTGAACACGAACTTGTTATCCGTGGACCAGCCGAGTCCAGTACAGTAACTGCCGATGAAGTTACAAGCACGTGACGACAAGTATAGGTTTTACATGACATTCTAAGTCTTCTAAATGTTGCGGTTCCTTGGTGCAAATTCATTTCCCGCCTGTAAATACCTTGGCACAAGTGTACATACGAACGGAGATAATACCAGTGCAATTAGTTTTAGAGGTATTTGGCAAGTGCTTGTATAATCAATGTGAGCGAAGAGGAATTTTATTAGACTCTATTTTTTTAAAGTTTTGTTGAAATAGGGATCAAGTCATTCGTGGCCGTTATGACACTACGTGAAAGTTTAACTCAATCTTATCATTAACCATTTCTTTAACGAGGCTAGCGGATTTTTTTTTTGCGTAGTTCGTTCCCAGGTTTCCTACATTTAACCTGCCCGTTTTTGCGTTCTTTTAGTAGGCCTTTGAGTACCTTTTATATGCGTATCCAAATCTCCGTCATTTTATTCACGATGTCGGGAGCCTATCTCCTGCTGGTGGTATATTATTGAACATTGTGAACTTTGTATGTAGAAGTAGCAGCCCACCAGGATAATCATGAGGCTCGTGTTATTATGAACTTTAAGGAATAAGCAACCCACCGTGACAAAATACGAGTCTGCATTGCACTTTTTCACACAATTGTAAATGACAACAAGTTATTACCTGTACAGCACGAATCTACTTATCCACTAGCGCGCGCGACCTTTTAACATGCCACATTTTAAAACCGACTGTTTTAATGAATAGCTTTATTTTAGAGTTTTCGAATTTCGCATCTCATGTCTTGTTAGCTTTTTTATACCTTTTAATTAAGATAGATTAGGGACGGACCATTAGAAAAGTTATGGGGGGGGGGGGGGGGGAGGGGACGGGAATTTTTGAGCCGTAGGAATTTTTTTTTCGTTATCAAATTTCTTGTATGAATTGTTTTAGGCCGTAGCATGAATATTTTTTAGGGTTAATTGGCGTGCATGAATTTTTTTTCATTTAATTTTGCCTTGCGCGAATATTTTTTTTGTACAACGCCCGCCCCCCCCCCCTCCCCCCTATAAGTTTTCTAATGATCCGTCCCTTAGTTAATATTTTTTAAGATAGATTAGTTAATGTTTAGATCTATAATTTAATTTTTGTAACGTAAATGCGCAATTCAGTTTTCGAACTGCTAATGCGGTATGTCAGTTTATGAATTAATAAACTTCAACTTCAACTTTAGGTATAATTAACCAGAAATTTGGCCTCTAATTATTGGGGTGGAAGGCTGTTGTTGAGAACAGAACTGAATATCTGACTGATGCAATCCCATCGTTTCCATTTTTCAAAACTGTTCCATTTCTTCCCTTCCCAAAGTAAATGCTACCGAGAGAGTATCTCATTCCGACATTTTGAAGCTGCGTTTTGGGTTGATTGAGGTGAACTTGACTTTGGTTAATAAGGAATTTGTTTTCTCGATCTGAGATGGCACCGAACGTTAAAAATTTACACAACTCCCATGAAAACTGATGGTCCATCTCACACAGTTAATCCATTTGGATTTTCTCTTAATAGCTAAGGAAGAAATGATACACCGCACCGTCTTAAATGATCGAAAACCCTTCAGTACACTTAACCAATAACAGTCCTAAACAGGTTTTTTGTATACATTTTTTTATCTCTCGTGTGTTCAAGCTGCAAGAACGCATCGCAATGTATATCTACGAGGGACCTTAAGCATCGACAACTAAACGCATGACGACGACGCTTCACAACCGAGGCAGACTGGCCCAAGGGTTTTCGTTTTCAGCGGGAAAACGAAGTTTAAGCAGTGCTTCCCAGACAGACGATGACGTCATCTTTGCATAGACGTTTGTCTTGTTACAGTCTTGTTATGGCATTCAAATACCTCCGTACTTTGACGATGACGGTGGTTTAATCGACTATGGGGAATGTATTGTTCTTTACGGCCTGTATTATTCGTCGCGCAGCTTTTTTTTTTTTTTTTTTTTTTTAAGCCAGTAAAAGTGAATAACGATCTCGAACCACCACTACTGTGAGGGCAGTGTATAAGGACCAAATCTTGCTCGAAATTAACGCGAGCATTGTGGCCATGCTTGATTCAAACTGAAGTTACTTTTCATCTCCATCGTACATGAAGGCGTTTTTTGCTGACGGTATAATTCGGTGCCTCTTATACGGCGACTTTCTGCGACCGTATATACCACATACTTGTTTGTAACGCATATATATGGGCTTTTTTTGTGCGCATATATATGCGCGTTTGTAAGAAAATGGTCATATACTTGGGAATAAAACGCAAGTATACGTGACAAAAAAACGCACGTATATCGTGTAGCAGGAATGATTGCAAGTATACGTGGGAAAAAACCGCACGTATATCGTGTCATAATTTGAAACAAATGGCCGACCATATCTGACAGCTGTAGAAAAACGTCATATTGTTCAAAGTTTATTTTGAACACCCCTATTAGCTCAATAATTGTATATTCAAAATAGCTAACGTGTTCGTCATGAAAATTGTCTACCTGTTGCCAAAGTATTACATTTTTCACATATCTTTTTCTTTCATTCATTAATGTATCCATTTATGTTTCTCTGAGGCTTTTTATCAATAGTACGTCGTAATTTCTAAAAGGCCTGGGTACGAGATGAAAGTAGTCTTAAGACTCTCCCTGTCAATTACCTACCATTTTTACCAGCGATTAATATCACTTAACAACGACATTATCCAGGGCCTATAAACTAAGGTAGACTTAGTATAAGAAGTTATTTGTCTTTCAAACTATGATGCCAGTGATGGTGTTGTTAAACAGTTGTTCTGTTTTGCAGTTTTGTCTGTGGTTCAACAGAAAACAACGATAAAATCGTGATCATGCTGGCTCTGCTAATAACCTTGTGGCCGCTTCAGCGGATGGCGTCCTTGGAAGGCAAAGCTAAAGCCATGCATTGGTCTTTTTTAGTCTGACATCGTAAGCTCAGAAACCTTTTTGTAGCGGGTTTTTTAATGTAAAGAGCAAGGGAATTTAGTCTTTGCTAATTAAGGTTTAAGCCACGAATCCTCTCAGCATTTCTATGGCCTGTAGGGTAAGCGGCAAGTAAATGGGTAACCTCAGTGTTAATACGTATCAATGACAAAGAAAGATGTCAAAAATTTAGCGTCCATGCCACATCAAAAAATGAAACCCCTCTTTGTTTTGTGAATCGTTTTTAGCTTCTCTTACGTTAAATGGCAACTTTCTGCTGATATACAGGGTAATAGTATTTCCCTTTTTTTCTCTAGCCTTTTCTGCGGTTATGTCAGACAATGTCTCGTTGGCTGAACAAACAACATGCGTAGATTCTGAGTCTGAAGATGACTGGTATAATATCGATATCTTCAGCCACGTTCAATCAGAGCTGGATGAGAACAATGTATCCCACAAGCAGATTTTTCTATGCGTAACGAGAGCTGGTGTGGACAGAAGAACCTTTCTGCAGGTACATAACTTACTTAGGGAATTAGGGTGGTATAAGAATGTAGCCGAGTTCGCACCCTAGCTATTGTCCACATCATGTGTGGGTTGTTGTCTATTATTGGTTATCGTCGTCATAATGTGAAATGCAGATGGAGGAATGAAAATCAGATCAGTATCAGTCGTCATCAGCTTAAACAAACTGCCTATTGTCATTGTCATCAACGTTATTCTTCACTGAGCTTCTTAGTTATATCAACCCCTTTATCACAAGTCACCTTTTTACATTGAAATAATTCATTCAAACTTAAGGTCTGTCCCATTTAACCAAGTTTCCTCAACAATTAACTGCTAAGCGTTAATTTAACGCTTGCTTTCCTAGGAGGAAAAGATCAGGATGCCAATGATCACAATCTATTCAAACAATTTCTCCTGGAGAAAAATGCAGGGACCAGGGACTCTTGTGGCGAAATTGGAGATGGGATCTTTTCAGGCAGTGAAAAAGGTAACACTTCTATACGCAGGTAAATGTTGGCAGCCTTTGAATTTGGGCAAACTTATAGTAAAGGTACTACAAAACAAAAATGAAATCTATGCAAGCCAAGCAAAGCATCAGTGGATCCAATAACACAAACTTTACTGAACTTCTCCAGGGTTATGAGGAGACATCCGGAGTCTGGACCTTTTTTATATGATTACTTAAGAATCAGATTGAGCTACAAGTGAAATTGAAATATCTTCTTATTATTACGAAAAGCAATTCATAAGAAATGGGACAATCAAAGCGCATTTTGATCCAAACTATGGCCAGTATGCAAGTTCAAACTTATTCCGAGCAGCACAAGTAGTTAGTTATTAGAGATGGTTACACATCTGTATGAAGAAAGACAAACAGAAAAAGGTTACCTATCCTTTAGATAGGTGGACCAACATACAGCCCCTCGGGCCCGCAGCAGTCATCACCCTACTAGAAAGATAACTGGGACGTTTCCCTCCACCGCTCTTTTAGGGTATGGCTGCATGAATTGCGGCGAAATCAGTGGGGTGAGATCAGACGTTTACATGTGCAGCTTCCCACCGCCTCAAACTATCATCGCGCCTCACAGACCTGCATCGAACAAGTAACAAGTCACACAGACCTTGACAGTCACATCGTGATCTACTTCTCCTCTTCATTTCGATTAATGTTTTGGGTTCTTTTATGTCCCCTCCTACTGAAACGAAATAAGTTTAAAGCAGCCAAGGACAACATAAAATTGTCCGAGTGATTCGGTCATTTGAACAGAAGAAAGATCTTATTCATTTGGATTACGACTGTACTGGTCTTTTGGAACGTATTTGGGTTGGTTAGCTACTGGCGCTTCACGCTCCCAATCAATAGACAGGCACTCTAAAATGGGAGGGCGATGGTTCACATATGTGCGCGAATTAAAAGTAATAGGCATTCCGTAACTACACACGTATTGGGATTATTTAGTGACCTTAACGTATACTGATATTATTCATGGTAGGTCGATAGACGGAACATTGAGGAGATGCGATTGCCTGAGAAAATGATTTTTACTTTGCCACCAAGCGATTCGTTGTTCATGAAAGTAAAGGCCGAGCTAATCGATGAAAACACTGAAAAGAGATCCTTTTGGAAACAGAGCAGTTAAAAGTCCCACTATCCCTGGTAAGTATAACGATAGTTTTTTTTTCTTTTGTAATCCGTGCCGTTATTCGTGTCAACGTTTTCTATGGGAAAATGGCACTATCGCCTTGATGGCTGGAAAAAAGGAGTTAGAAAACCATGGGTCTTTGAAAATTTGGATCCCATTTCAGAAAATCGATTGAGTGTACCTAAAATGATGTTTGAATTTTTTTCCGGTGTGTTGCTTCTAAACAAGGAGTCGAGCGTCTGAAAGCCATTCGCTAATGATGATCACATTGTGGAGTGTTAGACGGTATCTCTCCTTCGCAGGAAGTACCTCCAGCACAAAGAGGAATCTGCAGAGGGGAGGAAGAAGTGTTTCTTTTCATAATTAACCTTTTTTTCTTTCTTTTTTTTTATCTTTTTAGCTTCCCCAGAGCGACACAAAGTTGAAAACGAACTTGTTATCCTTGAACCAGCCGAGGCGAGTGTAGTAACTGACGAACTTATGACCACGTGACAAAAAGCCTTGGTTTTAAATGACTTTCTAAATGTTGTGGTGTAATTTTATCCTTGGTTTAAATTAAGGTAAATGTAAATAAGGACACGGTGTTACCCTCCTTTATAATTAAATTTGAAAACGAAGTTTCCCGATGTTAAATCAGCTGAGTAGAAATGGTTTTTAAAGTGTTTTTCCGTAATATCATGGGTGACAAATTACTCCTTAATTTTGGCCCGAAATTTCAGCGTCAATTTATAATTACCTACCGTACGTGTTAGTGCCAAGGTGGCGGCAAAGTTTAGTAAAATATCGTGAATGAAGATATCAGGTTATTAAAAGACCCTTCAGAAGACCTAAACATACTAAAGAGCACATCAAGAAGGATTCTATAAGAAGGTATTTTGTCGAGAAATTCTGAAAATTTAATATGAACTTAAGCTAAAATTTATGCTATAAAGTGTTCATTGCGTTGAGTTCTCGATAAATGATCAGTTCGATGAACAATGATTGTGAGCTTAATTTGCCACCCATGATATAATTAGCGAATCAAATGGTCACTCCTCACCATTTACACGTACTTATTTGACGCGAAGTATAAATTTCAGTATGCTTATAAATGATTATCGTTCTCAATAAAACGTATGTAGCCTACCGATTATAACCAAAAAGAGGGTGCTTTTACAAAAGAAAGGGAAAGAAGAAACCCGTCTACCTTAATAAAATGGACATCGTGCAGAATTACCCCCTCCCCCGAGAAAAAGAAAAGAAGATAGAAAAGATTTAACAAGAAAAGAAAGGAAAGGAAAGGAAAGAAAAAGAAATGAAAAATATCATGGTGAATGTTGGGGTTGGTCTTTCTTCTTTCGGGTAAAAAAACATTGGAGTCTGTATAGAGAGCCGTCTTCTATTTGGTATCTAATATTGTACAGAGTTAAGCGAATCAAAAAAAATTCTAATCAACCAGTATTTCGCATTATTAAAAGATGGTCATTAAGTCTTCCTTTGCTTGCTGTGTTAAAGCGATTTAGCAGTTCACTGAATTGATTTGTTACTGGAAATTCCTTTGGGTTGCGTGGTATTAGAAGATAATTGACTTCTGTTTGATTTACTTCATGTATTCAGTTTTTTCGACAAGGGATTGTAGAGTGGGTGTGTGGCATCTAAGTTATTATCAGTCGTTACCGCTACAATCTATGTATGTTTAAAAGCTTAACGTGATGTTGTCATTATAATCTTTTTATGACATCGTAGAAAGGGTGTGGATTTTTGGGCTTGGTTCGGACCCAGGTTTCCCATATTTTTTTCCCGCTCTTTTGCGGGTTTTTTGTTGGGTTTTTCCTAGCCTACGTGTAGCGGCACCCTCCCCCCGACAAAGGAAAAATGGAGAGGGGTGGGGGGGGGGGGGGGGGGGAGAGAGGTGCGACTACACGTCGGCTAGGTTTTTCCTGGCCTCCTAGTGTTCTTTGATAGACACGTATCCAAAACTCCCATAATTTATTCATGGTATATTGTTTAATGTTTTGGGCCCAATATGGTTTTCCAATAAAGCTTATCGGCGTTACACCGCACGATTATCCTGAATGTTAGTTGTCTATTTTCATTTGTGTGGAAGCCTGTAAAGAAAGAGATTCTATCATTTGAGTAACTAACTGGTCGTTTCCATTTACTGTCACATGACGACTTCCCTGTCCACTAGGTAAATGTCGTAAATGTTTATTATTTCTATTTCTAAATGTCGAAAGCATCTTTAAACTCAGCTGAACTTGTTTTTTTGTTTATAAGAACTTACAGAACTTCTAGTTAATTAGTCAGGCCACCGAACATTAAAATTTTACACTTAACTGCTCTCTAAAAACGTATAAAAGATAATTAAATTTGAATGCTAGCTAGAACTACAAATAAAAAAAAAATAAAAAGCTAATAAGCAATTAATTACAAAGATCAACAAACTATGGGTACATACTCCATTTCCGCCTTCTGGTTATCTCAAGTCTGGCACACCTTTTAAAAACCTCAATAGAGGCAGAGTTTCTAATATCATTAGGAAGACTGCTCCAATACATAGACACCACGAAACGGAAGGAACACTGTGCGGCGGAGGTTCGGCACTGAGGGAGGTTCTGTCTAGTGCAATGAGAGTGAGTTTCTGGGCGTTTTACAAACTTAGTATGTTAGTACTTAAGTAGCTGGGCGCAAGACCATTGAGATATTTAAAGATTATAGGTACACCACGTAAGCATAGTAGCTCTTCGGTAGTGAGCAAACCAAATTCATGTAAGACTGGTGTAATGTGATCAAACTTTTTTGTGTTAGAAAGTATTCGGCCAGCAAAGTTTTGCACAAGTTTTAGTTTATTAATGTTTTCTTTAAACGTTCCAGATCATATGGTCGAGCAATAGAACAGTTTGCTAAATACTAGAGAATTTAGGATTATGTACGGTACATGTTTAGAGAACAAGTGTCATACCCTATTTATTTGAAATAAGGTTGACAAAAGAGAGGACGCTAGTGAAGCAATATGGCTATTGAAGGTCAATTTCGAGTCAAGTGTGACGCCAAAGTCCTTGGCGGAAGTTACAGGTACTAGCTCTTGAACAACGAAGGGTACGGTGCATAATGGCTTCGAAAAGCCAGCTAAATACCGACTACTCTCGTTAAAGAATCGGTAGCTGTCAATAAAATGGTTTGATGATCTAGTGAAGTGTAAAGTTGCATTCCTCTTGACCAATCGAAATCCGGATTTTGCGATCCAAAATTTGTTTTTTCGTTCCACTAAGGACTAAACCAATGTAAGATTGCAATTTGAACGATCCACCTCCGCACTTGGATCGTTCAGATTGGTATCTCAATCTGGTTTCAGATTTTTATACCATTTAACGAAACTGCTTTTCGATTGCAACATCGTGCTCGTTCATCGATAAACACGGCGATTCAAGGTTAGTTCGGGCAAAAGTTATCTACACTCCTCCTTTGTCCTATGCCGCTAAAGGATTGTAGTATATTAAACTCGAGTTCCCCTGTAACTCTAAATCAATAGGGAAGCGAAAACGCTTGCATTTTCTCACCGTAAAACTACAGTGTCCAATGTGTGTGTGTGTGTGTGTGCTTAGAACGCCCTTCTCAGCACTTGACAATTCGCAATTGTCTTCTGAAGTTTCTTGAATCAAATTCCAGTTAATTTTAAGTTGACGATTCTCAGTATGAACCACCACTAGTTAAAGAGCAATTTTTCTTTCCATCCCTCCAAGAGAAGACGCTTAATTTAGCGGAAAGACATAAAAAACGATGTGTTGAAATTGAGAAGATCAGAGCATCAGGCAGCTACTGTATGGATCAATCTTATTTCAGATTTTTGTTCGGCTAGCAGGAAAATCGAAACAGTCTGGATTATCTAAATCTGAGAAACGTTTGGCTACAGGGAATGCAACCAAAATCACAATGGTAAATTTCTAGGTACCAAGTGCGGGTCCCGCGTTACATGATAGTCGTTAGAATGACTGCAAGCAACGGCCAAAGAAGTAGTTCTCAATTAGCAAAAGAAATGAGTGGAACACTTGCTTTTGTTTCATCGTTGCGTTTCAGTTTCGTAAACAGCTCAAAGCAGCTCATATTAAAGACAAGCTGTTTTAATCAATTGGTTTCTGCACTCCATGCGTTGTTCGCGGATTTCTTTCTTGGTTAAATGACATTTCCCTTTGAAATCCCCGAGTTGGTTAACCTGTATGTGTTCCTGTTAACTTTTTATGTTCGATGCCACTCATTTTCACCATGGAGGCCTGTAGCACTTCTCATTTTCTCACCGCCGATATAAAATTTTCAAATAATTCTTGCAACGAAATTGGTCTCCTTTTTTTCTGTGTTAACCACATGAATGTAGACATTAAAATTAGGTCGAAAGAAAAAAGTTCCACGCCCATATGCGCATTTGATTATTTTTATAGAAAATGCGCAATATGAATATTAAATATTATTATTATTATTATTATTATTATTAGGAATTGGCATTGTTGTTGTTGTTTTTTTATCTCTAAAAGTCCGGGTGGCTATGCGATTTACCGCCGAAACGCGCGGGTTCTTGAAATGCAAAAATTCACCCCTGCTTACATGAAGGGGTGGACGTACCTACGGATGCATAGATAACCAAATTTTCTTACTCATGATGCACCCCTGCGCACACTTCTCTCTAGCGCGAGAGAGCTCCTTCAAAAGGCGAAAGCCGCATCTTTTAAACGCCTCAGGGACAACTGAGAGACAGTGTATGAGATAATTATTAACGTTTCAATCCGTTTCAATTGATCAAAACATTAATATGCAGGCAGGAGTTTCAAACCAAGTCGAGGGTGTCCTCGAGATTTACGAACTTAAATGAACAGGAGTACTTTTAGTAATTGACGAAAAGCCAGAACTTTCAAACAATGTAATCGTACCAAACGTTCGGAGTGTCTTCCTTAATAGTCAGACTAACAAATCCATATGCTGACACATGACTACAGTGACTTGCCCAACAAATATTAAGCCTCAAACGTGACCTCTCATACAAAAAAGTTACTAAAGTAGCCGATTTTCAGTGCGAAGAAGCCAGAACTTCTACAAGGTCTACAAAATCCATATGCTGCCGACACTAATAAAAAACGTGAAAAACGTCAGCCACTCTGAACAGTTTTGTCCGTTTTTTCTTTTGGCGTCGGTTCGCTGATCATAATTCAAATTTGGCTCTCGGAGTGCGCTTAAAGTTCCCTAATACGTCGCGTCATTCTGGGCGATGGTGTGGGTCTATGATTCTCTTGCTTGTGTTCCTGTTCACTTTTTTCTTCACTGCCACCCATTTTCACTCTGCTAGTCGCTAGCATTTCACATTTTATCACCACCGTTATAAAATTTTCATGTTATTCTTGCAACGAGATACGTCTCCTTTGTTTCTTGTTTCTCGCTTTAGCTTTTTCTCTGTTATCCAAGTTAGTATAGATAGACATAATTAAAATTTAGTCGAAAAAAAAATCGGCTTTCTTGTACTTTTTCTCTCTAAGCGTCCGGGTGGATATGCAATTTACCGCCAAAACACACAGATGCTTGAATGAGAAATTTCACACCGGCTTACATATAGGGGTGCACGTACTGACGGACAGACGGTCACGGGATTACCAAAATTTCTCGCATCTACAGGTTACAACAGGGGTATTTTTTTGCATGAGCATGCGCACTAAGACCTGATAAAGAGCACGCGACCAGTGACAGCGACTATGGTGCATAGTCATGGGGACAAAATTCTTCACTTTGAAAGGTTGCTTGAGATTCAAATAGTAGCAGACACTTAGGAAAGACCTTCGTGTAAAGTAAAGATATGGTGATTTAAAGTGAAGACTGATGCGCTGAACGACTCAAGCATGTCTGACACGAACATGGCTGCTTGTTGTCGTCTGGCGCTCGACTGGTGTCTTGATTCCCCTTCAAGAACCGCAAAGTTTGGCATAGAATGCATTTCTAATGAGACGCTATTGAGCAGAATGTTCCTTATTTAGTGTTTGTCTATAAATCAGATGCAAATTAGTTTCTCGATAACGTGGAGGATTTCTGTCAATAATTTGTGGATAGCTGATTTAGCCATATTTCGGGAGTGGATTAATAACCATCAGCGGGCGACTACCACGCCGTTACTAGTTGGAATAGAACAATGTTCCGTTAAATATTTACCGATACAAAGTTTGTTTATCGGAAAATTGTAGAACTTCTGGTTTTTGCGTGGACTAACATTGTAACGCGTCTTTTACAGGAATTTTCTTTTAGCCAGAACTTGGGTGCTCTGACAATTTTTAACTTTTGATCGGCATCACATGTTTACTGTAGTTCTTGAAAAACCTAACAGTTTATTTTATCAAAATCGGTCACAAGTTTTGACTGTGTCTCGTTGATATATTTTTTTATTGTTCGAGACATACAGATTTTAGATTTAGGGTTAGGTTTAGGGTTAGGGTTAGGGCTTAAGGGTTAGGCTAGGGTTAGGGTTAGGGTTAGAGATAGGGTTAGGGTTAGGGTTAGCAATAAGGGCTAGGGTTTGGGTTAGAGATAGGGTTAGGGTTAGGGTTAGGAATAAGGGCTAAGGTTCGGGTTAGGATTCGGGTTACCATTAGGGATTAGAGTAACGGTTAGCGTTAGGGGGTAAGGTTAGGGTTAGGGTTAGGGGCTAGGGTTAGAAGCTAGGGTTAGGGGTAGGGTTAAGGTTAGGGTTAGGGTTAGGGTTTAGGGTTAGGGTGGAATTAGGGTTAGGATTAGGGTTAGGGTTAAGGTTAGGGTTAGGGTTAGGGTTTAGGGTTAGGGTGGAATTAGGGTTAGGATTAGGGTTAGGGTTCAGGTTAGGGTTAGGGTTGGGTTAGGGTTAAGGTAAGGGTTAGGGGTTAGGGTTAGAAAGTTAGGGTTAGGGTTAGGGTTAAGTCTAAGGTTAGGGTTAGGGTTAGGGTTAGGTTAGGGTTAGAGTTAGGGATAGGTTTAGCGTAGGTGTTAGGGGTGGGGTTAGAATTAGGGTTAGGGATAAGGCTTAGGGTTGGGGTTAGGGTTTGGGTAGGTTTTAGGGTTGGGACGTAGGGTTAGCGTTAGGGTTAGGGTTAGGGTTAGGGTTATGGTTAGGGTTAGGGTTAGGGTTGAGGCTAAGGTCAGGGTTAGGGTTAGGGTTAGAGGCTAGGGTTAGGGTTAGGGTTTGGGCTAAGGCTAGGGTTTGGGGTTAGGGTTAGAGGTTAGGGTTAGGGTTAGGGTCAGGACTAAGGCTGGGGTTACGGTTAGTGTTTAAGGTGAGGGTTAGGGTTAGGGTTAGGATAAGTGTTAGGGTTAGGAGTTAGGGTTAGGGGTAGGGTTAGGGTTAGGGTTAGAATTAGCGTTAGGGATAAAGCCTAGGGATAAGGTTTTAGGGTTAGGGTTAGGATTAGGGTTTTGAGTAGGTTTTAGGGTTAGGAGTTAGGTTTAGGGTTACGTTTTAGGGTTAGGGTTAGGGGTTAGGGTTAGAGGCCAGGGTTAGGGTTAGGGTTAGGGCTAGCCAGGTGGTAGGGTTAGGGTTAAGGTTAGGGGTTAGGGTTAGTATTAGGGTTAGGGATAAGGATTAGGGTAGGAATTAGGGTTAGGATTAGGGTTAGGGTTAGGATAAGCATTAGGGTTAGGGTTAGGGTTAGGGTTAGGGTTAGGGTTAGGGATCAGGCTTAGGGTAGGGTTAGGATTAGGGTTAGGGTTAAGGGTTAGGGTTAGGGTTAGGTTTTAGTTTTAGGGTTAGGGGTAGGGGGTTAGAGGTTAATACAGATTTCTTGGTGAATATTAAATTTGCTTAATTAACGCTGTAAAGAATTTTTGTAAAAAGCGTTGCCTCTGGGCTCCGCGAGAGAGTTATGACTGTGCAGAATGTAAAAACTAACGGAGGATTAGGCACGTTTACTGTTAATTTTACCGAAAGTACAGCGGTAAATTTTTTATCGAATGGAAAATCAGCTGTTTTTGGTTATGGAAACGGGAATCTACATTTCATTGCGTTGATATGATCTATTAAGTTAAGCGGTGGGGTTAGGGTTAGTGTTTAGGGTTAGGGTTAGGGTCATGTTTAGGGTAAGGGTTAGGGTTTGGGTTAGAGGTTAGGGTTAGAGGCTAGCGTTAGGGTTAGGGCTAGGGTTAGGGCTCGGGTTAGGGTTAGGGTAGGTGTTAGGGTTAGGATTAGGGTAAGGGATAAGGCTTAGGGTTAGGGTTGGGGTTAGGGATAAGGGTTAGGGTTAGGAGTTAGAATTAGGATTAGGGTTTGGGTTAGGGTTAGGTTTGGGTTAGGGTTAGGGTTAGGGGTTTGGGTTAGTGTTAGGGTTAGTTTAAGGTTAGGGTTAGGGTTAGGGTTTAGCGTTAGTGTTAAGGTTAGGGTTAGGGTTAAGGGTCAGTGTTAGGGTTAGGGTTAAGGGTCAGGGTTAGGGTTAGGGTTAGGGTTAAGGGTTAGGGTTAAGGTTAGGTTTTAGTGTTAGGGTTAGGGTTAGGGTTTTGGTTAGTGGTAGGGGTTAGAGGTTAATAGAGATTTCTTGTGTAAATATTAAGTTTGCTTAATTAACGCTGTAAAGAATTTTTGTAAAAAGCGGTTCCTCTTGGCTCCGCGAGAGAGTTATGACTGTGCAGAATGAAAAAACTAACGGAGGATTAGGCACGTTTGCTGTTAATTTTACCGAAAGTACAGCGGTAAATTTTTTATCGAATGGAAAATCAGCTGTTTTGGTTATGGAAACGGGAATCTACATATCATTGCGTTGATATGATCTATTAAGTTAAGTGGTGGGGTTAGGGTTAGTGTTTTGGGTTAGGGTTTGTGTTATTGTTAGGGTCATGGTTAGGGTAAGGGTTAGGGTTTGGGTTAGAGGTTAGGGTTAGAGGCTAATGTTAGGGTTAGGGCTCGGGTTAGGGTTAGGGTAGGTGTTAGGGTTAGGGGTTAGGGTTAGGATTAGGGTAAGGGATAAGGCTTAGGGTTAGGGTTTGGGTTTGGGATAAGGGTTAGGGTTAGGAGTTAGGGTTAGGATTAGGGTTAGGGTTAGGGTTATGTTTGGGTTAGGGTTATGTTTGAGTTAGGGTTAGGGCTAGGGGTTTGGGTTAGTGTTAGGGTTAGTTAGGGTTAGGGTTAGGGTTTAGGGTTAGTGTTAGGGTTAGGGTTATGGTTAAGGGTCAGGGTTAGGGTTAGGGTTAGGGTTAAGGGTCAGGGTTAGGGTTAGGGTTAAGGGTTAGGGTTAGGGTTAGGTTCTAGTGTTAGGGTTAGGGTTAGGGTTTTGGTTAGGGGTAGGGATTAGAGGTTAATAGAGATTTCTTGTGTGAATATTATATTTGTTTAATAAACGCTGTAAAGAATTTTTGTAAAAAGCGTTGCCTCTGGGCTCCACGAGAGAGTTATGATTGTGCAGAATGTAAAAACTAACGGAGGATTAGGCACGTTTACTGTTAAGTTTACCGAAAGTACAGCGATAAATTTTTCATCTAATGGAAAATCAGCTGTTTTTGGTTATGGAAACGGGAATCTACATATCATTGCGTTGATATGATCTATTAAGTTAAGCGGTGGGATTGAATGGTTAATTTTGTATTTTGATTAAATTTGGGACGCTATTTTGCATCGGCCACTATTTACTTTTTTTATAACTTTTCTTAAATAAATTTTCAATGTGCAAGAATTATCTAAATATCTGATAATATGCAGTTTGAAGGATTATCAGGGTTATAGAAGTGCAATAAATTGTTTGCATTGTTTGTGACTTAGAATTGCAATTCTATCCACGTGACTTGCACCGTTGGTGGTCTTCAAAGGCTGTATTTCTACAAAACCTTGTATACATCCAAACTTGAACGAATCGGTATTTAAAAAGGGTTGGCACTTTAGGGGGGAACAGAAATCCCTCGACAAGAAAAGATAAGTTCTTCTAACAGGCGCTCGTTTGATTAAAGTTCAATAACTTTTTCGGGCACGAAACCATTTTAAATAATAATTGTGAAAAATCATGCAAACCTTCTCCTTTTAGTTAAAGAGCACGACCATAGTTATTAAAGTAGAATGGTTATGAAAACCGTTAGACTCTTTAGTGTTTGTTTTTGTTACCTGTTTTGGACCTGACCGTGCACAACGTTCAATAGCATTCCTATCACTTTGAATTTACTGTCCGATAGAAACATCGAAAAAACAAAGGATTGTACACGGTCAGGGAGCTTCCAACATGAAATACAGCATCGTTGTTTTCAACTTTGATGTTTGCCGGCTCTCATAACCAGTCTCCTCTACTGTGCCAAAATCCAACCAATCATTTTCAACTCTAATTTAGCTCTCTTGTCATGACGCCATCAAAAAATCCAGCACGAGAATTATCGATCCCTCGGAGTCTTTACGTTTATGAACTATTAGAGCAGCTAAAAATTAATAGTCAGAGAAATTTTATCTTCAAAAGGTTTCTTCGTTTTTTGATATAGTAAGCTTGAATTTCTAACCTTTTGAGTTACGAGACATTTACATGGCGGCCGAAAGAGCTGTCCTGTAGGTTAAACAAGTGACTTCTTTTGGGGGATTATGCAATCTGAACAGTCATTGTTTTAGAAAAAAGTGAGATGAACACATGCATTCAAAGCAAGACTCAGGACAGATTTTTCTGGTCGAACAGCTGTTTGACTGTTACGTCATTGTCCTGGAAAATTTCCTTTTCTTCCGTCCACACGTGTACAGAAAAACAGTGCTATCAAATTTCGGATGGCCGCTAATCCACAAAAACAATGAAAACAGCAAAACGAAAACAACACAAGAACAAAACAGTGCCAGCGCGTATACATGAATACATTGCGGTATGTACATATTGGTAACAACAACAAAAAGGTCAATTTTTTGTTCTCTAAAATTTTAGGTTTTTATTTGCCCACTGTAGACTATGGTACGACTTGAATTTTTTGTGCTTTCAAACTTTACCATGAAAGGTGCCATAAATAAAAAGAACACATTTGCGGTTATCAAAATGACTGCTACCTCTAAATAGGAATTTGACGGATTATTTGCAATCACTTAATGTTGAAACTATCACGAAACATGTTGAATGTTGATGAACGCAATAGAGCCAGATCAAAAGCGTTTCAGGTAAATTTCGCTCAACAACAAACAGCATAGTAAGCGGTCAGTAAAAATAGAAACAAAAGTAAATAAATCTAAGCGAGTCACCGTCTCTTAGGAAAAATTAAATGAAGTTTGGTACTTGTAGTTTAATAAGGAAATTGTGAGAATAACCGGTTTATAATTTGATTGCTATAAGGTGTAGCTTAGTTGAACAATGAATACTTAAGTTATTCTTCGTTGACCTTAATTGATGATGATTATTTTTCTTTCTTTCTTTCTTTCTTTCTTTCTTTCTTTCTTTCTTTCTTTCTTTCTTTCTTTTCTGATCGGCTTTTTTCTTGTTTCTTGTCTACTCTTCTAGTAGACTTCTTGTGAACGTTGTTTTTGGAATATTTGTATTGTATTTCCTCGTTCCGAGGCGTTCGGCTTTCTTGCAGTTGCACAGTGCGGGTGGTCTTGTTGGACAGTTGGACCACAGCTGGCGAATCCTGCTTTCCTGCGCTTTACCAGCGCCCCGGAACGAGGCATTCCAGTGGAAGGGAAGTTGTCAGGCGGCTTGGAATTGGTAAGATCTTGTAAATCCTTCTTTGTCGTAAATTGCTGATAAGTTGAATTTGATCCTGTTAAAATTTAAAACAAAGATTGTGAGATTATTATGCTTGCTGTAAGTGAATTGAAAGGAAACGTATTTGCAGTTATATACTAGATTTGATGCTTATTTATTTTACGCATGTAAACGATTTTCAAGTTTTTTGAAAAGTTTACTTACACTACTGTCATTATCTTTTTAAAAACATGCAAACAATGTCAGCAAACCAAGCTTATACTGAAATTTATAAAGCAAGCTTACCTGTAACTTGTGTGGTATTGAAGCCCGAAGCAAAAAGTGCATAAAGCAGAAAGAAAACTCCATGCAATGGAAACATGGTTTTAGTCTCTGTAAGAAAAAAAGAAAGAAAGAAAGAAAGAAATATTGAGAGGTGATATTCAAAACAATGTATGAAGCCCAGAAATACAATATGAAAATTCATTATACAGGTTAAACGAGCTATGTATTAAGCAGAGTCCTTTGTTTTGCTACTCGTCTCTGAGTTGCATCGCACTTCAAAGTGACCGGACATTTTTTTTCGTACAGTCTAATCGAAGCTTACCTTTTGAAACAAAGTTCCACGTATTACTCAGTTTGCGAGAATTGTTAGAGGGTTGGACGATTTTCTGACCACTTTGCTACAAAATAAATATGAAAAAATCCAGCAATTAAGGGGACTTAAATATGATCATAAGCATGATAAATTAATATTTTTCTTCTGCGAAGAGCAACAGAAGAAAGATTAATAATGTAATACAACAGTATTTTTTTCTGTCAACACTCACTCGTTCAAAACACGCTACAACTTCTGCGTGTGCGCTGTCCCCTTCGTGAGAAGCTTCTCTTCCACAGAAGAATGAATGCTTGGTACTATTCACGTGACTTATTTCGAAATAGCAGCGTGGAAAATCTACGGAGTTTCCTAACGAATTCCATGCATGAGTTGATTTGATTGTCTAAAAAGAAAATTGAAACGCAAATCATTTAAAACAAAACAAAAACAAAAGCATAAAAACAAAGATTAACTTAGCTTGATCACTTTATTGATTAAACGAGCTGTGTCACGAAATTCAGCCACATTAGGAGATTACAAAATGCCCGTTAAAATAAGGGAAACCTAAAAATAACCGCTTAAAACTTTACTGAAGGTTAAAATAACATAACAGAAACAACAGATGCCAAGGATGGGCAAAAATGAAGAAGATTGAAACGGATGGAAATTAGGGTTTTCGAAAACTGTTCAGCCTGACAGTTTTTCAAAGTTGATCCCCACTAGCTGCTTGCAACTTCAAAAGCGATGCTGAGGAGACATATTTGTTCGTCTCGGATCTCTGATTTTGTCATTTACATGTAATTTCTTTGCTTACTTTAAGTTCCATAGCGATTGAGGGCGAGTAATTGGCAAAATTAAGCAAAATGAACTGGACTGCCGTGACACAGCCCTTTTAATCACTTAAATATAAGCAACATGACGAATAGGTAGTGGTTAGAGCCAAGCCCAGTCTTTATTACTTTAGAACTCAGACCTCCATAGCCTCGAGAGGCAGGGATTCTTTTCACTAATGAAATTCTCGCTTTGGTTAAGTGTTGATCTATTATCACTAAACAGCTACATGTAACTTAGGGCACTGGGTTTTTCGCTTTTTTGTATGTGACATCCAAACTACACGGAACCCTCGCCTTGGAAAGGGCAACATCCTATCTCGACAAACAAACAACAACAGCAACAACAAAGAAACCCTAAGTAGTG
Source organism: Porites lutea (assembly GCF_958299795.1). Lineage (NCBI taxonomy): Eukaryota > Metazoa > Cnidaria > Anthozoa > Scleractinia > Poritidae > Porites > Porites lutea. Next base: position 32,199,760 of record NC_133201.1, on the reverse strand, counting down.
GTATCGTCTTGAGAATCGGGCCCGAACTTTCTCTCTCTAGACATATGACTCGGACAGCCCTACCAACTTATCCAAACCTGTCGCAGATAAAACGCCACGTGGATTTTAATCAATACTATATCATTAAGGAGGCCAGACTGTTAAAAACAGAGTTCCCTATTCGCACCTTTACATTGCTTCCTTTGATTTTCCATCCAGGCTCCAGTTTACTGAGTTCAATTTTGATGTCTTTATTGCTTTTAGACACAAATATCCCAGCAAGTGGTGTCAGTAGTTTGTTTCCTCTTTCGTCTTCATCCTGAAACATTTTCTGTTTACAGGAGAAAGAGAAATAACATGTAGAAATCAGTGTTCGTATCATTGTACGGAAACAACTTAAAGTAATAAGTTATACTTTGAATTTGGCATTATCGTTTTGCATTTCAAGGGTTGGTGGTAATAAAGCTCTCTAGCGCCTTCGCTTTCCTGAAGAGAGGTTAATATATAGAGCAGGGATGAGGATGATCAATGGCTGGCTGGCTTGCTAAGGCAATAAAATCATGATAAAAAAAATAATAATGATAAAATTAAAATGAAATAAATAATAATAATAAACTAAAATCATGGTAAAGAAATAATGGTGGTAACATTTTAAACAAACAAAACAAAATAAACAATGGTAATCGCACCCTATACCTTACAAGCTGGGTTTGTATCATCTACTAGATAAACCCAAATCTTCCAGTCTCTTCCTTGTTTTGGTTGTTTAGCAAAGATCGCCATTTGCATTCTTTTCTTGTCATCTTTTCCTGATCTTCCGAACGCAGCGATCTCGACGTCTTCCAGAAGAGATGGCAGAGTGACTTCAATGTCATTGTGTTTTAATTGCACTTCAGCTTCGGGGCAAACCACCATCAGGCTTCTCCAGTTGCTTCTCTGATTGGACACACCTTGGGCTCCATGTAATATGGGGCGACATTTAACCTCCATATCCCACTCATTTCCGGGTGTCATTAAACAGCAGTGTTCAACCAGAAAAGGTTGAGATGGTGAAGTACCACTCAGGATTTTACAGCAGCCGCTGATCTGGACTTCCGGTTGATAATCTTCATCTTTCTCTAGTCCTATTTAAGAAAAAAAAAAAACATGTATATATCACAAATTAGTAGCTCAGAATTGGACAGGTTGTTTAACTTAAAGAATTGAGCTCGCCCGAGAAACCTTTTCTCTTTCACATAACCTCATAACGAGACTTATAAATCTACCTTACAAATCTACGTTATGTATTTATTTTCTAAATTTAAATTTTGGCGCCTTCGTACGTTGTTACTGCGTACGAGTCCGAAAAATATATATGTATTACGTACTCAGATAATATGAAATCAAAAATCAAAAACGCAAACAAACCCGCTTAGACTAATTACTCTGTCAAAAGCTTTCCTTGAATCCTCTGTAAACCTTTTGCTTCAGTCTTCGATAGTAATTCTTCCAGCAATAAGCTGGAATACTTGCAGATGTTTTATTTCAACTTAATTAACACTTACCCATGTAGTTCGTTTTTTAACTCCTTGGAGTGACAGTACCTTGTAGCGGCAATGTTTATTGGTACTGTGTAGAATTCTGTTGTAGCTTCTGCTTTTATATTGTCTGTTTCATGTTCTGCTTTCATTTTTATTCGCTAGCTATCATTGCATCACTACTTCTGGTTTAAACACTTTCGTTTCTTGAGGGGCTTTTAGCATGTTATTTAGGGGAAGTCGTGACACAAACAAAGTTTTTAGAGAAGGGTTTTTTCCCAGTTTCGGAAGTGTGAAACGCAAACCTTCAAGGGTACCCAACGGCGGTTTCCTCCTAAATGCATTGAAAAGTCTTTTTGGGCTATCCAGAGTACTCTTAGATCTCTAGAAATGCATTCTTAGGAGCGCTATAAAGTTTGTGTATATCTGTTCGGTCATCCTAGGAAAGCTTGAAGCTTTTCAAACTAAAAGGGCTTCAGTGTTATTTTTCAGAAAAGTTTAGATGCAATTGAACGTTTACGAAATTGAGAATTTTTCTTATTCCTCACCCCATCATATTTTTGGATACGAAAATTTAGGAAAATTAAAACGTAACTCAGCCTAACATGGGGGGGTACAATGTGAAAAATTAAACTTTAGAAAATCATAGGGAATTTCTTAGATAAGCTTCCAAAATTGTACCACAGTGGAACGCTCATCCAGAAATATTAGCCATGTTTGAGCAATAGAAAATTCTAGGCAATATTTGCTTCTCCAAACAGATATTTTACAGAAAACAGTCGTTGGGTGCCCCTGAAACTTGAAAAGCAGAAACTTTTGTCTTGGCTTGAAGGAAGGGCGAGAGACGTTAATGTCATGAACGATAGATTCATTGTATTCAATTTGGAGGATGCAAAATTGCAAAACGTATTTGGTGAATTTGTTACTCACGCCAGATATTCTGACAACGAAGTACTGCAACCACGGTAAATTTCACTCTTTGCTCAAATAAGGAAATATCAAAGCAAGTGGTATTACACAACTGAAATCTATTTAGCTACAATGACTCGTGTTTCTCCAAGATGATCATGTCATGGGCACGTGCGTATATCAAACGGAAAATAAACGAGTGATTAATTAAAATAATTCTCCTACGACGACCTCAAACGTAGTCCCCAACGAGTACTTTTCCCTTCGAAAATGAAAACGCTGCCATAAGCGAAAAGTAAAAATAAAAATAAGTTATAATAAGATAAAATCATATAAATAAAATGAACCAAATATCGACTTCACTCGGGAAATCCCCAGCACAATGTATATTCTCGGTGACGTCTGTTTAGATTCCTCGGCTATTCGACGAACTCGAATAGCTAGACGAACTTGTATCATCAAAAAGTTGATAAGTTCAGTCGTCTTCACACCAAGACACAATCGATAGTTAAACGCTGGAAACTTGGAAAGGGATACATTATACATAACACGTAAGTATCTTTATTATAGTCAAACGTAGACAGGGTTTTTCGGGGAGACTATAAATTTTCTACTGGTAAAATAAATATTTCCATAATATTTGTTATTTACAACTCTTGTCAATATTTATGGGAAACAAATATAGAAGGCACTATCTAAGTACAGAAAGCAACAGACGGTATATTCGGTTTATTTTACACCGGCAAACGGTGATATACATAAATAGGGAGCTTTAGCAAAAACCACGGCGACGGCAAAGAGAACGTCAAAAAAGCAATAGGTTTATTACGCAAAGCAACAATTTTGCACGTGCATCACGCTTTTTTGTACATTTCTTTACCGTCCTTGCACGACTACGACGTGAAAATGCCTAATTTCAAGTTTTATGGACGACGTAGACAAGCGACGACGAATCTCTTTCTCTCTCTCTAAACTTGAGTGAGGTCCTCAAGAAATCAACTCCAGGGAAATTCGCCTACACTTGCCATTTTCAGCAAACTGGAATACACGCGACAAAGATTGAAAAAACGGGAATTCATTTTAAAACTGACGTTTTCGCTGCAGTTGCCGCCGTCGATGCTAAAGCTACCTAATAATTATGATAGCGGTTGCGTGCAAAAGTTCCCTTTCATGAATTACAAAATCGTTTTAGCGTCACGCGATCAAATTCACAGGCACGAAGCTTTTGTTAGGCTTTAATCAGACCAAAAACGCGTTTTAAATCCGATAGCACATGAAATAGAACAATGAATTTTAATTTTTTAAGGGGACATTTTCCCCATCGAAGAACAGCGGGCTCTCATTCAAAGGAAGCATTTAAATGAATGGTTTTCACAAACGCAAGGTTGTAAACGTAAACATGCTGGCAGGGGAATCCCCTGTTCGATTATGTATGCAGATTAGGCTAAGGGGAAGTTTAAGCTTTCGGTTTCATACTTGGTTGGGATTTTTACCAGCTGATGAATTGATGTTATTTCTATTTATTTCTCTCTTTTCCTTTTGAAAATCAAAAGTTCAACGCATCACTGTCTTCCCTAAATAACATGCACAATAATTTTAAACGCGATATTTCACTATTCTATCGACGCTTTTTAATAATACTTCAGCTTCCAGAAACACCGTGTTTCCTTTAGTAATATGTCTTACGTAAGAAAGCTTCTTTGTCTCAGCCAGATTATTTTTTTGCAAAGGGGAGGCTTACTTCAAGGGGGAAGCCGGAGTTTATAGCAATTTATTTATTTCATAACCAGCATTACATTTTCCGGTTAAAACTATTTAACAGGTCGTTGAGTCAGACCATGCTTCCCGGTAACCATTTAGGTGACAACGGATGAACTAGTGTTTTCCACTGTCCCGATCTTTTGCCAGACATTATAAAAGCAATACGACTTGCCCGCCTCTATACATTAGGAGGCTAGGATTAAGCTTCAGAGCAGAGAACAATTCTCGAAACAGTACCCTTTAAGCTCAAGTCATGCAACGATTGAAGAATGTTCAAACATACGCTATCTCTACTCCTATGCTAGGTAACCTTTGGAGTCTTCCCTCCAAGCATTCTGGCTATCCATCAGTTAATTAGATTTCTCGTTTCTAGAGTCTACTCTTGCTGCTTGAGTAAATTGCTTGTTAAAGAAAGGGAGTTGTTGGCTCTCGCAGAACCATCGTTTTTGTAACTGCCTTACATCGATTTGTTCAAAACGAAACTTGCAAAATTAAAACTTCCTTTTAAAATCTTTCTAGTTCGCAAATCACATACTAGAATACCATTTTGTAGGGACTGGTATGCCAAAATCAAAATGATAATCTAATTGTTTTGTAACTTTCCTGAGGGAGCAATATCAAGATGATTTAAAGAGATAAGTTGACTCACTCTAACGAAGACACTGACAGCCCTTGAAACATCACTATTTCCGGCTGTGTCACACTCCTAGGTAATTCATTTAACTGGGTAAAGTGCTCGTCAAATAAAACTTCAAACAGTCGAGGAGGCAAAGTAACTTTTGAGATGCCAATGTAATTCAAATACATATTTATTTTTAGAGAGTGTTTTCTGGGGCTGTCAATATGAGGTCGCCATTTTGAACATCAAAATGGCCTGGGTATGAGATTGAACGTCGTTCTTTTAGTCTTCCCACCTTCTAACCGCCATATTTACACATTTACCGTGCTGAAATCGATATCGACAACGGCTAGCGATCGATAACACTTTACGACATTTTCCAAGACCTCTTGATTGATTAAGGTAGACTAACTATAAGTTATTTTGTCTTTCAAGCTAAGATGCCAGTGATCAATTGTTCTGTATTGCAGTTTCATCTGGGGTTGTCAGTAATCACACGATAAAATCATATTATCATGCTGGCTGTGCTAATGACCGTGTCACGGAGAAGATGGCGTCCTTGGACTGCAAAGCTAAAGCCATGCATTGGTCTTTTTATTATATCGTAAGCAAAAGCCTTTTTGTAACGCACGGGTGTTAATTACAAGGGAAATGAATTTTAGTCCGCTTAGGATTATACCTTGAACCCCTTCAACATTTGGATGGGTAAGAGGAGGAAACCTCAGTCCTTAGCGGATCAATAAGAAGGAAAGATGTCATAAATTTACATGTTTGTACCTTTCATAGCAGCCTTAATTCGTTGTCTTCATTGTAAATCTTTTCACCACGGGCGGCTTTCGCCAAGACACTGCCCAGGGAGAATTAATTGGCAGATTTGATTAAGTGAGTAACACATTTTTCCCTCTTTTGCCTAGCTTTCGCTGAGGCCATGTCAGACAATGTCTCGCTGACTGAACAAACAACATGTGCAGATTCTGAGTCCGAAGATGCCTGGTACATTATTGATATCTTCAGCCACGTTCAACTAGAGCTTGATGAGAGCAATGAATCCCACAAACAGCTTTTTCTATACGTAACTAGAGCTGGAGGGAACAGAAGAACCTTTCTACAGGTACATAATTTTCTTAGGGATCTAGGATGGGATAATGTAGCCGAGTTCGCATCCTAGCTATTGTCGACGTCATGAGTGGGTTATAATGTTCTATCTCCATCATAATGAGAAATGCTGATGAAGGAATTATGAAACATATCAGCATCATTCATCATCAGCTAATAATAGAAACTGGGTATTTTCATCGCCATCAACATGATTCTTTTAGCTTCTTATTACATGAACCCACAATCACAAATCTCGCTATCTCTCTTTGTCTTCATGCAGTGTGTCGTACCAATTTTTAAGGTGCTTCCGCCCTCCACTGTACTGTGGTTTTTTGACGTCTGTCGACTTTCTTTCCCACCACAGGCCCTAGCTAATTTTTGCCGTTTCGTTCATGCAAACCCCAGGACGAAGGAAAGACTCTGTTCAAAGAGAGGTTTCCGTAATACATGGGATTTTATGAAAAAAAGGGGCTAACCCTCCAAAGCAGCAAAGGGGGTATTCTTGATTATCATCGAGAACAAATGCATTTTCAAAAAACAAAAACAAAAAAAAAACCTGTTCCAAATAATTTCAGATTTAAGGTCTGTCCCATCACCTTCAGTTTTACTGATAAGTGTTGATTTAACATTTGTCTTTTAAGGAGGAAAAGACCAGAATTCCAATGATAACAGTTTATTCAAACAATTTCTTCTGGAGAAAAAAGCAGGGATCAGTGACTCTTGTTGCCAAATTGGAGATGGGATCTTTTCAAGCTGTGAAAAAGGTAATGCTTATCTTTCCAGATAAATGTGGGCGGCCTTTGATTTTGCCCAAACTAGTGGTAGCCAAGAAACTAAAATTTACTGAAATTTTCTTTGTAAATTCCTCATCTTTTTTTAGGGAGACAAGAAGTCTGAAACCTCTTTTATTGATAACTTCAGAATCAGATTGCTTTGCATATGAAATTTATAAAACTGTCTATAAATTTTTCAATTATTTCGAAAAGTAATTAGTAAAGAGATAGGAAAATCAAAGCGCATTTTCATCCAAACTGTGGGATTAAAAAAGAAATAAAGTTCCAACTTACTCGGTTGATCTCGGGCAGCACAAGTAGTTAGTTGCCGTTAGTTATCGGTACACATCGGTGGATGGAGATAGACAAATATAAAAAGGGTTTGAGTTCATGTCCGTAAGACAGTATAGCTAAGCTCTTAAAACTCACAGGCGCGCCTTTATCGCCTCTTTTAGAAACATGAACATCTACTATTATCTTATGCAGGTTGATAGACGGAAGATAGAGGAGATGAGACTACCTGAGAAAATAACCTTTACTCTGCCACCATCCGACGCATCGTTCATGAAAGTAAAAGCCAAGCTAATAGATGAAAACAGTGATAATGAGATCCTTTTGGAAACAGAGCAATTACACGTCGCACTGTCCTTGGTAAGTAATTTTAATCAGCAGTTTTTTTTTTTTTTTTTTTTTAGAGGGCCGTTATTTGCGTCTGTGTTTCTATTAGGGAATAGTGCTATCACTTGTGCCGTAAAAGAGGACCTAGAAAGCTAAGGGTCTTTAAAAATTAAGATCCGATTTCGAAAACTCAATTAGAAAAACTCAAGATGATGTTTGAAATCTCGGGCTCATTTCTGTTTGTTGTTTCCAAACAAGGAGTAATGGGCGCCTAAAAGCTATTCGTTAACGATAATCACATGTGGAGCCAGGACGTATAACGTGGAGGGCTCTGCAGAGGAGAGAGGTGTTTGGTATTATAATAAACTTTTTTTTGTTTTTAATCATTTTAGCTACCCCAGATCGACACGAAGCCTGCAGTAGAACACGAACTTGTTATCCGTGAACCAGCCGAGTCCAGCACAGTAACTGATGAAGTTACGAGTACGTGACGACAAGTATGGGTTTTACATGACTTTCTAATTAATGTTGCAGTTCTTTGGTGCAAATTCATTTCCGCCTGTAAATACTTTGACACAAGTGTAAATACGAACGGAGATAATACCATTGCAATTAGCTTTAGAAGTATTTGGCAAGCGCTTGAATAATTAATTTGAGTGAAGAGGAATTTTATTAGACTCTATTTTTTTAAGTTTTGTTGAAATAGGGATCAAATCATTCGTGGCCGTTATGACACTACGTGAAAGTTGACATGTAACGCAACCGAGGCAGACTAGGCCAAGGGTTTTCGTTTTCAGCGGGAAAACGAAGTTTAAGCAGTGCTTCCGAGACAGACGACGACGTCCTCTTTGCAAAGACGTTTTTCTTGTTACAGTCTTGTTATAGAATTCAAATACCTCCGTACTTTGACGATGACGGTGGTTTAATGGACCATGGCGAATGTATTGTTCTTTACGACCTTTATTATTCGTCGCGCAGCTTTGGTGTTTTTCTTTTGTTTTTTTGAAGCCAGTAAAAGTGAATAACGATCTCGAATAGTTCTTGACTTGCATTTAATACAAAATTCGGCTGCTGAAGAGAATTCAGTGCTGCTGCAATGCTCTCCTATATTTGTACTCTCTCAGGGCTCCTCATAACCACATTATGTTCCGGAGTCCACTGGAAAATAGTTGCAGTTGCTAGCTAGCAACTAAAAACATGGGAAATTATCAAACTTTAGTACGAAAAAAATGAATCAACATATATCCTTTGGTACAACCTACAATGCACGAGTAAACATAGACCGTCAAGGGAACGAACAGCATCTAATGTAACAGGTTCGGAAGATAGCAGAGGAAAGCCTATTTGTCTTTCCGACTGGTTGTTCCGCCATCACTCAGGTTTTCAGACAAACCGAACCCGAAAAATAAATCCAAGTTAGCAGGCAAAGAAATCCACAAAGTGCTTAACATTTGGATTCTGCTAATTCACAAAGAATATATTTCCACTTATACTGAATAAAAAGGGGGAAAAAAGAGTGATTTACACACAAAAAGTATGGTTCTATACTTGCGTTCTAGCGACGACGGCAAACCTCCCTGAATTTCGTCGTCGATACTTAAGGTGCCTACTAATTCTTACACTATGCTTTGCACTTAAGCTTGGAACACACTATTCGCGGTAGGATAGTTCGTGTATTATTTACTGGTCAAAATTAATTGTATTATACTGAACAAAGAAAAACAGTAAACCTGATACTTTGAAAAAAGCGCGATCAACCGTCCGTCATGACTCCTTTTGTCGTTCTGATCTGACATGAGCCCGTTTTATTTTCCAGTGGCGGATCCAGGGGAGAGGCCCGGGGGGCCCGCTCCCCCGTTATTATTAGACCAAACTGAGGTCCGAGGGGCTCAAAAAATTTTTTTGGGACACCGCCAGAGTGATTTGTTGACAAACATGCTCCAATTCGAATTAAGCGCGTTAGATCTAAAAATTATCCGTGGATTACTGCTGATTTGAAAGAACGCATGCATAATCGTGACACATTAAAGATCAAAGCAATCAAGTCGAATGATCCGCACGATTGGGCCAATTTTAAAAGGATGCGTAACAAAGTTAATACTGAAATTAAAGCTGCTAAAGAATTATTTTACAACAATAAGTTTACTGAAACTAATGGCGACCCGCGTAAAACGTGGCAAATCATCCACGATCTTACATCTCGTAAAGCCGCTAATTTATCGATTAGAGAAATAAATCTAAATGGTACTTCTATATCGGAACCATCCGACTTGTCGAATGCTTTCAATGATCATTTCTCATCAATAGGACCTAAACTTGCTAATGACATCCCATTATCTAATAACAATGACCACTGCCATCGGAAATATGTCAAAGGCATTAACAATAGATTCGAGTTCCGCTCTACTGATAGTGGACAGGTTTTAAAACTACTGAATAAACTAAATAAGTCTAAAGGGGCTGGTCTCGATAAACTACCAAGTCGGCTTATTCGTGAATGTGCTGACCTTATTTCACCATATATCTCGATTATTTTTAATTGCTGTTTAACTACCGGCACATTCCCTGATGACTGGAAGTTAGCCAAAGTTACGCCTATATTCAAGCAGGGCGATAGAAGTGATATGAACAATTATCGCCCAATTTCTGTGATCTCAGCAATAGCAAAAGTCTTCGAGAGAATAGTTTATAATCAGCTTTCTTCCGATTTATCCGAAAATAATGTTTTGTCAAAATATCAGTCTGGTTTTCGATCCTTCACTCAACTGTAACCGCTTTGCTCGAAGCCACTGATAATTGGGCCTTTAACATAGATCGTGGCTATGTTAACGCTGTTGTCTTTTTAGATCTAAAAAAGGCATGTGACACAGTCGATCACTCTATTCTATTATCCAAACTATGTTTATATGGAGTCAAAGGAATTACCTACAAATTGCTTTCTTCTTACTTAGAAAATCGTACGCAAAAATGTTCTGTCAATGGTGTCCTTTCTAAAAGCTGCACTTTAACTTGTGGGATTCCCCAGGGGACAATACTCGGGCCTTTGCTGTTTCTCTTATACATTAATGACTTACCTAATTGTTTATCTAACTCGCAACCAAGAATGTACGCGGATGATACTCACCTAACATATGCTAACAATGACATCTGCTCCCTTGAGGCTTCTTTAAATCAGGACTTGTTAAATATAAACAATTGGCTCATTGCCAATAAATTGACTCTCAATATGACTAAAACTGAATTTATGTTAATCGGATCAAGACAAAAATTGAATAGTCTATCCGTTCTCCCAGACTTAGAAATTAATGGCACACAATTAAACAGAGTCGATTTTACCAAGTCTCTTGGTGTATTAATTGATGAAAATCTAACATGGAGTAATCATATCAACGCTATATCTAAAAAAATCTCTTCTGGTAGTGGATCTATTAAACGAATAAGTCGCTGTGTTCCTCCTGCAACTCTACATAATATCTATCATGGGTTAGTTCAATCACACTTCGACTATTGTAGTGTTGTTTGGGGTAACTGTGCCAAAACATTATCTGACAAATTACAGAGACTTCAAAATCGTGCTGTCCGCGTCCTTACCCATTCTAGTTATGATGCTGACGCCAACCAACTGCTTAAAGAATTAGGCTGGGATAATTTAGAAAATCGACGTCAAAAACTAAAGGCTGAGATGGTTTACAAGTCCTTAAACGGCCTCGCACCGAATTATTTGTCCTCGAAATTCATTCAACGGAGTGATGTGATTACTTCTTACAATTTGCGCGATTCTGATAATAAGCTTGCAATACCATTGCCGCGTACTAACCATTACAAAAATAGCTTTGCCTATAGTGGTGCAGTCCTCTGGAACAGTCTACCCTCAGTTGCTAGGCAAGCAACATCTCTGACTAATTTCCGACGATTCTTAATTAATTCCGACAAGGGATTCATGTAAAACAGGCTTTAATTTAGTTTACTTTTCCTTAATAGTTAGCAATATTTTAAATTATAGAATATTAATCTGTATACATAGTTTCGTATTTAAGTTGTAGCTTTATATTAAATTGTTAATGCCTGATGTATTTACCTTGTTTTTAAATAAAGATGATGATGATGATGATGATGATGCCTCCTCCTTATCTAAGGGTCTGGATGACCCCCTCCCCCCCCCCCCCCCCCCCCCGCGATCACAAGGTCTGGATCCGGCACTGTTTTCGATTTGCCTACAACACGATTTAACAAAATCTGGAATAATATGGGTAGATTTTAGGTTGGTCTCGAATGTCTCAACAAGACCGTGACTTTTCTGAACTGTGAGGCTCATTTTCCGATGAAACTATTCATGAATCCAACTTATCAAAATCTCTTGATATGAATATATGCAATTTTTCTATTCTCTTTGAAAAGAACAAACGATGAACCAGAGAAAATCATTACTTATTGACTTAGGGTCTGGAGGCGGGGGGACCCCAGGTAGATGAGGTAACCCGGTTAGGCGGGGTAACCCGCCTGTTCATCTAATCTCTCATTTTGTTCGATCACCGTCGTTTACAGGCAGGGTGATACGCCGAGAAGGGTTGCCTGATCTGCCAGACGGGGTAATCCTCTCAGCCAGGCTCACGTGTAAACGTTTTAGGTGGGGTTACCAGCCTAGCTGGGGTCGAATTGGTGTTACATCAAATTCGCGCCATATTCGAACCATAACTATTAAAAGTGACAATACCTAGAAAACCACTAACAGCAATGAAAGGTTGAGGCAAGAGCAGCGAGTAAATTGAAGCAAAAGAGCATTATCGTCAAAACATGATGTCTGCTTGCCACTTTTTTGTTTTCACCTAATGGCATCAACATCGTCCAAAAAAAAACAACAACAACAACAGCAATTAAACAAGAGCCAAATGGGCATTAGTTAGCCATACAAAGTACGTTTTCAAATTTTGTTAATTCTGAAGACACCTTAATTGCAGTTCAACGTTATGCTTCAATTGACATCAATGGGGATATTAATGGTAAATTGGCCGTTGTTAAGTTGTGTAAATGCTTAATTCATACTTTCGTTAGACCAGATCCCTGATTCTAGTGAGCTTACCAAATGTATTCGTATTCAGCTTTTCTAAATTCTGTTTTAATTTTTCTACGACGACGTTACCGTAATTAGATGTACGTGCTTAGCGACCATTCAAGACTTTTCAGAAAGTGCACCCGGGGGGGCGGGGTTGTACGATTGCATGTAAACGCGAAACGCATGTAATTTTTTTCCCCGCCTGAACAGTTTACCTCACCTATCTGGGTCCCCCACCTCCAGGTAAACAGGCCCTTACTGATCCTTACTGGTAGCCTGCGAACTGCAGACGTGTTTCCGGTCGTCGCATGTCTCCCTTCGATACTAGTTATTTTTTGGAGGGGGAGAAGCAGCGAGCGGAAATAAGTCTGCAGTTCGCAGGCTACCTTAATGGCAATGATAAACGGGCGATCAATGCCTAATCAGTGACCAGCCTTTGAAAGTTTATCAATTTCGCGTCTACATGGTCTATGTCACTGATGCTATTGATTTTTCATTGATAACATATTGATTATCGATCGATACCGATATAATTCAATCCAGCATTTTTTTCTTTAATATAAGGTATTTTCTTTTAATAAATTCTTACGTCAGAATGGTTCGCGACGATAACGACGAAAAATCGAGTTGCTTATGTCCATTTTTGACGGTTTTAAAGAGTTTGTTTATCTGGCTTCCTTAGACCCCGTTTACAAGGTTCCGCAGACATTTTTGAACGACTAAAGTGTCACGGCAAGTTTTTCACCTGATCAAAAGTAGGTCTGAAATTTTTGACCGGTATACGGTTCCAATGCTACGGAGAATGGTGTAAACAACTGAGAAGGGTGCAAGTTTTTGCACAGTTTTCGCGATAAAAGCCTTTAAAGCCTAGTTACGCGCGCCTTTGATGGTAAAAAAAGTCATTCCAAAACTAACACAAGCAAAAAATTGCACGGACTCGTGTAAACGTACAGTACTGTAAGATAATCTGCACGTTTCCATGTAAACGAGGTCATACTTGAGCTTACTTTGCACGCTTAAACTCCGTTTCCGTTTTCCTTCGTTTTCATTAAATCTTTCATCGCACTGTCTATTGTATGAAATTTTCAACATAAAGTGATGAGAATCCAAAATGACTTATTTTTTTCAGAGTAAAAGCTGTAGTTATTTTTCATTGTTATCATTATTATTGTCATTGATAATGATAATTGTTAATATTTTTGAAGATCCGCTGGCTTAGCAATGTCGGTGAGTGTCGACTCTTGTGTGTCTTTTTGTACTACAGTAATATCTTCTTCCTGTTCTTTTTCTTGTTCTTATTATTATTCATAATTATTATCATTATTACTGAATAAAGATTTATTATTAATTATTATTATTATTGTTATTAAATCCAAGACCCTAGAAATCGAATTCATTACCTTCTAGTTACTTAAGTTAAGAGCTCTGACGACTGAGCGCGTAAGCTATCATTTTTTACCGATTGTGAATAGGTCGCTGGTTTGGGAGTAGTCACAGCTAGGATTTAGTACCCCTCGTTTCGTTCCGTTTTCCCTTTTATTGAAATTATATCATTATACATGTGCATAATTCGAATAGTCGTTTTAAAGTTTGATGTCTGTTGCAATTCATGCGACCGTTTAAGTTTCATTAACTGGGGTGATGGTTTTCAAACTGTTTATAAGGGCCTTTCAAAGCTTTAGCCATGGTTTCTACACCTAACGAGATTATTTTTTTTCTTTTTGGCTTAAGTGCTTTCCGCTCTAGCTCTGCCAGTAGCTGAGTTACTTATATTATAGATTCCTCCTTTTAAGCAGGTGTCTCAATCAATTTCGTCTCATTACCGTCGCAGTTAAAATAGCTCTTTAGACGAGTTTTAAAATGAAGTTAATTAGCTAAAGTCTCTGATTGACCGTTCTCTTGCTCTTTTTCTTTTCTTTTCTTTTCTTTCTGTTTGTTTCACTATAGAAAAACGCAAACAATATTTCCCTAGTCTTTATGTGGTCCATCAAAAAGCCAACCATCCCTTGAACGTTTATAATACTGAATTAACTTACATCCCTTTAATACGCTGGCAGTTCATTTAAAAGGAGCTGTCAGCGTTCAGCGGGACAGATGGGGTATCTTTTTTAGCTCCTTTAATTTACAGTGAATTTAGCTTATCAAAGCTGCTTTTTTTTTCTTATTTCATGTTTCATCTACCTACCGTTATGGGAGGTCTAAAGACCGAGGAATTCATGGATTTATCGTATTTATACATAAGTTAATTCAACTGTTTTAGACTTCCTTAATGGCGTAGAAATAGCGTAATTCCTCTTCTCTTTTCCCTCCTTTTTATGTGTGCATTTGTGCCACAGCTATCTTGCTGACCTTTAACTAATTATTTCTTATTGAACGCTATGTCTACTGGCTGCCTGGCTCCGCTAGCCCCTATGGTTATTACAGGCAGCCAGCACTGAAGTTTAGTCTTTTATTATACTTTCAATGTCATATATATATATTTTTTGAGCAAGAGATCAGAGTGAGTACAACAAAGATTGTTGTCGTTGCGTCCAGCGCATCTTTATAAAACTATTAATTAATTAATTAGTTTCAAACACTTATAAGGCGCAAATATCTATTTAACAATTATTCGCCGAAGGCGAAGTTAATATTGTTGAATAATCCCCGAGACGAAGTCGAGGGGATTATTCAACAATATTAACTGAGCCTGAGGTGAATAATTGTTTTAGTATATTCACACGAAGTGATCTCAACAGAATCAGAAAGGAAACCATTAAAAAACCATTAGTTTGATTGACGGGTGAAAATTCATGCGTGAACACGAAGCCGTAAACAGTGGATGCGCAAAAGTTAGATCTTTACAGTATCTTCAAACATGGCAAATGATAGTTTTAATCCTTTTGTATCGAGTTTTGTAAGCTTTAGCATCAACGGTTTAAAAGAAAACGCCGAAAATTTAAATTACTACCCAATTCTGAGAAGAAGAGTATCTAGAGCTTTATTTGTTTCTGTCAACTCACCGTGAATGAGAAAGTTTTCTTCGTCGCTTCTTGCAAATGCTGTCAACAGCGGCTGCGATCAAGGTAAGCGTTGTTTATCTCCAAAGTTCTTTGCCTTGTTAACTTGCTGGCACGTACAATTTTCGAAAATATTTGCCTTCCTCTCTTCTCCATAAATTAACCTCTATTTATAGGCAAAATTGGTCTTGCGAGAAAATCCCGAAATCACAAAACAGTGACAAAGCGACCTCGTTTTCCTCTGTAGTGGTAAACATAGCTTCGAGCGTACAAAAAGTCAGCTAAAGTAAACCACTTCACAATAAATCACGCTGTTTAAACACCATGAAGTCTTTTCTTGCCTTCAAAGTCATCAGCACTTGGATATTCGTGTATTTTCAAACAGGTTTTACTTTGAAACTTTGGCAAAACACCCAGTTCACGACAGCGATTTTGCTCGGCTTTATATTCACCGCCTAGCGCGGTGAATATAACGTCATAGTCCGAGATAGCTAACCAATCAGATTGCTTGAATTACCAAGATCACTGAGTGTGTATATACTAAATAAATATATTCAAATGCGCCAAACGGACAAACGGACCCTACAACTCCCAACTTTGTTTGCCCGAGACTGTTAGGAGTGGTTGGATAGAGTTGGGACTTGCTGGCAGTATATTATGCCATAATTAAACGAGTTCGAGCGACACATGTGAATTGTGTGCGTGGCCCGAACAATATGGAAGAGCTGTGTAAACGGATCCAACATTGTTGCGTCATACGCTTTGACTGTCACTCTCAACTTAATTTTAGAAAGAAAAAAATTATAATATAGAAACTACCAGCAACTTGACCTAAAATATTTGATCATGCATCAATACAGCGTAGTGTATGATCAGCAAAGTCTAGGACCATGTTCAGACGCCGAACTTTTCATGAGCCGAACCTAATTCGAATTAAGGCCGACCCAAATTATTAACACCGGCTGAATTGATTCAGACGCTGATCTTAATTGCAGCTGAACTAAGAAAAACTAAGAAAGAGTAAATTATTAAAACGTTGCGGCTCGGGTGAATCCTTGAGGCTGGAACTAGTTTAAGTAGCCATTCTGCAGCTCGAAGCTGGTCTGTTGACCCCAAAAGATTGTTTTGGGTTATTAAATGCAAGTTTCCAGATAGCCTCTCTTGGTTCAACCGTCATTTTCCTAAGTTGTTGCGGCTTTTGGGTTGTTTCTGTTGAATGAATTCAAGGAAAATTATATTGATTGTGCTCTAGGAAAAGGCAAAGATATGCGTGTGGGCCGCTCTCTATCAAATATCAGGTCTAAAACATCATAACAACGAAAACAGGAGTACCAGTTCCATCTGTTTTCCAACTTTTTCCCATAAAACCATTTCCTCTAAGCAAAATAAAGTCCCCCCCTTCCCCCTCCTCACTCTCCATTCACTGTTTGTGTGTATAATTCTCGTGTTTTTCCGGGTAGAGAGAGCAAAATATACATTTCATATTCGTCTCAAAAAGTTTCGTGCAAGGTTATCAAAAAATATTTGTGAAGTCAAGAATTCTTGTCTCGTGACTATTCTTGTCTCAGTCCTTCTCATGAACAAGGCCTTTCTTTAATTCTGCCTTCTTTGCTATATAATACAAGACTTCACGGGAAGCAGTTCCGTTTACCCTCGATGTCGCCAAGACCCTTGGAAACACATACACCATGATTTCAGTCTCTGGATCAGACATTAAATCACTGTTGGTCCCTGCAAATTTTAGCGGCATTGTATTAAAACCATTTATTTCGTTCAGAAATACAATTTTCCTTTAAGGACCTGTTATCTACTCAGCAAAACGTACCTATTGAGAGTTGGGCGAGACAGCGACGAAGCAAAAAAGACAAAAAGGACAAAAACGAACGTCGGAATTGAGGTGTTTATCTCTAAAAAATAAAAATAACAATAAAAAGATCATTAAAGAAAAATAAACTAGTTAAATATAAACCCCAAAACACGTGCTAAAAAATCGGCACGGCACGCCAAATTTTTAGCACCGTGCCTCGTTTACCCGTGCCGAGACTACCTCCGGGAGGTAGTCTCGGCACCCCTAAAATTTTGAGCACTGGTGCCACATTACATTTGGGACCGATAAGTTTACATGTCGAAAATTGGGAGTGCCGTGCCTTAAAATGGTCAGCACGGTGCCAAAAATTTGGCGTGCCGTGCCGATTTTTTAGCGCGTTTAAATGGGGTTATAATGTTGGCATTTACTTTGGTCTTACTTGTTGAAAATTCACAATCAGGATAGCCCAGTTTTTTAAAAGCTCTACGTGTCTGGATGACCTGGCGACCTTTTTCCTACAAAATGAAAAAGAAAAGGTAAGACGTCATTTTCAATAATGTTGTCTACGCAAAGGAGAAGAAGAAGAAGAAGAAGAAGAAGAAGAAGAAGAAGAAGAAGAAGAAGAAGAAGAAGAAGAAGAAGAAGAAGAAGAAGAAGAACAGGCTCAAAATCATTTTTGCGAATTTGTCAAGGGGTGTACTGTACTCATGTTGTCAAATTTCTTCTTCTAATTCAATCCAATTAATCAACGAAGTCCGCCTTGTGTAATTTATAACAAAATTTAATTAACTTACCCTTTCAAAATACCTCACAATTTCTGCGCAGGCGACGTCTCCTTCGTGGGAAGCCTTTATTCTGCAGAAAAATGATTGTTTTGTTTTGTCCACGTGTCTTATTTCAAAATAGCAGCGTGGAAAATCAACTGAGTTTTCAGGTGAATTCCAAGCATCTCTTGATTTGATAGTCTGAAAACAAATAAACAAATAAATAAATGAATGAATGAATGAACGAAAACACATGAACGAAATGTTACCAGTGTTATTTCTAAAGCCTTGATTGTTTCTATATTGTAAATAGTTTCCATTTTTATGGCAGCATGGATATTTAATCGATCAATCCACTAGTGGTCAAGCTTTTTATGGGGCGTTGAATGCGACTCAGATAGTGATTTTCTTATGGTGGCACATCCTTTAGGAGAACAGTCTGCTACACAGACGTTTTTAGTGTCGTCACGCAACCCTGGAGGAGCGTTGTGTGACGACGCTACAAATGGCTGTGTAGCAGACCGTAAGGAGAAGCGTTCGATCGAAGATACGAGGGAAACCGAATAAACGCCTTAGAAAATACAAGAAAGGTTAAGGGTTATTGTATTTGCAAAACGTGCAGCACCAGGTATTATTATTTTTAGGTCGAAGGGTGATACTGCTGCAAAATTATGTATTAAGTCTCTCCAGAAACTCATAAGGGGTTGAAACGTGTTTGATTTGTCCCATGCATCCTATTATACCACAATGTGACCTCATAGTTCTCCTTTCGTACCTTTACACTGCTTCCTTTGATTTTCCATCCAGGCTCGAGTGCACTGAGCTCGATTGTGATGTCTCCATTGCTGTTTGACACGAACATCCCAGAATATGGTGCCAGAAGCTTGTTTCCTCGTTTATCTTCTTCAAGGCAAATGCTCTGTTTATTGAAAAATACATTCGGTGCAATTCAAAAACCCCTCCGAATGACCAGCAAAATCTAAATAGTTATTCAACTAACTAATATATGTCTGCATACATCTGAGTCAGAATAGCCTAAGACTGAACCTTATAGCAGAGCCCCATACCTTAAAAAAATATGGTAATCCATCCATCCGAGAAATTTTGGTAATCACGTGACCGTACGCTCGAAAGTCCGACTGTCGGCACAACAGGCATTCCAATGTAAAATAACTCAATTAACAGGTATGACACTACAGGCAACTGGAGGTGTTTTTGGCGGGAAATCTCAGGGCCACCTGGACTTTTATAGAGAAAGAACAACAACAAAGTCGAGTCTTTCTCGACATTATCTTTGATGTTCACTCTAACTAACTAATTAGATCTTTTGATTTTGTTGTCGTTCTCATTGCCGTCGCCGTTTAGCAGTAGACAATTTTATTTTTTTGTTTATAAGTATCTAGTTAACGAGAGCTTCGCTTTTAGCCCTGGCTAAATCTGTATATTATATAATTTTACTTTGATGGATAATGGCTAGGATGGCGTCCATAAAAAAAAAAAAAAAAAAAGTACAGGTTGATTTTCCCGCGTCCCTTTTAAGTAACCTGTTTAGAGAAATATAGTATCGCTTGATACCTTGCAAGCAGGATTTGTATCATCTACGAGATACACCCAGATCTTCCAGTCTCGTCCTTGTGTTGGACGACTGGCAAAGATCGCCATTTGCATTCTTTTCCGGTCATCCTTTCCAGGCCTTCCAAACGCTGCTATTTCCACGTCTTCCCGAAGAGATGGCAAAGTAACTTCAGTATCATTGTGTATTTGTTTCACAACAGAGTCGGGGTAAACCTCCATCAGGCTTCTCCAGTTCCTCGTTTGTTGGGAGCCTTCT
The DNA here is from genome assembly GCF_958299795.1 of Porites lutea. Taxonomy (NCBI): domain Eukaryota; kingdom Metazoa; phylum Cnidaria; class Anthozoa; order Scleractinia; family Poritidae; genus Porites; species Porites lutea. The sequence goes on along the minus strand of NC_133201.1, from coordinate 32,180,032 downwards.
CGGATGTCGTGCTGTACAGGACGACATTTTACCTCGATGACCCATTCATTGCCTGGAGTCATCAAACAGCAGTGCTCAATCAGAGTTGACGGAGGTGTTGATAGACCACCATGGATCGTATAACAGCTGCTGATTTGGACTTCTGACGCACGGTCCGCGTCATCGCTCTCTAGATCTAACAGAGCAGTGGTTTGTACAAGATTTTCTGCAAAAGTGGAAAGTCCAGCCTTTTAAGCTCCTCATCGCCTTTCGAGCTAAAAAAGCAGTGCTGCGACAATGTGTTTTCAGAGTACGTAGTTAAATTAACAGCCTGTTTACATGGAGATAGGGGACCCCAGATAGGTGAGGTAACATGTGGCGGGTCGCCCCACCTATCATGTGAACGTGATCAAATTAAAACGAGAGTTTATCTGGACAGGTGGGAAACCCCACCTAAGCGGGCTGGGGTCCCCCACCTACATGTTAAAACAGGCCCTAATTCAAGTTATTATGTTCTGTAGTCTACTGAAATACATTTCAAGACCTCCCTAGCCTATTTAGACCTATTTAGTAACAGTTCGTTTATAAATAAGTATAACACTAGTGACCTTCAATTACTAATTCACTTTCTGAAACTTTCTGCTGGCTAGTCTATTTCCAGACCTAATCTTTGCCCAATATGTTCTCGATATTTACTCATGTTATGAAACCCCGTACGTGACACGAATAGTGAGACTGGGTTACTTGTCAATATACACCCCAGTTTGACGCCAAAAGTAGATTACGTAAGTGGACACTGCTGGACTTAACCATTTACTCCCAGAAATTTCCTGATAAGCGTAAATGTAGACTGCATGAGTAGTTCCGTTTAGCGCGACCAGGAGCTAGTGCATTTGCCTCGTTCGCTCCCACTTTATAACGCCTCGAGGGACCGCCCAAAGTATTCAAATGTACATGAGAGACATTAAAGTCTAACACACTCAGAACACTATGAATTGACAACTGTGTAAACAAGTGGCAGAGAACTTCGTCACACATGTTTGAATCTCTGGAGCATCGAATAGATTAACAGAGAACAGGACGAAAAAGAGTTCTAAAAGGCCTAACCGCTTGGCCAGTTTCACGTCTAGAGTACTACCTTTTACCCTTAACAAGCGTTAAACTCTTGCTTTGCAATTTGCACTTTACGCATAAGTCTGTATTTTTAGCAAGGTCCGCAGTATATGCTTTATCCAGGATCTTAGCATTTCACTCCTAATCCAGCATCGGGCATTAATCTTCATTTAATCCCTAGTCGACTTTAGTCTGCATAACTCATCCCTGTTTGACAGTCTGCCGTGCGAACAATTTAAAAAATTATTCTGGTGTGTTGACTTCGGCCATAGCCACCTTTAACTCAGGCTGGTGGATTTTCTTGGAATGAATACCTGACAATTGTTAAATTTGGACTTATTTTGTACTTTATATTCAATATATAAACATATATCGCACAAGTGATATTTCTAGCTATTTTATCCTTGTTTCTGGGTGATGATAAGGCAGAAATATGCAGACGTACAGTGAATGACAAATTGATAAAAATGATGAGCACTAAAACATCGGCCGTTATAGTATTCTTGACTTCACTTTGAACTTAGAGATATAAACTAATCATTTTTTTTTCCCATATACCCTACTAATTTCCCAGGCTTAATTTATTCAATTCTTTATGTTTTCTTTTGGTTTATCTACTCACCCATGTGCAATACTTCATCAAACTCCGATCTTGCGAGTGACGCGGACCTTCAGTGCGGTCGTTCAGTGCAGTTCTGTGTTTGTTTCTTTTTATAGTTGTTACCCTCTGTTGTTCACGTCATTCCGTTTCACCTTACAACCAATAAAATAAATCGACTTTAGAGGGTTTTCCCCTAATTAAAACATCACGGAATCTATTCTTTTGTGTTGATATGACATTAACCTTGGCAAAACACATGTTAAAACAAATCCCTCTCTTCCGTCAATGAAAATTTAAAAAGAAAGCCAAGACACGAGTGTCATCAAAGAATTATTTAGCAAAAGTCTAAAATGAAAAACATCGAGTAATCTTGAAATATATTCTGAAAAGCCTTTTAATTATATTAGCGACGAATTTTAGCGACGACGATCAAGCATCCTTATATGAATTCCGGGCGATACAATAGGACAATGCAAACTACGTGTTAAACGCTTGTCATGACATTTTTTTCTTATTTCCTAAATATACTTAATGCTTTGTTCTTTTTAACCAATAGAAAACTGTTTGCCGAAAGTTTCACGATCACGCGAAAACAGGGTTTTTTCCCTTCGAAAATAAAAGCGCTTTGCAAGCAAAAATGCAAATTATCACGGGGAATCCCCTGGTTGCTAAACACGGAATTGTCACGAGATCCATGGAAATTTCCAGATGTGCTCAATTTTACACTTTAGACCCGTTTGTTTACAAACAGAAGAGTAAAAGACAATAGAAATGTCCTAGAATTCAGACTACACGAATAGCAATGTGTGCCCTTGAGCGACCGTCACGTAATAGGTATAAAAGAAGGTAACGAAATCAAAGAAACAGAGGATCACGAAATCTGTTATGGTAAGGTTGTCCAGTCTGGTGGTCAACACAAGAACGAACGACTCAGATGTAGGTAAAGCAGTTTACTGCGACGACAGAAGAGTCAAAAGAACACACTGATCTTAGTCAGCCTGTAAAGTGAATAGTCCTTTGTCAAAATCGACTGGCAAGTAAGTTTATCATGGGAAATCGCAATTTAATCGCGATTTGCTCAAATCCCCTTGCCAACTGTATCACAGCTTTGTCGTTTTAAGATGACTACGTCCTTCCTTTTTTGGTATTTTGAAATCTAAGGAGGTGTATATATTTTGGGAAAGGACATAACAATGTGTGATCAAGGGTTCATGTTGAATCTTTCGCGCGTGAGGTTTCTGAATTAGGCCATACCATTGTCACGCGATTTGATTCTTCTGCAGTTCGCGCCCAGCGATAGTCTCAAAGCGCTTTGATTAGGAATTTTGATTTTAGCACCCAATGCAAATTTAGTTGGTCATAAAAAATGTTACTGATATGTCAGAATGTCCACAATTTGTTAAAGCCCACATAGGAGGGAACTTTAATAGGTAGCATAGTGAGCAAGGAAAATAATGCTATCTGCTGGATTATTTGTTTTCAAGAAAATTTGCAACGCGAATGGCCTAACTGTTTGGAGTGATAAGATTACAGAGTGACCATTTGAGATCATAAACAGCGCTTTTGTAAACTTTAATTCACCAACCGGCTTCCCTAATTAAGTAAACATGCTGAATTAGAAATAGAAGGGGAATCCCCCACTACGTTGACGGAAGAAACACACTGTTGCTAAACTTATCGTTTTGAAGTTTTTTTTCCCTTACAACTTCGCGTAATGAATTTATGCAAGGATCCTTTATTATTTAATTTATTTAAATAAATAAAGAAAAACGGGGGAGGGGGGAGTAAAAGCAACAGGGCATCCTTTTTTGTGGTTTAATTCACGCTCAGTTGTGACTTTTAAGTACTTGCCAGAAGTAAATTTCACGGATATTAAAATCGAATAATTTTACAACACTTCACTTCGTACTACAAAATTATTCGCCCAAAGCAAAGATTTAGAGTTTCTGAAAAGTCACGGTCTAGTTTGCTATGGTTCAATTTTCTCGCCTGATTTTAGCTCATAATTCCAAAATCACTGTTCATTTGTGAAAAAAAAAAAATTCAATCCTCTATTACAGGTCTACATAATACCTTAAAATGCCTAACAAGATTGCCGCATTGTGTTTTTGTTTTTCTAGCTCTCTGAAGAATGTCTGATAATATCTCCTTATCTCGACAACGCCAATGTGCAGTTTTAGGCTGCGAGGATGAAAAATATATCCTTGATATATTCAGCTATGTGCAGCCTGGAGCTCATGGGAGATGTGAATCAAGGAAACAGCTCTTTGTGTTTATAACCAAAGACGTAGAAAACAACAGATTATCTTTCCTGCAGGTAATGTGTAGCGTCTAGCAAAATATTATTTCCAACAATTATAAACAAATAAATTAATAAATTAATAATACCAACTAGAAGTTACAGAATGTAAATCACTCAGACTTGCTGTGAATACTTATTGGGCGTGGGCAGTGGTATAGCGCATGTAAGTGAGTAAGTAAATATATGGGTAGTATTAAATATGCAGTTTAGGCTTCAAGGGAGCATCATTTCACCCTCAATTTATTTACGGTGGTGATGGTAAGGTGACTTTGATATCCTTTCCTTATTTTCAGGAGGAGCAAATTAGATTGGGCATGATTAAAGTTTACTCTGATAGGTTTTGCTGGAAAAAGAGCAAAAATGATGAGATGCTTATTGTACAGATGAAGATGGAAGATTTTAGCTCAGCTAGTGAACCGGTAATAATAATAATAACAACAACAACAACAACAGCAATAATAATAATGATGATGATGATGATGATGATGATGATAACAGGTAAAAAATTTCTTCTGACATTTTTCAACCGAAACTTTTACCATTAATTCCCAATGACCCCGTGGATTTTTTTTTTTTTAGCTTAAAAGCAATTTAAAAATATTGGATTGGAAAATGGCTGGCTCCAGCCATATGTTTCAAACTAATCCAGCTTTGGCAGTTTCATAAATATTATGTTAAAACTGTTGAGATTTTAACAATTTACTTAAACTTATTGGGTTTAATGCATGTTTTCAGTTTCTTAACGCGCTATTTTCACAGGAATATATGTCAGTAATCTTCTACATCTAAAGAAAGGGTAGTTAAAAACTGCGACATTTGGATCCAGTTGTTTTGTATGGGTATTCAATGTCTAGTAAAAGGGATCATTCTCATTTGCGCAAGTTTCCTTCAAGTTTTGTTCCTTTGTGTTGTTGTTGTTGTTGTTGTTGTTTTTTTTTTCCCGAAAATTTTCATCAATAGTAACTTTCTCTTCTACCTTTACGCTTTTTATATGCCACTGCATTTTGATCCATAAGGAAATTAGTGCTACGCGTTGATTGTGTTTTGTTTTATTTTTTGGGGGGAGAAATTTTATCAAAATATGAATACGTTCCTTTTATTGACAGATTGAACGATGCAAAATAGATGAGATGAGGATACCTGAGAGAGTAACCTTTACTCTACCATCTTGCGATGCATCCGTCATGAGACTTACTACAAAATTATTGACACAGAGCAATGACGTGGAAGTGCTACTGGAAACAGAACAGTTAAGGGCCAGCTTGCCCCTGGTAAGTTATGAGTTCAAGTAGGATTTATGAAAGGTGAAAGGTTTGCCCCACTGGATTGAAAAATTATGAAATTCCAGGAGTAGTTTGGGAGTGTTTTATAATACAATTTTAGCACCCAAAACGTGCTGAAAAAAAAAAAAAAAAAAAAGAGACTATAATTGAGTCGAATCGGTCCTATACACGCACGAATTCCACCTTAACAAGTCGATTTATCTTCAACAATTCATAAACTGTGTTTTGAAAGAATGTGCGAAATGTTACACTTTTTAGGAAACAATAGATGAATATTTTCTTTGTTTCAGGATTGTCAGTTTGTTAGAAATGATTTTTTTGAGATAGATTTTCTCATTTAGGAGTTTAAGACAAAGAATTTCTGTTATAGTCAAAGCTCTGTTTATCGGTGAAAAACCATGATGTAACACGAAATAAATAAATAAATAAATAAATAAATAAAGAGAATGACTAAGCCACGATATCAACACCTTTCTCTCTTACAAAACAATTTTCCGAGCTCTGGTGATTTATCAAAAGTTTGGATTTGTACAGTGTCCTACCGTGGAGTCTTGTTCAATAACGGAAAATTGTTTCCCAACAGCTAGCGTTCTCGTTGGTTACTTCTAGGTCACATGACATCTAAGAATGGAACTGTTTCCTGCCAAAATCTACGACGTCAGAGGTTAACAGTGCCTTTTTACCAGCAAATGTTGACCGTTCGCTGGATTTATTTTTCATTAATTTGTACACGAAAAAGTTTTCTCCGTGAGCTCGTCAGCTATATTAGTTGTTTCCCTCAGGACCAGTCAGTAAGTGTTTTAATATTTACCCAAAACCTTCCCCTTACATTTCTGATATATTTCCTCTCTTTCCTCATTTTTTATTCTCAGATACCACATTGGGAGACTAAGTCAGGGGTCGAACATGATCACTGGGTCAGTGAGCCAACAGAAACACAATGAGACGCTGGGAAGTGGATCAAATGTAAAACTAATCTAAACTTAATTCATGGGTGACAAATTACTCCTTACTCCTGAAATTAATTGCCATCATGACAATGTTCCTTACGTCTTAGTCGAAGTTTTAAAATGTTAAAATTGAAGATGTCAGGGCATTAAAAGATGCTTTAGAAAACCTAAACACACGAAAGGGCACATCAAGAAGGATTCTAACAAGTGCTTATTTATTTATTTTTTTCGAAAAATTCGTAAACTTGTGACCCTAACAACGAACTTAAGCCAAAATTTATGCTCTAAACTTTTCAGTGCGTGGAGTGCTCAGTACGAATAACAAACTAAAATAAAATAAAACAAAGAAAAAAGACAAAGAAAAGAAAAAGACAATTGTGAACGTAATTTGTTACCCGTGATATTAATAAGTCATAAAAGGCTCGACAAATTATTAGAATTTCGACAAAAGGCGCACGAAACTATTCCTGATCACCATTTGATTGCACATACTCATTGATGTTTGTTTTGTAGTAATAATAATGATAATGATAATGATAATGACGATAACGATGAAAATTATGGTGATGATGATGATGGTGATATTACACGGTAGGATTTAGGGGTGGGCCAAGTGGACCGCGGCCAACCCACTTATTATTAAGTAATGATCCGGGTAAGATGGGAAGCAATTTCTTTTAATTTGTTGTAGCGCAATACACTTTCCCCACATAGAAATGTTAGTGTGTTAAAGGATTCCGACCAATCATAAGAGTTGGAGACAACAGTCAAGAAAAGTTAACAAATTTACATGTTCCTTAGATATGATTTCGGTGTCACTTAGACTCAGTCAAGTTTTTGTTTTAAGGAAGTTGGTTAGAAAACAAAGGAATAATATACATGCTGCTTTGCGAAGGTCTCGTACAATTTGCTGTTTAAGCCAATGTCAGAAGTATAGTAGAGACAATAGTTTGCACCTTCTTACCTGGACCGTTACTTAAAGAATTCTCAATAAAATCTATAAAGGTGGTACCGACTCGTCCCCTGTCCCCTCTTATCATTTGCAGGCGGTCACGAGCGGTCATGAAACGGTCTCAACAGACCATTTCCCCCTGCGCGAATCTTCCACGCGCTTCTCTCTTCAATATTTAATTACAAAAGAGACGACTGGTGACGAGTCAGTAGCTTGCAAGTGTCCCGGGCGCTGCGTTCTGAATTTTCAACATGCTTATGCCAATACTAATGCTATTGCTATTCCTAATGCTAATGCTAATGTGAATGCTAACACTGATGCTAATGCTAAGGCTAATGCTAATGCTAATGCTAATGCTAATGCTAATGCTAATGCTAATGCTAATGCTAATGCTAATGATAATGATGATGATTATGCTAATGAAAATGCTACTGATAATAATAATGATAATGCTACTGATAATTATAATGATAATGATAATAATAATAATAATAATAATAATAATAATAATGAAAATGAAAATGAAAATGAAAATGAAAATGAAAATGAAAATGATAATGATGATGATGATGATGATGATGATGATGATGATGATGATGATTTACTATGGTTAGGAAAACGCTAACTGCATACGTGGGTTGAGTTTGTTGTTGGTTCTCGCCCTTGTTCCGAGAGTTTTCCCTCCCGGTACTCATGTTTTCCTCTCTTCGTATAAAAAACCAACATATCCAAATTCCAATTCGTTGTGGAATGCACGGACACGTCTCAAGGAGTTCGTAAGAACTCCTACATTCTCCGTGGGAGAACAAATTACAAGGAATTGCAACAATGTTTTTTAATGCTAGTGCTAATGATAATGGTAACACTAGTAATAATAGTAATGATAATGATGCTGATAATGACAATGGTAATAACAGTCATAATAATAATAATAATAAAAAAATTACTAGTACTACTACTACTACTACTACTACTACTACTACTACTACTACTACTACTACTACTACTACTACTACTACTACTACTACTACTACTACTACTGCCACTACTACTACTACTACTAATAATAATAATAGTAATAATAGTAATTTGGGAACGGCTCATATTCTAAGAAAAATTCTTTTAGCTAAGTGCACTCTTAATTACGAAGGACTATTACTCCGCGTGGTGCCTAAGATAAACGGAAGACCTTAGACAACAATGACCTAAACCAGGTTGGCGTCCAGTGGTTTTACTGAAAACAACGGTTTGTGTGGGATGCTCAGTCTCGAGGGCTCATAAATGGTCTTGGGCATTGTTATTTAAGGATTTTCAAGAAAGACAGAGTAAAATTACCAAGTAAAAAGCACAAATAATGATTAATAATAATGATGATGAGAAGTATAATGATTCATCACATCTTAAGTTATTTTTGCACCTTCATTGTATTTAGCGTACATAAAGAGATACACTAAGTCGTTGTAAATAGAAAATAAAGAATTATTTGTTTTCCGAGTTAAATAGTGTACAGCAATATGTTGGCAACCAGTCTGTACTGTATTATCATAGCAATAAATCCAGGATATACTCATCTAGATCCATATCTTGTTTTCTATAACCTTCCCTGTATTACAGAGAGGAATCAGATTACAACGCATTTTTCCACTTTCGTATTGCCTGTAATACACCTTCCCCCATCCCCTCTCTATTCCCCGCTTCAAATAAAATGTAGAAAGATCGTATCCAGTTTCTCCTGGATCTTACATTCTTTCAAAGAGCCATTAAAAACAATCCTTATGCGAACTTATGAGTGGAGGAGGGAAGGGTTTGGTCATGGCGCATTTGGGGTTATAGGAAAGCCCCCTTCCCTAACTACCGGGTGCCAAAAAGACAACAAATTTTGTTGTTATTTTAGCTGGTGGTGACCTCGCGTTTTAAAAGGCGTTCTGCTACTCCCACCAGCAGAAATTGAAAAAAGACTAAGAGATTTATTTAATAATTTAAACTTATTCAAAGCCATAGGCCCTTTAAGAACAATTACAATTAATTAAGACGGAATCCACCAGGAAGTTGAGTAATTTTAACTTTCAGTGGACAAAAACCTTGTTGCAGAATTATTTAAAGAATGTTTCATCCTTTTTTACATTTTTCAAGGGCTAAAGATGTAATTAGTCATCTGTAATAATACCAAACAAAATTTCTCATGGGAGTCCGAGAAAATGAATGTCAAATTTCACAAGAATTGTGAAAACACAAGTAAAATTCTGAAAATTTCATGTGTAAGATGTAATTTTGTGAAATTTGACACTTATTTTCTCGGGCTCCCATAATAAATTTTTTTTTGGATTCTGTCTCAAAACTTATATCGTAGTCGTTTATGGTGAACGAATGAAGACAACAAGGAAAAAATAATAGGGCAAGAAAGTGAGAAATGTTGGAGACAAAAGCCGTTTATATTATGTAGTTATTCCTCAATCGACTCCCTGCGCTGGCCGTTTTTGTTTTTCTCTTTTTTCCTTCAGTTTTTCCATACCAAGCAGCCTGATTCCATGCTTCTCACGAAACGCTCTACAAAATACCACAGATTATTATTCATTCGAAATCTTTTGCCTTATCTGATTAGCTCCTATACCTGGCTAATTCTTGATAACCAACTTTCAGTGGTATATACGCTTGAAAATGAGGTTGACCGATGGCATATTTGCCTGGAAACGAGGCTGCTTGCATGGGCAATAGCCAACAAAAGAAAAATGGGTTTAACGCTATTGGAAGACAAAGCAAAATAACCACCTGGAAAACCTGAAACCGTGCCAGAAGTGGACCAAAGTTTGAAGAAAGCATACGAAGAGGTAAAAGTTTGTTAGCATGCTCCGAGATCTTCATAATTCTTCACATCATACTCAGCCTCATTTAATAATCGTTATATTTTTTTACTATTCCCAGTTGGTACGGTTGTACGTGTATAAAGGCTCGGGAAATTATTAGGAATGAGACAAAATATGCGTGAAATTATTACCTATTTTCACAGTAAACAACCTGAATTGGTTACCTATCAATTTTATTGGTAAAGAGTTATTTTCGCAAGGTTTGTTTGAAATATTTGTTCTATTTAGTCCAGTCAATCTAGGCATTTTTGAGGCTCAACATCAAACTAATTGCAACACAATTGTTTTCAACGCCATTTAAGTAAGGGTGGCCTATCTATAGAAACATACTAAAAATCCGCCAAAATCCGTTCGGTGGAACATGTCAAAATTAAGCGTTAAACATTTTGAGCTTTTAACACAGGGCACCCACGTTAGTTGAAATTATACGTTCAAACAAAAAATGCGCAAAATGTGTTTGTTACTTTTATGGAAAGTGGAAGAAGAAAGAATAACTGCTACCTAGTTTTCGATGGCAAAAACAAGGTGCTTCTTTTTTTCAAAAATGATAAATATTTAACACGGTCGGCTTTTGCACAAAGTAAAAACTTTTAAGAGGTGACAGGCCGCACATCTTCACCGGCGTGAAACCTTTGAAACCTTTTATATATTGCTCCATTGAGGAGACTTCTTTCAGGGATCTTACAGTTTAAAATTTGAACGATGATATCGCTTCTATATAGCGGACCAAGATACGGCTCGGTACAGTTTATGTTCAGCAAGGGAAAATTGTGTAAGTTGAGCAGAACCTTTAAAATGTTCAACAGACAATTCATTCAGTTTGCGCGTATTCCTGTTGAATTTGTAGCCCGTTTATGAGATATGTCTACTCAAAAATATAATAATTTTTCCATAGCTGCCGTTATCTTAGAGTAACTGCTTTTCATATCTCCGTAAAGTTTAGGTTTACGCGATCTCAGAGATTAATGTTTAGTTGTACACAGCACGTAGTCTTTTTATAAATATATCCAGATCTGACACTGGTTTTGGGTATTTATCACGTCTAAGCATGATTTAAATACATTATGATGCTGTGTCCTTTGAATGTCGTTTTAAAACTCAATCGCTTTGTAAATGTCACTTGTAGTTTTAATATCACAGGAGAGTATTTTGAAGCTCAATATTTTTCAATACCATTACCATGTTTTTTTTTTTACCGATCAATTGACTGGCTTCTTTGTGCCACTACATAATGTGTGTAGTTGAATATAAGTTTACAAGCAAGACCGGCGGTTTCGAATGTTACGATTCTCATCAGTTGCTATGTGGTGGGATGGTTGAGGTGAACTCTGAACCATTCCGTATTGCTTGATTTAGTAAGCGTTTATATATCCACCCTGGTTATATATCCCACCGGTCTTGCTTGTAAACTTATACTTAACTACACACATTATGTAGTGGCACAAAGAAGCCAGTCAATTGATTGGTAAAAAAGCAACATGCTAATGGTATTGAAAAATGTTGAGCTTCAAAATACTCTCCTGTGATAATAAAACTACAAGTGACATTTACAAAGCGATTGAGTTTTAAAACGACCTTCAAAGGACACAGCATCATAATGTATTTAAATCATGCTTAGACGTGATAAATACCCAAAACCAGTGTCAGATCTGGATATATTTTTAAAAAGACTACGTGCTGTGTACAGCTAAACATTGTTCTCTGAGATCGCGTAAACCTAATCTTTACGGAGATATGAAAAGCAGTTACTCTAAGATAACGGCAGCTATGGAAAAATTATTATATTTTTGAGTAGACATATCTCATAAACGGGCTACAAATTCAACAGGAATACGCGCGAACTGAATAAAGTGTCTGTTGAACAGTTTAAAGGTTCTGCGCAACTTACACAATTTTCCCTTGCTGAACATAAACTGTACCGAGCCGTATCTTGGTCCGCTATATAGAAGTGATATCATTGTTCAAATTTTGAACTGTAAGATCCCTGAAAGAAAATCTCCTCAATGGAGCAATATATAAAAGGTTTCAAAGGTTTCACGCCGGTGAAGATGTGCGGCCTGTGACCTCTTGCAAGTTTTTACTTAGATAGTTTAACTAAACCCTTACCATGCACAACAAGGCAGAGTTTTTGAGCAGGTTAAGTTCTAATGCTTATGAATAAGATTGATAAGTGGGAAATGCGTTTTCATTTAAGGAAAAGTGTTGTTACCTTCGCAAAAAAAAATTATAAAGGTTAACGGAACATTCATCGCATAAGAACTTTGGTTCTAGCAAACGTTTGTTTCAAGAAAACGAAATAGTATAATAGGGAAGCTACTTTTTAAGGGAAAGACAGACTCTGGGTAGCCAAAACAATGCCTGTTGTGTAAAAATATTTGAAAGAGTCTATGGAGTAATGGAAATTCCCCACGCAGAGCATAATTCACGCAACTCAGTCATAAGGTTAACATGCAGTAAGTTGAAGTGTTACACAACGCTCATCCGAAGAGAAACATAGGTTCCGCAAAAAGAGGTAAGCCATAAGAAGCTTAGTCAGGCAAGCCCAGTAATGTTGTACATATGTCCAGTACTTTCGCGCCTTCATTGACCACTGCAGTTATTTTCAGACGTATCGGAACCCATGATCATTAAGAAAAAGAGGTCTTTATTTGCCAATGGACGAGAAAAAACTGGTCAAGGTTCATGGTTCTCACAAAAGAAATGCAAGGAGGGAATACAAACACCTTTAGACCACAGAGCGATTAATCTACTTATTCATCTTACCAAGAAATGAAGGGCTGCCGTAGAAAATACAAACTGAACACAGAGATACACTAAACTAAACTGAGATCTGTGACTCGCTACAAGAAGGAGATTAAAAAAAAGAACAGTCACACTGTGCTTGGTTTTCTGGATTTCCCTTACTACAAATTCGGCCATGTGTAATGAAAAGCGCAGACCGTTCCGATCAAGCAAAAACCAAATAGACGGAGTCCTTAGCAGAATATTTATTCACTCACATTGCAAAGTACAGAGTCATAATCATAAAGGAGGTTGCGCATGTCGCGAGAAAAGAAAAAAAAATCCCTGATTTCGATCACACATATTGTCCAAGGTTTTTGAGCAAAATGTGACTAGGTTATTATAAATAGTTCAGTGTACTGGTGCAAAGCTATCGTCCGTTGCAAACATTTAGTCGCACGTACCTTGCAGCATGGATTCAAATTAAGTAGCTCACTGAAGGCGAACAAAATATCAAATCAAATTGTTCACCGTCAGTCAGCTACTAAATTTGCATCCATGCTGCAGGACAAAAAAAAAATTACAAGCCTGATATAAACCTGCTGATATTTACTGTATTTCTGATATTGCGCAAAAAAAAAAAAAAAAAAAAAAACAATTGCTAATATTTTAACCATGCTAACACAGACTGAATAATAATTTCCATTTTAAATACCGTCATAGAAAAACAATTAAAGCTTTGAAAACAGAATGTGAAGACAGACGAGTGGTTGGGTAACCTGTACAAAGCCCTCAAGACGAAACACTGTCCCACGTGTTTCTCACATATTTAGTCGGCGTTTTTTAAAAACAAAATTTCCCATCGAAAATTCTTGAAAAAAAAGAACACAGTTATCAGATGTTTTGTCTACATTTGTGATCTTCCTGAAATCGGGTGTCCTGTGGTGAAAATTGAAAATCTTTATTGCCAATTTTTCACATCTTTCACCGAATCGATTTTGGCGGATTTTTAGTATGTTGTTGAATAGCCATCCAACAATTTAATGGCGTTGAAAAAAATTTTGTTGCAATTACTTTGATACTAAACCACAATTTGACTGGACTAATTTTTATCGTATCAATCGAGTACTCCACTATTTCAAAAGTTAAAAGCTTAAATTTGGCTTAAGTTCAAAATTTTCAGAATTTTTTTTGGCAAAACATCTGTAAGAATCCCTCTTGATGTGCTCTTTTGTGTCTTTAGGTTTTCTAAGACAGCCTTCACACTCGGTGCCCGGGCATGGTGCCAGGGTAAGGTAGTCACTGGGCACTAATGAGAACACATCCTGAACACGGTATCGTTGCTCAAGCTTGTACTTGGGCACAAAAAAGGGTACCGGGTTCCTGTGTGCACGCCTTTTTTGTTTGTCCAGGAGCAGTCCACTGCTTTGTTCTCGAGCGAAAGAGAGAAAATGAGCGAAAATGTACGTAATAAGTATGTACAAAGTTACGCTGATTGGGTACTCAAGGTGTGAACACAACACCATTTTGTGCCGGTACCAAGGAAGTGATTATCAGGAACCAAGTGTGGACAGCCCCTAAAGCGTCTTTTCATGCCCTTATTATATCTTCATTGATTCATAACATTTTTAAAACTTCGTCGCCATCTTAACTTTACAATGAGACGTACGAAAGGTTGCCATGGGAAATTTTGTAACTTCATCATCAGGTGAAAGTAGAAATTAACGCTGACTTCACGCGCGAAAATTAAGAAGTAATTCTTTACTCATTATATTATTTGAATCATTGGCAGAGCTAGTTCATATGATATTAATTTCCATCTTAAAAGTAACCATAAGGTGGATAGTAGGGTTTCTGATAAAATCATGAGCGTGGCTAACAAATTGATTATCTGAAACAACAGAAACTATCTAAGTAGCACCTTTGGAAGATAATTTGTTTTAATTATTGAAAAAAAATTTAGACATTCGATCGTCATCTCTGTTCTACCATTACAATTTCAAATTAATTCAATGCATTCCTTGAGGCTGGTATAGATTAATGTGAACGTGTTATATTTGTTTTGTGCATAGAAGGATTATACAGCAAAAAGAAAAAAAAGAAAAACAAAACAAAACAAAACAAAATATATAGATACTCTGTGAAAGCAACCATCTCTCCCGTCTCTCAAGCGGCGAGGATGAGGAAAAGAAAAAGAAAGAAAGGAAAAAATCCGCCAGCAATAAAATTCCAAGATAAATACACAGTGTTGAAAGTTGAACACAAAATTTGTCTTTTTATAATTTAAAATTCGCGCTTTCCCCAATACTTAGTCACTAAAGCATGGATTGAAAAACAGTGATAATAGATCTGATATTATAGTGAAAAAAGAAAGCGTAATATTTAAGCAATAGAAAACGTTTCCCGTTTTTGCAGAGGCGGTTATAAACGCGAGAGGGGTTGGGAGAATTCGAGGCAGTTATGCAAACCGTCGACTTCGTCGAGAATTCTCCAAACGCCTCGAGTTTCCCAAGAAAAAAACGCAAAACTCTTTGTATGGCACTGATTAAAAGAGAAATTCTTACCAGTCGCAAAATCTTGTCCACGATGTCTTGCACGCGTAATCAGTTCTTGTTTTGCAAAAACATGCTTTGCAAAATACGGATTTTCCCCGCTTAAAATGTCAGCTTAAGCGAAGAAAAATTGACTCACCTTCTTTGTAACGATTTTCCATGTTTCAGCCGACAAAGGAATGGGTAAATAAAGTAAGCTTTTTGTGTTTTGAACTCGAAAACTTTTTCAAATTATTGCTTGCGTGATTAGCGCGCGAAAAACCGAACAACTTGACGCCACAACCATGTTTACATACTCTCGTGCAAACACTCCTCTCGGCCAATCAGAGCGCGCGTACTCTCTTAGTTATTTTATAAAGCTTAATCTAGAATGAAAAGCTGACGTTTATAGAAAAAAAATGCAAATTCTGCAAAACATCACTGTCAAAACTAGTTACTATCATAACTTCAGTGTTGATGGTCATAGCCTGAACGGTTTATTCAACTTAAAGCAAATCCCTCAAGCAGTCTTTTAACAGTCTGTCAGTAAACAAAGACCCTAGAGAGGACCATTAAAATTTCGACTAAAACTAAACTAACTCTTCTCCTTTTTCGTTAACATGCGCAGTTAACAGGCAAGACAATGCTATTGTAGGCTTCCCAATTGAAAGCAGAGTTATGCAAAGTATATTACTAATTTTTTTCATAACACAAATATGAATAAAACGCCATTGGGGCAAACTAATACATGTTCACCATAAGAAATCTATATTTAAATTTCAAATATTTATTATGTAAGGATACATAAAAAGAAACGCCAGAGGTTATCCCTATAGAGGACGCTCCCTACATGAAATATAAAGCAAATATACTACAATGTAAAATTTAAGAATAATTAAGAAATGGCCGAAAAAATTTACAGAATTTTACAGTACTTTCTAAGTTTACTTCGAAATATGCTGAAATCCTGTTCGTGCACTATCTCTTTAGGAAGAGCGTTCCACTGTTTAATAATTCTAACAATTAAAGAATGAGTGCAAACAACAATTTACTCTAGCTAATGGCTGTCTTAATTGCATTTCGGTTGGCAGTACCAATCTGACTTCATAACAGTTTTAATAGAGTATCAGAAATATTTACGATGTTCAATTGTGTTAGTTTGTCGTCATCTGTTGGATCAGTTTAATCATACCACGCGTAAACATCGACGCAGGCAGTACCGTGGTTATCCCACCAGCCGCAATTGCTCAAGGCTTCACCATACCAGATATGGAACTCATCCTGCCCAGGAGATACGGTTATTGGATTGGTAAGCTTGTTAAACAATAGCTCAGCAGAATTGATGCCAACACCACCGATCTTATATGAGTAAAATCTGCAACTATCAGATTCACCTCTGTATTGGGCAAGCGGAAGAGCTGTTTTGTTTGGGTAGGTTATGACAGTAGCTAATGTCTTATCCCCATACGAACTGTGTGGGCATCCCCAGTGGGAGGGTAAGATTAAAAAGCTGCAGCTAACTCCTCCTCGGACGTGAACGAGTTTAAAGGAGTAGATGAGCCCTCCTTCTTGGATTTTAAATATCCCATTTGAGTGAGCATTAAGTCTAGCTTTAAAGCAGATTGGACCAGTGGAACCAGTGTTGACTTTCTTCCAATTAACTGATAACAAAAGAAAATCTATTTCAATTGGGAATAGCTTTGCAAGAACAAGAAGCAAGAGTTGTGCGTTGTTAGACTTAAAGAATGAGAAATGAATAGAACTTTACAACAGATTATTAATCTGGAAATTGTGAGGGGTTTTGCCGCAAATTCAGAAATAATTTAGCCGTCTTTATGATAGCTTAAAAAGAGAGGTGTCCTAGATTGACCAACTACGGCATCAACAGATTCAGGATAAAATACATCACTACCGGCCTCCCGGGCGTCCAACCTCGAAAAACTCTGCATAAACTAATAAATAAATAGTTCTTGTCTTAGAATGCTTTAAAACTGAGGGAATACATGTTATTATTAAAATTGATATTGATATTGATATTACCTTTGCAGCTGTCGCCGTCTTTAATATACCCAGGATAACAATCACAATGAAATGAACCATCCTCATTGACACATTTCGTGTCTTGCTTACAGTTGTGTAAATTCTCAGAGCATTCATCGATATCTGTTAGTTAAATGCAGAAAGAAAAAGAATCAGCGGATTCATTTGCGGCATACTCCTTAAGTTGTTGCCCGTGACCGTTATTTTTCTTAAGCTCAAAGACATTAAAATAGCTAGTGAGCATACGTGGCAGCTATACGCAAAATTCAGTTTCGTTCACGTTTTTACTGCCTATATCGTATAATACTCATGCTAACGTCGCCTATGGATATTAATGCACTAACCATGAGCCCTTTGGTCCCGACAACAAAAGACTGTTTTGTTTCACAAAACAGTGCTTGTGAACAGTGATATCTCCTATTTAGTGGAAATCAACATTTTAAGAGCAGCGAAAAAATAAAAAGAAGAAAACATAACAAAACTGGTCGTTTAACAAGAAAAATGTTTAAAGTTCTGGTGCTGTAGCCAAACAAGGCGCAGTCACCGGTTTTAGTAGCCTGCATTTCATCCGATCAATTCGAGTCGTTATTACTCCCTCAGTAACGTCTGAATCGACCGGTCTCAAACATATCTACAAGAGCGCGTGCTTTTGGAGTAAAAACTTATATCAAAACAATTTATCTACACCTAACTCGAATTTGTTTAGAGCATCCATGTAATTATTAAAACTAACATCCTCTCTTGATTGCTGTCAATACTAACCTTTGCAGACAGCTCCGTCTTTAACAAACCCAGGGTAGCAATCACAACGAAATGAACCGTCTTCATTGACACACTGCGTGCCTAGCTTGCAGTTATGCGATTCCTCAGAACATTCATCAATATCTGTTTATAAAAGAATAAGTAAAGAAAAAAATAGACAAAAAAACAGCCATTTAGTCGAAATTAATTTTTTGCCAAATAAGTTTTTTCCATCCACATTCACCAAAAGAATATGAATGACATTTGACGATGAAAGGTTTCAAAATAAAAGTATAGAGGCGAGGCGTTAATCGTGCACAATTGTGCAGTCTTACTTTGTTTCTTATTCGTTGTGCGCCATTGCGTTCTTATCTTCTTTTCCTTTCCTTTTTTTTGTTTTGTTTTGGTTGGTTGTTGTTGTTATTGTTGTTGTTGTTTTTTTTTTTCAGTGCTTATTGTTTTCTCTCAATCACTTACAGGTACATTATAAACTATTTAATGCAATACATTAAATGCCGTTGAAACTGCTGGCCCTTCTATCGTACCTTTGCATTCATCTGTTTCATATTTGTATCCGTCCTGGCAGACACACCGGTATCCCTTGTTGGTAAATCCGACCTGACACATTGCACCTTTCCCTGGACAATGATTTTCATGAAGCTGACATGAGTTCTGGAAATATTAAGTCAAGTGAACATGAAAAGAGATGTGACTGTTGTACACTTTTAACTTTTACACATGCAACTTTCATGTAAGTCACAAGTAAAAAATCGCCGAGTTGCCCTCATTCTAAGTGATTATATAGTTTTCTTTGGGGGGGGGGGGGGGGGGGGTGGAGGGAAAGGGGGAGAGGGGGTAAACTTATTTAAGATACAGGCAAAGACATACAGCGTACCTCAACGGCATAGTGAATGTATTGTGCCACGTTCTTCAAGGCCGACTTTGAAGGGCTGTCATCCGTGGCATTGTTTAGTTCACATATGCTTTTTCCCTCCTGTACTGGTCCTACATTGATTGACACACAGTTTGGCTCCATGAAGCACTGCACACGACAGCTTCCCTCATTGGTCACCTTTACTGATCTAATCACGTGACCTTGTAGTGCTTTTCCTTTTATAGGTTCCTTAAAAGTTATAATGCGGTTATACTCTGAAGACACAACTGCAAAACAAACAAACAAACAAACAACAAAAACAAAACAAATAAGCCAAAAATACCTCAGGTTATTTTATATGCAGTAATTCTAATCTGTTGAATTAACAATAAATGAAATAAATAGCGAAAAGCAGGCTCATTTCTAACAACTACTTTCATAGGTCTTAGAAAAATCTGATTACCATTTGAATGCGACTGGCTTAAGCCCATCGAATGAACAACTTCGGTACCAATTATGTGGTTTTTCTTGCCAGAAATTCTTCACGCTTTGCTCGACTTTACTTCGTTTTATTTATTTATGTATTTATTGATCTTTCTATATATTACCTATTCAATTATTAACTTAGTTTTTTATTTATTCATTTATTTATCTAAGCCGCTTTAATTTATTTGCTAGTATGTTGAAAGATCTTGTAATTCGGAAAGCTTATTTCACTTAGATCAAGCTTGCGAATAAAGTCCTTGATAAGGTTCATAAGAGACGCATCCAAATATTGATAGAGTGCAGCTTGCGGCAGCCGTGCTTATCGAATTCGCAAATAACCCGGATTGATTATCATGAAAACACGGAAAAACACTGATCATGATGTACATGGCATAGTCTCGTTTTAAAACCCAAAGGTGTTGGAGGATAAAGCTAATCCGACCCAATAAATCATATTCGCGTGAATGGCTGTCAACAAGTTACATAGACTGAAATGATGTTGTGGATATATGAAAAGAAAAAAAACAACAACAACAAACTGTCAGGCTGAACGTTTGGTGAATTGTATTTTAGCAACAATTACAGTTTGTTATTTGAAGTATTTGCATGTTCTGTTAAAGCTACTATTTTTGGCGCTTGAAAAAAAAAAATGCTTGAAAATGTCCTTGGTATATTTTGCTGAAATTAAAACATAATGATTATAATTCTGAATACGGATTCAATATAAACTAAAACTATATGAAGCAACAATTTAAAGAGGACTGAGAGATTCTAAAAAAAAACTGCTGTAAATCTATCTTCCGTTTAACACCTGCGAAAGAACTCAGGTGCCATATTGGGTTTTTCGCCTCAACTGGATTATATTAGAATAAGATTACAATAAAGGATGGTGGAATCTTACGGTTTGAAGGGATGTAACCGGCTTTCATCTTCTTGTGAATATTGTCACTTTAAAGCTATCACGAAGGCTAACTCCTAAACCCACAAATTCGCGTCGAATATAAATAAATTGATAAATAAAATAAGTTACCATACTGATTTTTTTTTCTAAAGGATAAATTCCTTTTTCCAAAAATTAACGTTGAAAATCTATTTTAGCTTATTTTCTTTTCAAGAACCAATGTTAAATTTTTTGTATTCGCCGAAATATGTTGTCTATTGCACAGTCATAATTATATTAATACTTATGTAAGAACGTGACTGCTATCAATATAGTTGGTTTATGAATATGAATTTGCCTTTTTCCTTTCGTTTTATGGCCCTGTATCCCTGTTTAGTGAAAGTAGTGAAAGTACAAAGTATCACAAGTGTTTCCATAACGCTAGCTTTGAATTCGAGACAAGAATCTACCGCCATTCGCAATGCCTAAGCCGGAGCGTGCAGGCCGTCGCTATCTAATTTGTGCTTTAAAGGTTTCTTCGCAGAAACAGGAACTGGCATGGCTTAGCATTTTGTGTACGAGAAACTTGTGATATTCAAAAGTGCTACGTTTTTCCACTGTGTAACCTTAACGGGGACATAAGAAGCAAAAACTGGCGAACGACCAGACATAAACTGCTAACTGAACGATTCTGCGAAGTTGGAGGTAAGAAACCTTCACGAACACTACAAGAACTTTGCAGCGAAATTATGTTGACTTTTAAAATAATATTCATCTCTATGCTTTTCTAAAAAACTTGTTATACGAAAGCGCCTTCAGTTCAATGGCATGTTGTATATTAAAAACGCGTTAATATGCGAAACCCATGCTTCGGTAAAAGTTGAATTAAGAGTGAAGGCATTTATTTCGGCACATTCAATTCATTAATGATTGCAAACCATATTTTTGTGTCTTGAAAGTAAAAAGTGCAAAAAAACAAGAAATTATTTTGAAAAAATGTCTTTCTCTACTTAGAAACAATAATGATAATAAAAAGAATAAATGAGGCAAAAAACAAAACAAAACAAAACAAAACGAGACGAAACAGAACAAAAACTTATGAGATGGGCCACTGAGAATGGATGTAGAATGAAACGGAGCTGATATCAACTCGTTTACTGTTACCAAAGAAACTGCACCAAAATTGAAATCGGGGACAAGATTAAGACGTGAACAAACACCTACCAGTATACATAATCGCATGCAAGACACATACAATCCAGACCAGCAAGTTAAGCCAAATGAAATTAGCCATAAAGCTGGTATTAGTTCTTCACGTTCGCGCAGTATCGCACTCGTGCTACACTCTGAACTATCAATATCATATTTGCCTCCCTTTCATCGTTTAATTTTAGTGAATAAAACATTTTTTTTCGGTTTTATAGTGCATTAGTGGACAAAGGATTAAATTAACTGCAAAAACCGTGGACGAAGATCCTGCTAGTTGTAAACGTTGGATCTCTGGAAAAGAGATCAAATCAGCCAAAATATAAAGAAACAAGAACGAGAAGTCCGAAGACTACAGCAAGGCTGATTTAAAACAACGTGTATTGTTTTTTATAACAATATTTCGGCTGGCCATACCAGCCTTCTTCAGGTTTACAGATGTTACTGAACTTATGTAGCAATCACAATATTATATAGATGGAGAATGTTGCAATAAAAATGAGAGGCGGAAATGACGTACAACATAAAAATGTCTTTCTCTACTTAGAAACAATAATGATAATAAAAAGAATAAATGAGGCAAAAAACAAAACAAAACAAAACAAAACGAGACGAAACAGAACAAAAACTTATGAGATGGGCCACTGAGAATGGATGTAGAATGAAACGGAGCTGATATCAACTCGTTTACTGTTACCAAAGAAACTGCACCAAAATTGAAATCGGGGACAAGATTAAGACGTGAACAAACACCTACCAGTATACATAATCGCATGCAAGACACATACAATCCAGACCAGCAAGTTAAGCCAAATGAAATTAGCCATAAAGCTGGTCTTAGTTCTTCACGTTCGCGCAGTATCGCACTCGTGCTACACTCTGAACTATCAATATCATATTTGCCTCCCTTTCATCGTTTAATTTTAGTGAATAAAACATTTTTTTTTCGGTTTTATAGTGCATTAGTGGACAAAGGATTAAATTAACTGCAAAAACCGTGGACGAAGATCCTGCTAGTTGTAAACGTTGGATCTCTGGAAAAGAGATCAAATCAGCCAAAATATAAAGAAACAAGAACGAGAAGTCCGAAGACTACAGCAAGGCTGATTTAAAACAACGTGTATTGTTTTTTATAACAATATTTCGGCTGGCCATACCAGCCTTCTTCAGGTTTACAGATGTTACTGAACTTATGTAGCAATCACAATATTATATAGATGGAGAATGTTGCAATAAAAATGAGAGGCGGAAATGACGTACAACATAAAAACTGGAAAGGAAAAATACTAAGGATAGTGCCGATTTACTATCTGCTGTCTGTTTTAACCTTAGATTAGTGATCCTTCTCCTTTTGTATCGGCAACATGAACAATTGTTTCATATTCTCAAGCATTCGATCTTATTTCATACATCACTTTATTACCTCACTGCTTCTCATTTGCCTGTCTCCCTGTTTATATTAACATTTCTATACGTCATTGCCTAACAGGTATTTGTAATCAGAATTAACTGCCACATTAGAATAATCGCATGTCATTGAGTATTCTTTGCTATTTTGTGCAATTATAGCGATGACTTTGTTATTTCAAGAAGTGTCTCTCCTTCAAGTAAATCTGTCATTGGAAACTCTGAATTTCCATATACAAATGGAAAAACAACTTCATTGCCATTCTTGATAACTTTAGGGCTGCTTTCTTCGTCACGCTTTCAAATATTTGGCGCACGCTTCTCCTTTTTAAACGAGACTTGTAACTGGGCAGGCCAGGGGGCGACCCATTTCTCGAAGGCCCTGATTAATTAACGATCACAGAAAGCTGTTTTTTTTTGTATTCAAAAAGGAGGTTTCAATTATAGTAGTATTTAAAAATTGTAAATATCATCTGGGGATTAATTAATGATATGCAAATGAGTATATATGATAGGAAACACTGGCACGCGTTGTCCCATTCACTTCACTTTTTCCGACACGAGGGACGTTTGGCGACTATCAGTAGCACCCAACTTACTCGCTTGATGGCGACCGACAAGTCCGGTTTTTATTCACTGGCTGCAGAACTGGTAGCGGAGTGCTTTAATCAGGATGGCCGGCCCATGCTTAGCTACTCAGGTCCACCAGGTGGTACTTAGGATGACGGCAGGACCTAAGCCAGCGCTCCAGCTGTTGAGGTTTTGTTTTTCTCTTATTGTGGTCCTGTATTTTTGAGCCATATCGTTTAGTCGGGTTTCGCCTTTCTGGTTTGCGGCCTTTTCGAAGTTTCTGTTTAAGTCTCGGTTATCATTTTGTTCGCCCCTTGTAACGGATGAAGTACTGTTTGCTCCCTGTGTGTGGTGTGTGTGTGTGTGTGTGTGTGTGTGTGTGTATGTGTGTGTATGTGTGTGTGTATGTGTGTGTTTATGTATGGGGCCAAGAATTGCGTCGTGTCAGAGCTCCATATGCATGTTTTGTGAAGAAAGTATGAGAAAGATCAATGCAAAAGATGTCGGATAGCTTTTCTGATGTACTTTGGTGCAGTGTAAACACCTATTCGGACCGTCGGGTTAGCAAATAGGTAGGAGCGAGGACTGGAACCCACTGAGACGAAAGTAAACATTCAGGAATGAGGACTGCAATTTAGTGCACCAACCCGTCCCAGCCAACCATAGCTCGATATTCCGTGTGCAAACGACTCGTTGTGTTCCAGTTCGGGCGGCCGTTGCTGTTCATACTATGACGAATCCAAGAGCTATGGTTCTTGACCAGATCGGAAAATATAGTATAAACACAGTCAAAAGAACAAAAGCGTAGGTAATTTTAGTCTTTTTTTGTTGTTGTTGTTTTTTGCTCTTATTTTTCTTATTTTTGTTTTTTGCTTTAATAATATTTTTTGGTTGAAATTCGGTTTATTATTTACCCAACCAGTGGTATTATACTTAGGCCCAGGACCGCGCGGTCGTTAACATGTAAAAGGTGCTCGCCATGTTTGTGCTAAGTTTTAAGTTGCATTTGTTTTCGCATTTAGTAATCGGTTTTCATTGTACTTGCCGGACGTCTTAACACGTGTTTGTAAGTTTCCTTTGTGAGCGTTTTATCTATTTCGTCGGTTTTAAGTGTTAGTGTAAGTTTTTCATTTTATTTCTGTAATTTTCATGCATTTTGTATTTCATCTAGAAACCATGTTTATCATGAGGTTGGTTATCGTACATGAGTTTAACACCTAACATCTCGTTGTAGTTCCGAATTGAAGGTTGTGGTTTTTGGCGGGTACAGTCATAGCTAACAAACCAGTCCATTTTTTGTTGTTATAAACGAACAGTTTCATCATGTTATTTGCTACGGAAACTCAAGGGCACCCAATGGATCTGTTCCACAAAATATCTGTTCTTCAGGCCAATTTTTTATGGCTGGGAGAAGTGGAAGAAATAATATGTCCGTGGAAAGAAAGTGTTGCTGGGGAAAAGACAATTCAGGGTGTCCGAGGGGATTTTATGTGCAATAGCTGGCATGTGTTATTTGTTAGAAGCCTCTTCCCCCTTCCCACCCACTGAGAGGGTGAATTCCGCCCTCTGAGCACACCCAAACTGGTCAGTAATGCCTGCTGGGAAAATTTCCAGTAAGTCTGGTTGCAGGGTGTAGGTTCACCTTGCGGGCTTAGAACTGACTTCTATCAGTCTTGCTGGGAGTGAGGAACAGATAAAATTTTCCGCCAGCAGTCTCTCAAAATGCTTAAAATGGCTTCAGAAACCTTTAATCATACTTTGTTGTTGTTTTTAGGTTTTTTTCTCAATAATTCCCTTTGAGTGCCCCTGGAAACAAATGCCTCTACGTTGAACTTAAATAACAAAGGCTTTCGGGGCACGTTATTTATTGGGACTTTCGAATGCATTTTAAATTATTTTTATTTTATTAGATTCGCCAACTACTGGCAGGGTCACCGCAACAGCATGACGCCAATTACTGCGGGCCCGTCCCTTCCCACATGAGAGAACAGTGTGTGGGTTTTTCAACGCCCCACAGAATTTATAAATGCAAGGGTTCTGAGACGGGGCCTACGGTTTATCTTCGTTATCCGAGAAGACTAGAAAGTCTAACCGTTTGCAGATGTCTTTACAAAGGCAGCACTTTCTCCACAGTTAGGGAGAATACCGGCAGACCGGCGCTTATCCAACTGAGTTAACCGGGCATTGGTAATTTTGCACTCAGATCTTTTGCAACAACTTGCAGCTAGACAGTTCCACTTACACCAACGACCATTTGAATTAGAACTCAGAACTCGACTCTCTTTTATTATTATTATTTTTAAACTCCAACGGATCAAAAACATGTTAAATGTTGAAAACGTGTCACAAAACAACTTTCAGCATGCTTTACTGGGCCTTAAAGCAGTCAAACTTAATATACAGGTGTACAGGTGCGTGTAGCTTTTGCTTGTGGGCACACTAAAAGAAGATTTTTTTGCGTGAAGAAATTAATACAAGCGTCCACAGTGCTTCTCTTGATATAAACTTCATCGTCATGAAGTTTTGCCGCGTTGCAGTTGTTTCTGTGGAACAAATTCAAGAAATTAGGATCTGATCACAATACCTTAAGTTAAGTTCACATTTGGTTTAATTCTAACCAGAAACACTAAAAAAAAGCTATTGAGGCTGATCGTATCTCAGACCTAAAACAGTACTGTATACTTGACAAGAAATGCGCGCCTCGCAAACTTGCGAAATTTGTCAGAGAATCAGAGTATTGTTTCCTCTCGGGTCTTTCAAATCCTTTTTTAAACAAATTGGCCATCGACCTCTATCTTGATCAGCCATTGAGGGCATTATACATGGCACGTAGCTTAGAATGGACCAGCCCCTGTGAGCAAGGTAAAAAATTAAAGGAACTGTTTCATAAAATTTATCAAAATTCAAACAGCAAGACAGTACTACAAAAGAAGGCCATTTTTTAAAACTTGTTAGCGAACAGTTTTTCATATTTCATTCTTGTTGTTTGTAACGTTTGATATAACGCTTTGGGAAGATGTTTGTTTTTGATTTTGTCTTCGACACGGAAGTAAATGTTTTTTTTTTCACGTTCCTTAGCAAGTAAAGAAGTGTTATATATAGGCATTGTGTTAACTCAATGAACTTGACGGCCGTGACAAAAATCCTTTTTATCTTAAAGTGCTTTAAACATACCTGCAGGGAAAGTTGGGGGAGATACCGGAGGATCGTAGAGCAAAGAAAGGAAAAAAAGAAACAATGGAATTGAGGTGTCTATTTCTGAAAAATAAAACACATGGAAGAGTTAAGACAAAACAAAACAGAACAAAAACTTTGTTTATAGAAAGCGTACATAACTTATTAATAATTTTGAAATCACTATGATCTTACCTTTTGAAAAGAAGTTGCAAGAATTACCCAGTTTGTCGACATCTGCAGCAGACTGAACGAGTTCCAGACCTGTTTCCTACAGAATGAAGGAATAAGAAGTTCTTGTTAAAGAAAAAGAAAACAAACAAACAAACCTGGTTTTCCCAAATACAGTCGAAGGTTTCCTTTTGACCACTACTCTCGTAAGCGACCAGCCCTAATTACGACTACCTTCGGAAAACTCCGTTTGAACTGTGACTTAAGCTTTGTAATGACAGCGACCTCACCCTTAAGCGATTGCGAGCAGTTTCGAGATTACTTAACTGGACGTTGCCTTTGTTTTTATGCTGTCGCAAGCGACCACTCGGTGAGTTCTAAGGGTTTTCTTATTATAAATCATCACTTTGTACTTAAGTCGTGTCTACATCAGATGCAAAGTCACTCATTAAACATTCATTTCTTTCGTTTTGTTTGTTTGTTTTTTTTTCTCTTTGTTAACTATTAACTGGAGGTTATCATTGATCACGGATCCGCGTTCGTCACTTACGAAGACAAAATCGAGTCGAAAGGGGTCCAGGTTCCGGCCGAGTTGCCCCTGATAAAATCAGTAGGGGCTGCTAATCTGCAGTCGCCAGCGAAACCTCGAAATTTTGTGGCTTTGTATCACAGGAGGACCAAGATTAGGATGCGTTCTGACGAACGCGATGAGTTTCTGCAGCTCTCGTAAGCGACCGTCCTCTATTGTTTAACCAACTGACAACTTTCACATATACCATAATGCACCTTGTTTACCCCAAGAATTTTGCATAACCATTGTTTCCAATTTCTCCTAGGTATTACAGTCGTCCCAAGAGAAATCCAAGACAACGGTTATGCAAAGTTTTGGGGGTTAAACATGGTGCATTATGGTTTATGTGAAAATGGTGAATATGTCGCTTAAGAGAGCTTATTCTCCTTAGCGACCGTCTCTAGTAACAACCACTTTTTTGAATTTCTGTGGTGGTCACCTGAGTTGTCCCTAACAGACCATTTAAAACTTACTCGCTCAAAATATGCCACAACTTCCGCGTGTGCAGAGTCACCTTCGTGGGAGGTTTTGATTTCACAGAAGAATGAATTATTCGCGTTGTTAACGTGACATATATCGAAATAGCAACGTGGAAAGTCAATAGAGCTTTTTGTTGAATTCCATGCATCTCTTGACTTGATGGTCTGCAAGAAAAGTGAAAGCTTAAGAACTGATAGATACGTTCTCTGGGGTTATTAGTGTATAAAGGCAATTTCTACGCTGGCATAGCTTGTTCAAAGACGTTTTCCCTTTGTTACCTCAGCTTCTTGCACTTGGGATCAATATTTATATGTCGCGGTTTTTATTTTCATTCACGCACTCGACTATCTTTTAAGAAAAAATGGATGGTCCGTGATCAGTCGAACAAACTCTTGCAAGGTTTTTTCTCTGCGGTAGTACAAATGCATCTTTCCTTTTATATCGCCAGCAAGACCGTTAGGAAGAAATTGTCTAGTTTAAATGCGATTTGAATAGATGGTCGGTATTTTAAGCACATTAACTATAGAATTAAAGATGAAGAGCTAGGGAGGAGTTACTGGAGAGATGTAAAAGTAGGGGATTTGAGAGGAGTAGATCGTGTTTCAACCGGCGACTGCATGAGAAATGGGAAAGCCTCGAGAAGTCTGCTAAAAGGCAGAAAAATACCACCAGAGCCACTTATTTCACTCATGATATGCAACGTTATCGATCATTAACTTTTGCTTAAGAAAAAGCTTCGTTAAAATTTTCCATTTGTACCTTCACATTGCTTCCTTTGACCTTCCATCCATCTTCCAATGAATTGAGCTCAATTTTGATGTCTTCATTGCTGTTAGACACAAATATTCCAGAAAGAGGTGTCAGAAGCCTTTGTCCACTCTGGTCTCCTTTCTGGCAAATTTTCTGTTAACATTAAAAGGACGAAAAATTATAATTGTTGAAAATAAAAACCCCTTGGAGAGCAAAATCGAGTTATTACAAGAGATGTTTTACGACGGTTAGCATTCTAAGACAGGAGCAAGTTACTGAGCAGTTACGCACACTAGCAGGATTTCTTTTCGCTAATCGGCGTAATATGTAAAGTCTTAAATATGTAATAATGTAAAGACTTAAATATGTAATAATGTAAAGTCCCTGAAGAATTCGGGAAGACATGAAGCATGAGAAAAGTTTGCGTTACTCCAAAACTTTGAAGTTCAATAACCTGAAGTCCTGTTAAGGTATGATCGCCAAACTTGACGACTTTCAAGAAATTCATCTGGAAATACTTTTAAGTCTTATAGTGACGTGTTCGTCATAACTGAAGCTTATGGCATGGTGACCCAAGTTTTGGCGGCCACATTTATCGAATTTAAATCTCTAGTACTTATGAACACAAACTTGTCGAAATTTGTACCCGTGGGTGAAAAAGGGGAAAAGTGCAGAGGTCTTAATTCTGTTAATTACGTCCAATGATACCTATAACCTCTCTGGCATGAAAAGGAAAGGTTAACAACCAAAACAACCCCTCCACCGCTCCCCCCCCCCCCCCCCCCGAAAAAAACAAACAAACAAGCAAATACAAAAAGAAAAAACAACGAGAAATAGAGAGTGACTATATAGAAAGAAAGGAGCAGAAAAGCAAAATCAGCGATCCTAATGCTAAGTTTTAAAAGGACCACTCTGGATACGTTTTTGAAAGTGAAAAATACGATTTTTGCAAATCAAAACGCTCAACATTTTATTTACTTCAGGTGACTTGCAACTCTTGTTAGTGTGCCTGTAAGTGTACTGCTAAATTTACAGTTTACAAATAAAGTCCTTGCAATCTTCCTTCTCGGCTTTCAAGGTCAAATAAGCAAAAATTTCAACGGGGTAAGCTACCGTTAGGACTTGTGCCTGGTGCATGTTTTTATTGGCATACGTCGTACACAGTTTATATGCTCATTGGTAAACAAAAGATAAATAAACAAATTGAAAGAGCAAAAATACCTTACAAGCTGGGTTTGTATCATCTACAAGATAAACCCAAATCTGCCAGTCTCTTCCTTGTTTTGGTCGTTTAGCAAAGATCGCCATTTGCATTCTTTTCTTGTCCTTTTTTCCCGGTCTTCGAAATGCAGCGATCTCGACGTCTTCCTGCAGATATGGCAAAGTGACTTCAATGTCATTGTGTATCAATTGCACTTTAGCGTCGGGGTAGACCAACGTCAGGCTTCTCCATTTGTTACTTTGCTTGGGCTCTTCTTGGGTGTCATGCAGTAAGGGGCGACATTTCACCTGGATTTCCCACTTATTTTCGGGTGTCATCAAACAAGAGTGTTCAATCCGAGTTGGGTGAAATGCTGGGGTGCCACTTGTGATCTTATAACAGCCACTGATCTGGACTTCTGATTCTTGGACAACATCGGTGTCCATTTCTAACAAAAAAAGAAAAAGAAAGAAAGAAAGAAAAAGGAAAAAAAAAAGGATGGGGGTTTCAGTCTACGGCATGGAATAATAAGGACCAAATTTTTCAGTGCAGAGTCTGGTTACAAAGTTATACCGGTGCAGTAGCCTAGAACTGGTTACATTTACTCCGACACTAAACATGTACATTTTTAGATTTTCTGTAACCATGATGATGCTACTAATAATGTTTCATCATCATTATCATTATCATTATCATTGTCGTTATCGTTATCGTTATCATTATCGTTAACCTTATAGACTGCTTGCAGTCCGCCTTTTCCCTTAAAATCCGTCTAGTTCTTATCTCATCCATCGATATTCCAGACCACGACGTTATTATTACAGAGACGAGACGAGAAAAGACGGACTGCTGACTCTTCATTGTAGTAAACAAACCCTCCGTCAGCCCAGAAACGGAGTAACCGATTGGTCAATTGAACAGCTGTGGAAAGGTCATTGACTGGTCTGTGGTAAGATTGCAAGCAATAAAAATAGTCACGCGTCACAACCAACTGCAAACAATAGCGAACGAAGCAGTTATCTCAGTAATAAAACTTTTAAGGATGTCTTACAGAAGGAAACTGCTGTAAATTTCCCTTAAGGGAAACGAATTCAAGGCAATCTTAGCGGATTTAAAGAAATAGTAATTTTTTCAGTTGTTTAATGTTCTATTCATAAATCGTTTCAATTTACTCGTGTTTATTGATTAATTAAATTACCTTGACAGCTTCGTTGTCACCAGACAGAACAAAAGAGTCAGCAGTCTCTTATTTTTTTCTTTCGGGCTTACGCCCTCGTTTCTCGCGGTTCTCGGCTTCGCCGCTGGCGTGCTTAGGTTTCGCGTGTAGTGACTTTGCAAAGAAAAACAAGAGACTGCTCGCAGTCTATTAACCTTATCCTTATCCTTATCCTTATCCTTATCCTTATCCTTATCCTTATCCTTATCCTTATCCTTATCCTTATCCTTATCCTTATCCTTATCCTTATCCTTACCCTTACCCTTATCCTTACCCTTATCCTCATCCTTATCCTCATCCTCATCCTTATCCTTATCAGCAGCATCATCATCATCATCATCATCATCATCATCATCATCATCATCATCATCATCATCATTCTTGTCATTATTATTATTATTATAAGTACTATTATTAATGTCCTTTATTCGCATATAATTGGAAGAAAATAAAAAAGAGGAAATAACATAAGTGAGGATTGGTAATAAGTGCACCAAACCCCTTTGGACAACCCGCTTGTGCGATCTTTTTGATTCTGTGCCGTTGCTGTTCACTACACTGTACGTGAAAATTCTTAATGTCAACATAAAAACCTACCCGTTATAGTGCGGACATGGCTCTAAAGGTCAACAATGAATTTACATAAATAACACAAGAGTGAAACCTTTGCTGTGTTGAGAATTAGCGCATAAATTTGTCCTTACTTAAAGTGGTAACAGTGATCGAGAAGAATTTCCAGAAATATTTATTTTGGAAGAAAAAAATAATATTCGATTATTTTCCCCAATATTTTTTTTCCTTTTCTAACAAAATATAGGTATCTCAATCTTGTACTTACCAATTTTGGCCATTTGCTCGGCAGCGCCGTGGACCTTGCTGAGTACTGCATAAAAAGTTTTCATTTGTCGAAACTCAATCTTTTATATCGTGACCACAAACTTGTTTACAACTTTCACAACAGGTGATTAGTTCATATTCTTTCTATTTTTGTCACCTGGGATACTGTTTTATAATCTCGTGACCAATGAAACACAGCCAAATAAAGAAGGGGTTTTTTCCCTTGAAGGGTTTTTGCAACGTTGCACATTTCGGTATATTGTTAACCTTGAGAAATACTAAACATATACAAGAAATTTAACCCACATTAATAGCTTTAGATAGATAAATTACGATTTTTTTGTCGAGTCAAGAAAAGAATCATAGATATAGGCGTACAAAATTGATGAAAAGTTTTGCAATCTTCAACCCGGAGCATTGTTTACATGTAAGACACTATAATTCAAACGAAGTTTAAACGTGTGTGGTAATTAGTATAGGTAATAGCATGATTTGTAGTGATATTTGGCATAATATAATAACAAATAATAAAATAAAATATATTTATATACCAATTATTCGCCTCTGAAAATTTCAGAAGAAAAATTGTATTCATTTGTACTTGTCTTCAAGGTAAACAGGGATTTTTCCCTAAATTACATGTGTCACACACGAAAACGCTTTGCAAAGCAAAAATGCAAATCTGATCATCGATCCATTGTTGCTCCGAGGGAATTTTCCCCTGTATCAGGGTTACCAGATTGAGAGATCAGAGTGACAACGTAAGCATATTTCACAGCCTTTCAATTAGAAAAATAAAGTGAAAATACAGAAATATTAGGGACTTTTCACTTCTTGGTGGAAAAAGAATAAGCCCGAGTCCTGTGACCGTCATGTGACTCTGAAATAAAAAAAAAATAGTGCGATAAACAAAGCCGGCATGAAAATTAAGTAGTCTTTAGTTTACCATCGTTTAAATCACACAAACGTGGGAGAAGATTGTTTTCAAAGGATTCTTTTAAGATTTACTGCGATACATGAGAAGTCGAAAGAATACAGACCGTGGCAAGCCCGTTTAGTGCAACATCCCTTTTCAAAATATTCAAATTGGACGTACAAGTAAGTTTTCTTATTATTTTTAAACTCAAGTTTCAGAAATTTCTCGCCTACTGATACTAAATTTACATGACTATATACATGTATGTATAACAGATATCATGTTTATCATCTTGAATACGAGCTGTGGAGTAAAATAATAATTTCACTGATCGTCACGCGACCTTCAAGAAATTAAGCCATTCTGCGAAACTTTGACGAATCCAATGTCACGCTAACTTCCTTTTTTTCTTTTTTCGTAATATCAGCCTTATGGATAACATGTAGTCCTAAACACAGTGGCTAAAATATATACCAAAATGACCACCCGAAATGATTAACCATAAAAAGAGGGAAATTAAAGGTCTTATACAGTGACAATACTTAGAAATAGGAAATGACGATTAAATAATCGTCTACGTTTGAAAATACCCAGCTGATTTTGATGTCTGTTTCATGTTCGCTGTCTCTAATGTCGTTCAGAAATCGAAAACAACAACAACAAATAGCCAAAACACCGGGGTATAGTTCTTTCTGCTACCCAGAGAATCAGCTGCTGCAATTTAAGATGCCAGCTGTCGGGGATTCCCCTGTCGTAACTATCGTGTAAGCGTGGGCAGAAATCCTGGACAGCGGACTCTTGTCGCAGTTTTCGATTCCTTTCGAAATACGTTTGCAGGGAAAGAATAGAACTGTTTAAAGTAAAGTAAAGAGTCAAGCTTTTTGATAATCAAACTTTGAGGTTGATCTAAAGTCACCAAAAACTTTGAATTCTTTCCTCATAAGCTTCTGTTGCACTTGTTGTCACGCGTTTTTCTACTATCCATCCACGCAAACAGCGGTTTTTCCCTCAAATTATAACACATTTCATGTAAACTTTCCCGACTCTGATGTTGGTAATTTCTGTGCTGCAGAAGCGCATCTGTTAAGTTCTACTCGGCCATTTCAGTCAGGCGTTATTAGCTCGTACTTTCCTCGGAGCGTCTTCTTCTTCAAGTAGTGAATTGCTTGAATTTTGACAATTTTATATAGCTGATAGCTGGTTTTATACAGTGGAGAACCCTGTGATCCACAATTCGCATGCTTAGCGACTAAGTTGTCTTCGGTTTTTGCCCATGGGTAGGCTAAAACGTTAGTCCTACGTATACATTGTACATGTGGAAGCTTTGGTTTTCACCCTAAAGGTTTGAAGGTTTTTATATATATACATATATCGTAAAGTAAAACTTTACATGATTCTGAAAAAAAGGTAGATTTGGTACAATTGCACGTTCCCGAATTCGAAGCGTAACATTGTCGACCACGTCTGAGTTTCATTGGCAAAATATGAATAGTGTATTTTGAAAGATATTGCGGATGGAACGGCCTTTTTTTCTTGTTTTTCGTTTTTGAAGCTGCCTTGGAAATGCTTAAATGCTAAATACTGCTAATTTTATATTTCTTTTCTTCATTATTTTAGGATATGTCCGATAACATTCCTTTAGCCAGACAGCGGCAATGTGCAGATTTTACCTGCGAGGATGAAAAATACATTCTCGATATATGTAGCTGTGCGTTGCCGGAAATTCATGGTCGAGGTGAATCGAGGAAACAGGTCTTCGTTTACATAACCAGAGCCAAAGAAAATGAAAGATTACCTTTCCTTGAGGTAGTATTAATCGCATTGTATATCGCCCCTGTAGGTAACCCTCTCCTCTCCCAAATAATGATAACAATGATAATAATACAATGATAATATTATTAGAAAGTGATAATGGCGGGAGTTTGTAAATTATTATTTTAGGTATTTTTGTTTCATCAAAATTTTTAGTCTACGATAGTGGGATGTAAATTGGTCATATGTTAATAAATTAAACATTTTTATTTCTCTGATAATATTATTAATAATCCTAAAAATAATAATAATAATATTAATAATAATAATAATAATAATATGATGATGATGATGATGATGATGATGATGATGATGATGATGATCTGTCTTCCAGGAGTAGATAAATTAAAACAACAATAAAAAAGTGAATCAATCAATCTATACTATAATAATTATAAATTATTGAAAACTGAATCATTGGAAAATGTAATTCTAGAGCGCTGATTGACTTAGTCATCATGGTATATGAGCCATTTCAGCTGCCATTATACCATGCTCTCCAAATATGGTAACTGTACGCCTCTGTTCAAAAATAAAAAGAAGCTGAAAATCGGTTGTTTTTACAAATAATGTCGGAAAGAATACTCGATATGTTGTTGGCGTTTTTAATAAAAAAAAATTTCCACTCGCCCTTGTAAGATATGGGATGTTTGCAGCTAACTCGGTGCTAAGCGCCTCGTTGTATATCTTCCATCTCATATCCACCTTGCACTCGTGGAATAATTGTCAATTATATTTTTTCTTTAACTCAGTACTGACAGAGGACACCATGCAATGTCATTAACTACATTTTAGTTTAGTTTTTTTTTCTCTACTTATTATAGGAGGAGAAAACTAGATTGGGCATGATTAGAGTATACAATGACAGGTTCTGCTGGAAAAAGAAGAAAGAAGATGAGGTGCTTATTGTAAAAATGAAGATGGAAGATTTTGACTCTTCTAGTAAACCGGTAAGACATATTGTATTTCCTCCCCCCGACAATTTATAATAGGTGAAGTCTAACATAGGCCACGGTTTAGTAAATCTTTGGACGACGGAATCTCTTCCATATTGGGTTGATTTAAGAAAATAAGTACTTTTTCAGTCTGCACCTTTTGCTTTCATAAAACTTTTCATGGTAAATAGCGTTAAGAAAACGACACTAGGGAAATTGAATTAGAACGCGACTTTGTTAAACACTGGCTAAAGTTTTTTTAAATAACTGGCCCTACAAGTTACTATACAAGGAAGTAAACTGGAAAGGAACACCAAAAACATTTCTTCGCCAATATATAAGTGTTTTCAATTTAAGCCTGATGACAAAGTGCAAAGCTGTTTCAATGGAAATTATTTAAACAAGTGACAGTTCAAACTAATTAAAATTTTCTTAGTTTGTTTATATTCACTTTTTCAGATTGCATGCCAGTGAAACATTTAAATATTATTTACTCGTTTGTATCTAAGATATGGAAAATGCACAGAAAAATTAAAAGCTGGACTGGCTTCTTCTAACGTACTAGTTTTTTTTTTCTTTTCATATTTATGTTATTTATTTAGTTAGTTCATTATTTATTTATTTTTTATTCATTTGACAGAATTTGCTAACCTACGGATATCTGACTTTTTTTGGTAGATTGAAAGGCGTAAAATTGACGAGATGCGAAATCCAGAGAAAGTCACTTTCACGTTGCCTTTTTGCGATGCATCCGTCATGAGATTCGGATTGAGTTTAACCACAAAGTTATTGAACGAAAGCGTTTGCGACGAGGTCCTGTTGGAAACAGAATATTTAAAGGCCAGCTTTTCCACAGTAAGTAGTATAGCACCCCACAAGTTGTACTTGTATGCACGGTCCATAATATAATACTACTGAAGAAGAGGAAAACACGAGGAACATTACAGCGATATAACAATTAATGAA
The DNA here is from genome assembly GCF_958299795.1 of Porites lutea. Taxonomy (NCBI): domain Eukaryota; kingdom Metazoa; phylum Cnidaria; class Anthozoa; order Scleractinia; family Poritidae; genus Porites; species Porites lutea. The sequence goes on along the minus strand of NC_133201.1, from coordinate 32,143,503 downwards.
AATTCCAGAACTCAGAATCAAAATATTTAAATACCAACGAGACGCTTTCTAAACGTGAATTTACTTCCTTGGATAAATTTAACTGCTTTAATCTTCACCAGCAGTGCCAAAGACTGAATTCGAAGTCGAAGGATTTTCCTACGGCCATAGCAGACGCTTTATTTTATTTAATTTATTATTTTGAAGAGTACTCGAAGATAACTCAAACCCACGATAACTCTAACCTCCCGCTAACTCGGTGTAAGTTCAGAAAAGTTCGCCCCAATTTTTGATCATTTCCTTATTTCCAGATACCCCACCAGGAGACAAGACCAGGGATTGAACATGGTCACATGACCAGTGAATCAGTAGCGGTAGCTTAGGAGGGAAACCGGTCATTTCGATACAAGTCATTTCCATAACTCAAGTAGTGAAATCTCACAAGAAAAACATTTTAAGTGTAAATTCTTCGTTCTTTAAGCCAGGTATGTGCAACTATTTACATAGCGACTGAATAAGTTTGTATCGAAACGACCGGTAACCAAGAGCCTAGATACTCTGCAACATCTTTTCAAAGTTATTGTCAGTCTAGTGCTAAACTGCGATCAGGCTTCTACTTCTCTTTCATTTCGAAAAAAATCCGCCCGGAAAGCAAAGCGGAAATTTCTTATCTGATCGTATCTAAGGGTACTTAGTTCTGTATGTTTATTGGACATATGCTGTGTTAAACAGATCTTCATAAGGAAGTATATTTTGGTTGTAAATGTTAGGTTCAGAGAGAGCTGGGACCCGTTTCTCGAAATACCCAGTACCTATATTTTCGTGCCCGAAATGAAATCATTGTTCAATCACAATCTAAAGATCTCTAAAGAATATAGGCGCGGGTCGTATCTAGCAAATCAGTTTATTTTATATTGTCCACTGATAGTTTTATTTCTGTTACACCCCAACCTCGACAACCATTGCAGTACTCATTTGTGACTCTATACAATCATAAAATACATAGGCGAATTTGTACTTGTTTAACCCCTGAAAAACACTTGCGTGCGAATGGAAATAAACTTCCTTTCTAAGTTACAGCTTTGTCCATTGCAGCTTGTATACTACAAGAGGAAATAATTATGTAACATACTGTACAGCCTACTGATGTAATTAAGTCTGGAAGACATGCGATATACACCCTGTCACTTTCAGAACAGCTTCACAGGTGCAAAATATACTTTTGTGAATACTTTTCAACTTCATTGCTATATGTAAATAAAAAAATTACGTAAAGGAACCGATACACGAAATTAAATAGAGATTGAATGTGTATATGTTATAATTATAAAGAAAAAGCTTAGCAATATTGTCACTATGAATAACTGAGCTTCACTTCAATTTTACTTTTCTGGAAGCCTACCAAATCTTATATCCTAAAATGCAGCTTCCATGTACAAATATATTTCACCTTTAGCTGGCAAAAATAAAGCCGTTCGATGTATTTAAAAACTGGTATTATAGTGTAATATTTCTCAGTCTCAAAATAAACTGTTTTCGAAAGTATATAATATCGTTATTATTTTCCCAAATTTAGGCTATGTTCACACCGGATAGCTTTTGCGCATGCCCAAAAACATAGTGGACAGGGCTTCTGTTCACCGGCGAAAAATGTCTGCGCATGCTCTACTAAAAATGACACGTGATCTATTTCGGGCAATGTCATTGGCTCCGAGGCGAAAATACCCGCGAAATGTTGTTCAGATGGAAGAAGCTATGGCAGCTTTTTTTGGCAGTGACAGCTTTGCAATTTCTTGCCACTGTAAGAGATCAAAAATTATTTTGGTCAAAGTTTTGACGTAAGTGTGTTCTCTAGAGAATATAGCGTCCTGAAACTGGCGAAAAATCGCATTGGCATGGTCTGATTCAGTATTATTGACGTTGAGATCGCTGGTTTGCATGTGGAAGACATGCCGAAAAGGTGGGTAGTTTTTGCTCTTTTTGTTTACTGCATGTTCCGTGCAACTCGGTACAAAAAGAAATTATAAAGTAGTGGAAGAAAAATTATTGGGGTTTGTTTTGGTATATAAATTAGCTTGTACCGAGTTGCACGGAAGCGACAGTTTTGTTGAATGTGTATCCCGTTTTTGTGTCAAAATTCGACTTTGATTGTGAATCTAACATTCGATAACATTCGACCGTTGATCGAAGAGCGTATTACAGTGCTATCCAAAATGTTTTTGTTGTTTAGATCAAGTTTCTTATCACGGATTCAACAAAAAAGTAGAGGGACAGACATTTTCGGGCTTTGTTTTGTTTATGTGACTTAGCGTTTACTTTGTTGCTAGAAAAACTATATTTAGATGCTTAATCTCCGCATGTTTACACTGTTTATGGCAGAGAAATTCGCTTACGCTTGGTTCAACTTAATCTCGTGTCACTCGGTGCAAAGGGAAATCATAAAGGAGGTAGAGAATTACTCTTAGCCATTGTCTTGGTGTGTAAATTGTCTTGTAGCTAGTGAATCGAAACCTAAAGTGCGTCGTTCGAAACGTTATTTTGTCCATGGTTTCACATTTCATTGTTGTTGTACATTAGTACGGCTTTGTATGTTACAGAAATTTGAGTTTTATCCGAACTGTCGAATGAGAAAATGTGAGAGTGCTTTCATTACAACGCTAATACCATCTTGGAGCTACAGTTCGATAGGTCCAGCAACGTTTGATTTGTAAAAAATATTCTGTTTACAATGTGTACAGCTGCTGTACATTAATTTTAGGCTTACAATGGTATAATTGAAGGATGCAAGTTTAGATTATTTTGCTCATAAATTTGGCCTGGGATTATCCACAACGAGGTCCTTGTTACTTTCCGCGTTAGGAACTGCACTTACGGACATGATTTCCCGCGTGTGCAATTTTTAAGTACCAAATCTTTGCTCACAAGGCTTTCTGTGGGGGGTGCTTCTTTGCTTGAAAATGGGATCCTGGAAGAAGATGAACAGGGTAATTTTGCTGTGAATACTTTTGTTTTTCTGTCCATTGTTTTTGGCTTAAATTTTTCTGGAGCAAAGTGATGAATGAATGACAGTTAACATGCTACTAAGTATTCAAACGTTCTTTCCAAGAAAAAAAAATGATTAGGAGTTTAAAGTTTGGAGTAAACTTTCGAGTAAACTTTGAGTCTTAATGAAATTTTAGTTGGATCATGTTGATGAATGCAGTTGTGTAGGATGTGCAGTTTCCAATTTTGATCTTCTGTCAGAATTATAAGAGAACACTTACACATCTCATTCAAAAACTGTAGTTTCATTGTTATTATTGTTTGTTTCTATTCCTATAAACTTCTCATCAGGTCTCCATTTTGCATGAATTTAATGTGATATATATTTGAAGGGGTTGTTCAGTTTCACCATAAAGTAGTTTTCACTTTGTTTTTTGATATGAAGTTCACTGGGTTTCTTCTTAGCTGTTGGCTAAGGCAGTGTTGAAGTATCTGACATGTTAACATACTTTACTTTTCATTTCTCTTCAGAAAAGATTGATTGATCCTGAATCAAACAAAGGGCAGCCTCACAAACAAGATTTTTTTTGACGAACAAATGTGTACCCAAGGAAAGCATATGTCCCTGACAGTGTCAATAAAATTTATTAATGGAAAGATCTGGGTTTTTACTCCTTTGTAGCACTTTAGACTATATGCATCACTTTTTTAACCTTTATGTACTAAAAAAATATAATCAGTATTTTTTCCAACTTACACTTGAATCAAAGTTCTCCTCTTTAAAATATAATATTCCCCTAATTTTAAAAATTTCATTATCTTATTCAGATCAAGCACAGTAACCATTGAAAAGAAAAAAAAAACCTTGTTCGGTCAAAAGACGGCTTTAAAGTTTTGATATTAAAATTGCACCCGTTCTCAATGAAACGACTAAATGCAGACACTAAAGTTCATTTAGCTCATGTTCCAGCTTTTTTTGTAAATTGGAAAGTGTTGCTGGAGAAAAAAATATTTTTGCTTTACCTTTTCGGAAAAAAAATTAAATAAAATAACTACCAGGTGTCTAAGCAATTTCAAAGGACCCATAGTGTCTTATTTATCTGCTACATTGAGCTGTGAACAAAGGTCGTTCTTCCTAGTGACCCTGCTTTTTCCAGAAATATTGTTGTCCTTCGTGATCCAAAGTTGAATCCTGTAAACCGGCCAAAACGCGAGCATCGCAGGGAACGAATCCCATAGGAATAGGTGAAAAAGGAAAATAAAAAGCCTAGGCTATTCTAAAATTATCCGTATATGCATTTGCAACTCATATTAAGCCGCAATTAATCCTCTTTCCACTGGAATAAACAAACGATGGAGGTATTGCCGCCATTTTGAATTTGACAATGTCACGTGGTGGCGCGTCGACCAATCAGACATTTTTCGCCGGTGAAAGGGCTTCTGCTAATCCTCACATACGAGTGGCATTTGTAACGGAGCAAAGCTGCAGATAATATACTGATTTTTTTTTTTAAATTGCAATTTTGGGTAGTAATTTTGACATCAGTATTAGCCAAATTCTAGCCCCAGACTCCTCTCTGTCCAATGCCTTGAGAACAAAGTTACAGCCGCAACCCGGTTACCTCAGTTGGAAGAGCGCCTCTCTGCTGAGCGGGAGATCATGAGTTCAATCCCCAGACAGACCATCAACCAAGGTCTTTAAAAAACTGGTGAGATCATGCTAGCTGTGAATCCCCTTTCTCAGTTTTCTCAGTTCAGATGATTGCGTCATTGGGCGTTGACGTTAAGCCGTTGGCCTTGTCTCCTCCATCCTTGTACTTCAGTTGGAAAGGGACGTAAAAGAAACCGTGACATTAATATTGTTCGAAAAGAGTAGGGAACGTAGGCCCTGATGTCATGGTCTATCTGACTTGTGCCGTCATCGGTCTGGGTGGGCGCGGTGTGATCAAAATATGGACTGAAGTGACTGCAAGAGTGTGCCTTTACATGCTGACGTCCGATCTCACCTCTCTGGTTCCTTTGCAATTCAGCCATTGGCTGCAAGTGAGGAAAGTTGGCACCGTTTATTTATTATTATTTTTATTTCTACAGGAGCCGATTACTTATTTCTATTTTTTTTTTACAGGCATGAGCTGAAAGCTGTATAGTAGAGTCCATGGTCAAATTCATTTGGGAACACAATTTACCGGGGGAGTTATAATTAAACGGCACTTTCAAAATTTCCCCTTGGAGGCTGGATTTTGGTGGTCAGAGGAAAAAAAAATGAGACGCCCCCCTCCCATCCCCCGCAAAAACTACAGAACTAGAAGTTAGAGAACTGAGCCAAAGTGACTTTTGAGATATCTCTTCACACCCAACTTCTGTACTAAGTTTCAGCCAAATCAGTTGACCATAACTTTTGGCCCCTGGAACACTTTCCCGAACAGTGACACTTAAGGCGAAATTTTTAGTGCTTGTTTTCGCAACTCGCAGGAAAGAATTCTCTCAGATATTGTATTACGTTTCTGTGGATGATATAATTAACATCAAGAGGCAAAGGCCTTTTCCTGCCATAAGGCTAGATTATCCAGAAATGCGTGCTTTAGCTATTATGATGGTTTAACTAAATTTGTTTGAGCTTCGCTCGCGGCAACAAGAGCAAATAAGATTTTAAAACATCATTGTTTTATTGGTGTATTAAAGTGATTTAATTCTTAATCCGTTAAGTTGAGGCTTGCTTCCACATGTGTGCATCTCTGTTATTCCTTGTTAACTGCTGTAATGGTGTTATACTGACAAGTCACCTGGATAACCCTGAAATGAAAAACAAAAGCGCTTATTATTTTTTTTTCCGTTTTTGCACAGTAATTGTAACTTACGTCCTTGTCAACTAAAATAATAATGAGCCATGTTCAGTAAATCTAGTAAGTGGCTGTACTTTCTGGGGCAGTTGAAACTGGCTAAGGTATCGCCTAATGTCCTGGTGTTGTTCTATACTATATGTATTAATATTTTGGTCAATAATTGAGCCGTATCGATTATAGTGCCAGGCGCCAGCTACAACACTGGGTTGGAAGATTTGTGGATTTTACCCCTTGGGGAACACCATGACCAGCTTTGCAACAACCTTTTTAGCAGAACCCTTTCGGACGCGAGACCTAAGATTAGAAACCTGTCACCTCCCACTCGCCGCCGCAAAGATTACAAATTAAAAATATATATATATATATATCAGAGCAATTTTGAAAACCAATCTGGTAAGTAACTTCTTCATATCCGCCATTGCTGCGATAGTATAACCATAGACAACTTTCAGATAATTTTTAAATTTTCTTAATTTTTATATTTTTTAAACGCTATCACATTTTTTAAAATATTTGTAAATATCTTTAATCATAGTTTTATTATTCATGGACTATTACTCTATCTACTTTATATTATTATCATAGTTATTACAGTATTGTAAAATTATATAATTCAGCCGAGAGGCTGCCAAGTTAATAAACAATCAATCAATCTCTCCATCTATATTACAGAATTAATCAAAGTAGTTATTGCCCGTGGCAGCAACGAAATGGAAAAATATTATTCTTTGCTTGCTTTTTTTGTTTGTTTGTTTTTCTTTTTTTTGGGGGGGGGGGGGGGGTGGGGGTGGTGTGGTGTTGTTTGTTTTGATATACATCAATGACCTAAACGTTAAAAGTGCAAGAAAAAATGAAAATCTAAGGCTCAATTGATTCAGACGCAGATCTTACTTTCTGCCGAACTAAAGAGGTGAAGATTGATCTCTGAGTTAAGTTGCTTTAAAATACGTTATAATAATTTATTCATTCGGTTCGGCACGTGGAAAGTTCGGTGTCTGAATCAAAGCAGTTCCAAAGACGCTTCTTAAGTCGAAATTTCCAGCTGGAAGAGATGGGCGAATTAAACGACTGAGTCTTTCCAAATTGAAAAGGGCGTTCCTAATTGTTCAGCCACTCCGAACTTTTCACGGACTGAACAGAGCGTATTCTCTCACGTGGCCAGTATCTATGCAAATTTATGGAAACAAAAAAAAAATACACAAAAAATGGTCCAAGTCCCACAAGATTTGTTTGAAACAGCAATATGGCCGCCGTTTCATTGTTTTGGAACACCAATATGGCTGCCATGAGGTCATTTGAATGCGCTCTGACAATGTATTAGGTTCGGCTCATGAAAAGTTCAGCGTCTGAACCGGGCTTGAGTCTGGATCGACAATCGCCTTTTATCAAACGCCTGAAACAAGCGAAGATCTTCGTAGGGACAAAAGTAGATCTTCTCATGCGACAAACTAAATGGTTAGATTAAAACTTTGTATGTTTATAGGATAGTTAGAAAATGATAAATAAATAATAATAAGACTATTAATAATTTATGATAATAATAATAATAATAATAATAATAATAATAATATATAATAATAATAATAATAATAATAATAATAACAAGAAAATTTATAATGCCCATCCCACTTGTATTCTCGTTGGTGTCTTTAGTCTGAAGAACACCTGGCTAAAGTCACAACACACTGGTTGTCCTTTGTGGTAACTTTTGTGCTAAAAGAAATACGTTTTATAGGTAAAAAGACGGAACAGTGAAGCTAGCATTTTCAAGGACAAACTTCAGAGAGACTTCGTCAATATGAACAGCCAAAAAAAAAAAAAAAACATCCCAAAGTTTCCGTTTAAGCTGATCAATTCATAGAAAATGTCGGAGCTTCATTTGTGGGGACAAAGGAAACTGTCCGATTCTAAGGGGTGTCTGAATTAAATGGGTGTCTGTTACGAGGGATTTTAATGTAGGATAGTGATCTGTTTCGCACTAGACTACGAGCAGTCTTCCTTTTTTTTCTTGGTCCATGGAGCAAAACGCCCGAGACACGTAAATGACCACGCGCGTGACTGAAGGCGCCAGACGAGAGAGGCACGACGAAAGAGTCTCTCTTTTTTCTTCTCGGGCTGCCGCCCTCGTTTCCCGCGTCTCGCGGCTTCTCCGCTCAACGCTCGCTGGCGCGTGCATCTACCTTACTAAATCTGAAGAAAAAGAGAGCCTGCTTGCAGTCTATTTCGCACCGTTTAGTGCTTCTATTATTATTGTCTTTGTGTGTCAGCTCATTCCCTTCAGTGCTTAGTTAAGTTTGCCGTTTGACTCAACAGTGGAATGAAAAAAAAGAAAAAAAGTGAACCTTATCGCATTTTGTTTCGTCTCGTTAAAAGCGTGGCGTTTTATCGACACCCAAAATGATGAAGATCTGTTAAATTGTGTAATAACTATGTAGTGCTTATGTAATACTACGATGTTACCGAGGCGAAGTTGTAACTAATACTTTTGATTGGACCTGCTTACCCAGTTCGTGCTTTTATTTTTCCGATCAATCAGTGCCTCAGGTTTCTAATGGGAGAGAAGGGGAAATAATAAACAATTCGGAATTAATCTAGACAATCTGATATGTAAGCAAAAATACAGTTTAATTTAAGGATTCATAGCTATTTTTACTTCCTTTTTTTATTGTATTACACTTAATTTAACATCATTTTATCGAACTTATAAAAACTGTTGGTGAAATCCACGCTTTTTGTCACTAGTTTGAGGAAAAACATAAATCTCATATGACCAAAGGCAGATGCTGGGTTGAATTTTCAATAGTGTTTGAATTTCTCTCGGAATTTCCTTTCAAAGCATCCTTTATACTCAGATAAAACTTTCTAGAAGGTTACCTCAATTTATACGGGTTTTAAGTAACATGGAATACATGTAATTCATTAAAAATGGTCGATCCAAGATGGTGCATGGTTGTAGTTCGTAATGACATCAGTGCTCAAATTTATGTGTTAGCCAACTTCTTCATCTTATCAGCAACCTTACTATTTTTCGTTTTAATTTATGTCTACTTTGTGGAAAAGTTGAATTCTACCAATGAATTAAAAAATGTGAGGTCATAATGACATCAAATTTCCCCTATTCTGGAATCCAGATTCTCTTACAAGGGACAAAATAGGTGCACTTACGCTGGTTGGTGATAGTTGTGGGAATTCCAGTCACCGCTGGTGGTGTTGTTGCCTTAACTCCTCCGGCAACACCTTGAATTCAGAAATATAAATTTAAAGCTAAGCCAAAAATTTACTCTTGCAGTATCAGCAGTATGCCTTTTGCGTAACACATATATATGAACTTCATTAATATCTCTTTGGCCTTGCTTCCGCTTCCCAAGAGCCTCTCCGTAGCAAAATGGACATAGCGACCTACCGGTGTTTGGGGAGGCCAAACATGTAGGTTAACAACCCATTTCCACTGACTATGACATGGTAATTATTATACCTCATTCTCAAATGAACGAATACCGATAAATGCGTTGTTTTATATGAGAAAATGACCCCCTTGATCGATTTTTTTTTACATTCTTATGAATTCAAATGCACGTGCAAAGCTCTCCTCCTTTGATCAATTCGTGAGCTACTTGTATTAAATAGGAAGTTTAACTGTTTATTAGTTAATAGTTCAGGAACATATTTAAAAGATAAACAGAAAACGTTTTCCCCTTATCATGATGTAGCTAGACTTACGCGTAAGTGTAATCACACGTATAGATTTGATTTATAAATTTGATTTTTCATTTAATTCCTTGATTGTTAAGTTAGGGTCGCCACGAGTAAGAAAGATAATTGCACTGTTTACGGATAATTTATGATAATTATTATACATACCACATTGTTTGTACAGTTTGTTTGCCTGTTCTGCATCTATAAGACTTAAGCCTTCTCGCTGTCCAATGATATCCTGATACTAGATAAAATTTTGTCTGTGTTTGTTTCCGTTTTGACTTTTTAACATTAATTTTTAGCGGAAATTAAGAAAGGGACTTAATCTGGAGATTTTATTGTAACGAAATGGCTAGAAAAGAATCAAATTCACATGAAACTACAGTGAAACCTGTATTGAGCGGACACCGTATTAAGCGGACACCCTCTATTAAGCGGACAGTAGCTGCAAGTCCCCAAATTTATTTCCCTTATTTACTTTAAATAAAACCTTTATTAAGCGGGCACCTCTATTAAGCGGACGCGGACACCTAAAAAGTACCTGAAATGGTCATTTCTATTGTTACCAACCTGTATTAAACGGACACTTGTAATCAAATGCCACCACCCAACATGGCAGACACCGGAAATGCTAAGATTGCCTCGAATTGCCACCCACAAATGTTTCTATTTTAACATTAAAAACGTGACTTGACGAACATATTTGATTAGTTTCACAGTACAGTATTGTTTTCTATTTCGTTTTGTTTGTATAGAGCTTGTTCCACTCATCTGATTTCTATTTGAGTTGCAATCTACGTTCATGGTATTATGATCAACTGGTCCACTAATGTAAACGTATATGGTCAAAATCTCTGGGAGTATTCTTAACCTTTCCACTGTTCATTTAAATGGCTTTTGACACCTCATATGACGTTATCTATTGAAACCTGTATTGGGCGGATAACCTGTATCAAGCGGACACTACAGAATTCCCCGAGGGTGTCCGCTTAATACAGGTTTCACTGTACTTTCTTTCGTTCTTTTTTTCTTTCTTTCTTTCTTCCTTCCTTTCTTTCTTTCTTTCTTTCTTTCTTTCTATCTTTATTTCACACTATATAGATCTATATAAGGCATTTACACTAGTGTACGTAAGTAGGAGAACATAAGTAGCTGATAAAAAATCATTAAGCTAAAAGAAATTAACTCTGTGACAGTGTCCAAAGTAGCAACTAGAGCTTTCTTGTTGGACACGGCGGGTCATGTTCAGATAATCGGCAGCAGCAAGAGAGGAAATAAAATCTCAAATAATATCAGTAATAGAACATATAAGCAAGGCTGATTTCAGATTTGATTGATTAGAAGATAGAACTTCCATTCTTCCTTAAACTTATGATAGGGCAGACACTTGAATTTTGGAGCGGATAATTTAAAGGACATCTTACCTAAGTTGGTGAATACTCTTGGCCTAAAATTATTCAGTCTACTGACAAATATTATAATTGTAGCATACTAAAGAACGTTCCAGTAGCCTGCTTGATTCACATCATATTTGAGTGTATAATTGAGTGTATTTACCACGGAAGTACCTATTAAGGACGCTATTTTTGCATCTCCTTCGGGAAACGGGACCGCCATCATATTGCCATCATTTACATGGTCATTCGAGCCAAGCAAAGGTCTAGCCGTTTGAAGGGCAAGGGCTGTAGTAATTCATATCTCAATTATTTAAGACCGTCGATCGAGCACGTCACTTCCCGCTCTGCGGCGCTGTATTGCAGGAGTCCTTCCGTGATTAGGCCAAAGCCGCGTTAGTTAGAAAGTAGGATATTTTTTGGCTTCACATTAGAGCTTTATATAATTAAGTGTACTTGGAACCTACTTCAAGTTTACTTGGTGACCAAGGAAACGTTCGTAGTTCAATAAAGCCGATGTTCGCCGCCAAGTATTGGTTACGCCACAATTGATAACATACCTTACTACTAAGAAATGGACGGGACGTGCAGCGGTTCCAAGATTCTAATGAAAGGGAAGATTGACAGCTTTTACATCAAGTGATATACTTTGCCAAAGAGTGTGAAGCCATGTTTTCTACAGAGCGACTTAAGATTTTCAAGTGCACTTGAATCAAGTGCTTACTTGAACTAACTTCGCTTCTAGTGTGAAACTAACAATTAACTTAATTGGTTTTTAGGGAATTTTGGTATAGTGTGATTTTATGTCGAATTTCGTGGCCTTTTGATTGCTGTTTTCAAACGTTCATACCATCCACCAAGGTATAGTAGGTAACATTAACTCGTGTGAAGAAATCCATAATAAATATGAAATACAGCGTATGGCCGAGATCTTCGAAACTGGCCTATAGACCGTTTCCACATCCCTCTGAACAAAGGGACTTATACTCGAGGCTCGCAATGACAAAATATAAAACATTATCTGCATATAACTATCGATCATCCATGCTATGTATTGAATACGTTTTAATTTTAACTGGGTGCCCACAAGTAAGGAATGCAAGAAAGGTCCGCTATTACACCAAATACACCTTTTGTTTTTCATTACGAGAAAATGCGTAATCATTTGCGTGAAACGGCGACCAATAGTGCGAAGACAGATTCAATAGCGCGAAAATACAAACATTAGCGCATAAATCAGATTCAATTACGATTTTTGCATTTTAATTAACATTCAATAACACTTTAGGGCATTCATATTCGTCATTCGGCATACAAAAGAGAAAAATATACTTTCATTAACGCCAACATCAAAGTCATTAACCTTAGGATGGATAAGACAAACATTAATGTACCTGTAAAATCAATTGAGCGATATATATATGTAAACGATTCTTTTGTTTCACACGTTGCAAATTTGAATAACAATTATATTGTTAGTAAACAGTGATGTCTCCTATAGTATTCAAATTTGACATCAGGTAACCGCCAGCTCGATCTTGAAAAAAAAAAAAAAACATTTTAGGGTATGGAGATTATTCTAGTGATATGTAAATATTCTTATAATGTACCGTCCACATACCCCTTCCTTTTTAACCAATATTGTGGGCAATCCGTTCCTAGAGAATGCGTCCTGTGAGTAATGCATTACACTTTCGTAATCGTAACGGGTTCCAAGCGAATCAATTAGTGAATTATCGTATTTAAAAAAGTTGTGTTCTTCCCCTGAAAGAAAAACGTTTCAATCACAATTTATTCAGCAAGCAGTTAAAAAAAAAAATAAGTAAAAGGATAAATAAATAAACAAACAAATAAATAAATAAATAAATAGATGAACAAATACATAAATGAATAAATGAATAAATTATACATGAATAAAACTGTATGTTGGAAGTGATATGAGTACGTGATTACTCTTACTTTTGATTTACTGTATTGACAATAGTTCCTTTTCAACTTTGGGCGATAATTTGAATTCCCTACTAACAGAGACCTCTTTTTCCTGGTATTCGGCGGGAGGGAGGAAAAGAGACCTCTGCAATGGGCCGAAACAGACTATGATGAAGCCACCGTCCACTCTCGTGCACTGTGCTTTGCACAAAACACATGCTCCTTGTATTGTCTACTGACCGTTTCTTGAGTCTCTTTTCCTTCCTCCGGCCAAGTACCAGGGAAAAAAGGGCTTCTGCCAGCAAGGAATAATTTAAACACAAACTAGTATTGAACGAGAGGTTTACCTGATGTCCACCTTTTTTGGATACAGAATTTCTTTTTCTTCTTATAGACACAATGCTAATAATACCTTCTAGCATAAGAACATGACTTACATAATAGAGCAGCAAGTTGTCTACATTGATTTGCCGTGAAATTGGCATTCCAGTACCTACCAGTGTACTGGTACTACGCGGAATTATACCAATAATAATTTTCACAACTATCATTTTCATCTCCACTATCATCATCATCATCATCTTCATCATCATCATCATCATCATCATCATCATCATCATCATCGTCATCATCATCATCATCATCATCATCATCGCCATCGTAAGTGTGGCCGTCGTTATCATTAACCTTACGACTATTCTGTCTGAGGAGTAAGCGAGTTTCGTATTCATGGGCGGCCTAGAACGAGTACTTGTTTTTACGCGAAAGTGAGGCTAATGCGGGTCACTTCTCACCAAGAAGACAAACAAACATGAGGAAACTGCGGTCGAGTTGCCGAAAAAAAGGACAATTTGAAGTATTGAAAGGTTTTGGAGGTCTCAAACCTTATTTACAGGCTTCAGAATTTATTGTTTCAAACAGCAAAAGGAAAATCAGTTCGTCATCACTAAGAAAAACAACGAACCTAACCAGAATTTGACCGAAATAGTGGTCGGTGAGTGAGTTCAATAAAAATGCGAGATGGTTTCAAAATCCTCAAACAAGGTAATACCCTGTAGCCATTTTAATGTTGTACGTACTTGTCGGAAGCCTGCAAGTTAAACGGAAATCTTCATTTTAGTTGATATTTTTTTCGGAGCGAATGCAAACTCCTGTGTTTTTGAAAAAAAAAAAAAAAATAAACAAATAAACTGACGGGGCAGACGTTCTGCATTAAATACCTTGTATTGTAAGAAGGTTAAATCGGTTTGAATAATAATGCTAGGGTCATGAAATTTACACACAATGATCCGTACAAAGAAGCCCCACACCCAGTTTTGACTTGCCACGCCCAATGATGACGTCACAGTGACGTCATATTCCGAGTTTTCAATGTTTCTTATTATTTTGCCACTTAGATACGTAAAATATCAATAATATTGGTAAAGTCATCTCTTTGTTATCCTTTCTTATGATTTAGTGACAAGGAAACACTTGTACAGCGAGAAAAAGCAATAGGAAGCAATAAAATTTAAAATTTGAAATGGTTGTCCGCCATCTTGGATCCGCTATCTTGGATCCGCCATCTTGGATTTCCGCTTTTTTGTTAAAATTATAATTTAAAGCAACTTTCAAAGGTGAAAAAGCTCAGAATGTATAAAAGAAGTATCAAACTAATGTTTATTACCCAAACAAATGACTGTGGAAGTGTTATTTGGAAAATAGAGCAGCATATTTGTCAAAGCAAAAAAGTGACAAATTTTACCCCACCCCTCCCCCCCAAATGTTCGATGTTGAAACATTTTGATGTAATTCAAAAACTAGTCCCAAGCAAAGACCATTTTAACAACAAAAAGCACTATAAGTGTAAAAACGCGATCTTAAAACAAAAAAATCACCATTTTTTAAATTTTCCAAAACCTATGTGTCAGAAACTGGTTGCCATGGCAACATGATTAATCACATGGACATGGTAATTATACCAAATTGTTTCTAGATAAATTTTAGGAAAAGTCAGAGAACTTGAACGTCATAGCTCTTTCGGTGTAGGAGTTATCACGATTTTGCCCGAGGGGGGGTTCGAAAAGCCCCCCCCCCCCCCAGTCTGAATAGGGTTAAGTACGATCAGCTTTTCCCACAATTTTGTTGGTCGCAATAGACATCCCTTTGGCTTACTGATAAAGTTAAGGCTTTGAAATCTTACTATTTTTAAGATTTCTATCGTTTTCCAGCGACTCAGCGGCAAATTACCTATGTTTCTTTTTGTTTCTGCAAAGAAGTTGACCCGCATTAGCCACGGGATCGTGCTCGTCCCAGGGCCGTCGGGGAATACGAAACTTGCCTATTTTCGTTCTTACCAGGTTTTATGTTGTCTTTCAAAATAGTGACATATTGGTCTCGGTCAGGACGAGATTGTTCGTGTAAATAACCTAAAGCATGTCCTGCAAAAAGGATATATATTATTTTTTATTATATAGACACGAGTGTTTTACTGGAAAATATACCACTCGTAAAATTCATAAAAACTACATCCGGGACCCGAGTGGTTTATTTTCTTTAATCTCACATGTGAGTTTATCGATGATGTAATTTTGGTAATTTCGCGCTATTATTTTGTTGATGTCATTTTGTCTAAATAATAAAAAGAACATTACACGGCGGCTTGAAGGTATGAATTTTATTTTCTCGTGGCAAAAACAACATTTTACTCACTCGCTGCGCTCGTTCGTAAAATATTGTTTTGCCACTCGAAAATAAAAGTCATATGTTCGCGCCACCGTGTAATATCCTCTATATAAATGCACCTCAATGGATGATTCCTACACCCTGGACGCCAGTGCGGATCAGCAGTCAGATTTTTGCCGCTGCGCTGATTGTGTATTGAAACACTCTGACAGAATCTGATTGGCTGTTAGAAACAGCAAAAGAAGGAGGAGCTAAATAGACCTCTTTAGCTTCTATGTTCTGTGTTTCCAATACAGGCCATGTGAAAATACACTAGAGAACTGTTTCTTTCAAATTTTGATTAATTTGCGTGCATATTGTTGTGAATAATGTTATATTTGGTGGCGTATATATGAAGGATTATACCTCGTGACAACTACATGAAGTGGGCCCAAGCCCTTGATTATATATGCTCGCACGATTGTGATAAATTACTTTTCTTGCCGGTTTATACAAAGTTGATGTGAGTCTTAACACATATCTACGCATATTTTATGAAAAGACAAAGGGTCAAGTTTCTTTTGAACGTCTATTGGGAAAACAAAACATTCAAGCTAAATAGGTCTATTTCTTTGGCGGCTGTCTTGAAAATCATCCCAAACGATCAGACGTCACAGTATACAGAGTTGAGATTTTAGCCGTTAGCTTGTTTTGTGGTTTGTGCTAGAAAAAAATCCTTAAATTATCTGTGTGGCTTGGAAATTGTCCAAATTCACGTGGTTGTATATGTCTGAATATGGAAAGATCCACGTGAGAACTTTACGGCCGTGAGTCCTTTTTTTCTGTCGTTAATAGGTACTTAAGCATACACCTTAATCAAAAAAGGTTCCTTTGGCAATTGGGCATTGGGCATTTGGGTATACAGAACAAAGCGATGATCTGCTTGAGTGATCACCCACAAGATCTTATTAGTGGGCAATTCCAAATGCTCAAAGCAACCTTTATTGAATTAGCAAAATGTATTCAGCAATATTCTATCCTATATTGCTGCTGCTTCGTCCGAAAGTGATTAAACACAATAACTGAATAATTACCGATTTCGTGAGCAACTATGCCCCTATCCCAGCAACCAAAACCTAGAGAAATGTCCTGACGTGATCCTATTTTACCAACCCAAGATCTACAACTGAATCAAAATATGGTGTAAAATTATAGTGATAAGAAATAGGTATTATACTCCAATCATGATCATCTACAAATCAAATATTTTTTTATAGAAAGAAATTGTCAACAAAGCAAGATAGAAAGCAAGAAAGGAAAAAAATGAGAGAGAGAGAGAAAAAAAGGAAATAAAGAACAAAAGGGAAAAAAAACTTTAATAATTATTAGATACTGTTTTCAGATAATCTTACAGTGTCCGAAAGTTAGAAAACATAAAAGACAAAAAAATAAAATAAATAAAAAAAAACCTCTCTCACCCCGAGCCAAATGTAAAATAGGCGTAATCCGTCTCAGTTGTTCGTTTTCTAAAGCGGATGCATGTCTTGCGGCTCCATTCATCCATTCCCGCCAAAATGGATGTCATCGCTTCAGGACGGTTAGCTAAAGGAAAAGTGGCATTAAAAAATAATTATATTTTAGTGTTATCAGAGAAAAAAAATAATTGATTGGTTGATTATTTTGGCACTTACATGCTCGACTAATAAATGTGATATCATTGAATTATTAAAAAGGCCTACCTAGTGTTGGTGAAATTTCGTAGATCAAAACTCCGCCAGGCCAAAGTGGACTTCTAATTGAAGCTCCCTGTTTGTTAGATGAATAAACGTCCAGTCCCATCATGGCATAGGCACGCTGCAAAGGCGTAAGAAGCATGTCTCCCTCAAATAAATTGGGATCTTCAATGTCACGATTTTCTGCAAATGTACCATTTATGCATTTAAAAGTCGCAAATAAGTAGAAAAGAAGCTAGCAAACTAAAAGGCGCGTATGAGTCGCAGTTATTTTGAATTTAACGAACTGGGCCATTGTGATAATTGTTTTACGAAATTAAGAGTAAAAAAACATACTAACACTGTGTGCAGATAATCCTGAAAATATTAATTGTTGGTGTAGGACCGAGTATTAGATACAAAAATGTGCTAAGTTGTCCTGCTGTTAAAACCCCCACTGGCTGAACGTTAATATTAACCGATGAATATAATAAATCAATTAAATCGAAAAGTAAAACTGTTGATTACCATCAGGATTAATTGGTGCGCTGAACACGGTTTTAATCATCAAAAGAATGGCGAAGACCTTCATAGTGGTTCTCGATATATATCTCGGTAAACTGAATTGAAAGATAAATCTTTATCAGTAAACAGTTGTACAAGCAATAAAAACAATATTAAGCCAGTGAATAACTCAGTATTAACACTTTCTTAGATGAAGAGAAAACATTCAATAATCCTTTACTCTCACATAGGGCAAGGTTAAAATGAGTCTTATAGTTATGTTTAATTTACTTTTCATCAGCAAAAATTGAATATAGATATTTAACTGTGTAGCAGATCCAAGACGTTTTAAATAGAACAGATATATATTTTAAAAAGAGGGATATTATTTAACGGGTAAATTAGCAGAGGTGTTTTGAGAGTGGGACATAAAAATAAATAAATAAATAAGTAAATAATAATAATAATAATATTTTAAAAAATACTTTCTTCTAGGGCGTATCACGCTGGGGCTAAACCACCCCCAAAAGGAATTATAAAAGCGTGGCAATTGTGGTTAATTTAGAATAATTTGGTAGCTTTAACTCTTTCCTGAAAATACCAAACATCAGGCCAATCAAAATGGCTTATAGGATGTCACCAAATGTCAAATTATGCCATCATATTTGCTGACGTCATTCATACGTAAATTTTAAACTTTTGAATCTCCCAATTTTTTGTACCGTTTTTGATAGAAATATCTTGAAAACTGAAAAAACATCTCCAATATCTCAAATATGGGCTGAGATATGACTTTTTTAATTTGGGTAAATTCATAGCACAGAAAGGGTTATCCCCTAGTAAAATAAGTCTAAATTTAAAAGTTATGTTGTCAAGACGCCCTTGCTATCTAACTTACACATATTGCATCTTTACTATCGAAAGCTAAAGGAAAGAGAAAAAATTGAATCAAATTATTGTTTTTAAGTCAAAAAAGGAATGATACGATTTTGGCCAACTGTAGAAGGTTTGTGTTACCGAGAAATCAGCTTATTTTGCAAAAAAAAACTGTGAGAAAAAAATATCATAGGGATCGTTTTTTAAGGAAAAGTACGGTTCCGGGGGTGCGATCAAATTTCTTTAGAGTCCCATACCTCGGGTTTTACGCATCAAAGCCAGAAACGATTTTCGCTGTTTTACTCCTCTTCTGAATTTCTTTCAGATGATATAAGTTTGGCTTTGAAATTAAAAACTGCATTTAACCCATTTTGGTGACGTCTGCCGTTGTGACGTCACAATTTGACATTTTGCGTCCAACAAAAACTTAATATTATTTGGTCAACAATCGTAGTTTATCTGGGGAGTTTGGTCAAGAAATGAAAAAAGATGTAAAAGATACGTAAATTTAGCCTTAATAAGACATTTGAGGAGTGGTTTGGCCCCACGTAATTCGATTGACAGTATTCTGGGATAAAAAATACATGGAATTAATTCTGACTATAGATTTCATTTGCTTTAGCACTCATTGCATTGTCATGTCCATAAATTTCCATAAAATAAAGTACTCCGGTGTATGTAGTGTTTAGGGGTTCAAAATTATAGTTTGTTCTAAACTCTATGTTCTGGAGTGTTTTACATCTATTGCAGACTAAAGGGTTAGTAACAAATTGAGCTAGTAAATAATAGTACCTGTACCTTTGCTAAACTTTGCAACAGGGACCTCGAAACTGACGAGTACCCAGTTTAGTCAAACTGTGAAGGACGACTAGCGAGTAACTTTTCTTCACTTAAGAATTTTGCCAAATTAAACGCCTATTTATAGGTCTAAGTCGTCGATACAGACTCTTCCCTAAAATAGAAATAAAGGAATTACAATCTCAAGAGTTCAGAGATAAAATATCCAATATAACCAAATTAACGTCTTATTTGATATGATAAGTGTTACTGATATAATATTAATATCTTATTTATGGTGAGTAGTGTCATAATATGATATTTATATCTTATTTATGGTGAATGTCATTATATGGTATTAAAATAATGTAAAACCCTCGTCTACACGCAACGCACCTGACAAATATAAGTTATTGTCTTCTTCATTTGTCCATCCTTCTTACTCATTTTATTTCTGATAAAATATCCCGTTTCTATTTTTATATGTATCTGAAGCATTTTTATATCATCTTGTTTTTATCGGCAATGTTGTTGTTATGTTAACCTGCTACGGAAAGTAAATGAGGTAAACATGTTTTAACTGGCTGAAATTTTGCTCTGCAGTTTTTACCGTAGTGTAACCGAAAAATAACATAAATAACATTCGCTGAGGGACCAAGTGCGCTTAACTCCTCCTTTTTAAGCCACCTATATGTCTCCGCACCTCAAAATAAAACGAAAAAATTATCATTGGCCAACTGTTCGCTCACGGTGGTAAAAAAGATGACAATATCCTTGCCGGGATACATTTCGTCAGTAATGTCATTTTCAAAGGCTATGAGGAAATTGTTTAAAATTATTATTTCCAGATCAAACACTTGAGGACTAAGGAATGCAAGTCATGCGAAGGTGTAATTGATACGAAGAAACATTACCTGTGAGGTGCTATATACACATATCCACATTTTTTTGTATTTCTTTCGCCCATCTCCTTACAAATTACACTCGAGAAGCGTGCAGATTTGGGCGACTTTAACAAATCAAGAGCGGCGCAATTTCTTTTAAAAATAACACATAATGACTATTTCGAAGCCATGTGAGGTGTGCGTGAACAGTCTCCTGTAACCCCTTTTATGGCTCCTTACAAGAATTAGGAAAGCGCACTATGCAAATGCCCCCACAAGAATTCCGATGCATTGTACCCGTGCTAAGGACTTTGTTAAATAGCTGTAAATAAACAGGCACCATCTCGTTTAAGTTGGATTTGATCAATTGATTTTTGATTCTATCTAAATATGGAGATTTATCGTTCAGTATAAGGAAGTCCAGGGAGTTTGAAGTTTGAGCTGCATTTTCTAGTCTTTTCTAATCACTGAGAGTTCTTCTTTGTGTGAACTGATGGGCTTATCCAACTTTCTTCTGAAATCGGAAGGGGAAGGTGGAGGGGGGGCGGGGGCTGTGTTCTTAATGAACAAAATCATTAATCGATTTTAAACAACTCCAAAAGCTCCGGCTGTTCGAATCATCTACTGTTTTTTCAAGTTGAGAAATCTTAGATGATAGTGTTTTCCTGTTTTCTTTCAGAAGGCTTTTTTACTGCGATACGAGGGTGTCATATTTTTCCTACGTAACCCGTGTCGTTTAAGACGACAATCAAGAAAATTGTCGTTAGGTGGCCCTGTATATTCCTCCATGTCGGGAATTTCACTGATAGAGAGCCGACGTCAAAGCCAATAAGTTTATCTGATAACAGTCCAATAATGGCATGGGCTCAATATTAATAAGCGGTACAAAGAAAAACGAAAACAAGAAGGAGGAACTTTCCGCGAAGAATTGAGAAAGGCATTCACCTTGTTGCATTTCGATGAGGCTAATCAAATGTTTTGACACACTTTATAAACACTGAGCTACAAAAACTAACAGCGATACATTAATTTTTTATAAAATATCTGTTTGGAGAAGCAAAAATTGCCCAGAATTTTATGTACCTTGAGAAAGGCTAAGAATTTTTTGATGACCGTTCCATTCATGTAAATTTTCGAAGCTTATCTAATAAATTCCCTAGGATTTTTTAATTTTTCGCATTTCATTCCCCAGATTAAGCTACTGTTTTTGCAGAAAAAGGAAACCTATAATTTTTTTCAACTGATAATTTTCGAAGAGACTCAAGTTGCCCTAGGATGACCCAACAGATATAAATTTTATAGCGCCGAATGGAATGTATTCCTAAAGATCTAAAATTACTCTAGATAGCCTAAAAAGTGTTTTTAATGCGTTTAGAAAGAAACCGTCGCTGGGTGCCCTTTAATAAATCTTGATCTCATATGTAGTATATAGTCAACTCCTGATTTCCCAGGAAATGTGAGTCTTCTCAATGAGTCACTAGGTCATTCGACCATTCAGAATCCATAGCTCTGTACTCCTACAGATTTCTCAAAGCATTTTCACTTGGTTGTTTAAACCGTTATCAAATCTATCCCACTGAAAGGCGAATAGGGAGAATTGAGATTACTCATTTATTATTAATAATCGAGTTGCCCTCTTGAAAAACATTGTCTGGGTATTTACCTGTTCTAGAACTGAAATCTCCCATGAATAGAATTGATCCAAATGAAGTGACGAAAAGCACTTAAGGTAACTTGTTGAGTCCATTGGGGACCCAGGACAAGGATCACGGCGCTGCATCGCAGACGTGACTAACGGGGGTTACGTCAGGTCTGCGACGAATGTTCAGCTACTACCTGTGGGCAGGTTTCAGAATAAGCTCTTTGATCAGGACCGTCAGACTGACCAGTACAATGTGTGCCTTGTTGTGTAAACATTTCGAAACCCGTCGAATACGCAGAATAAATTAGAGTATTGTCTAGGGGACAGCAGCTATTCTTAGAACGTGTCAGTATTGCATTTTTGAACATACTATGACAGTCGAACAGGATTGTTTGCGCAATAACGATCACTGTAATCGTCCATGATGGTAAAGTAAAATCACCCATAGCGCTCTATCCAAATTGATTGACCACTAAAAGAAACCATTCTTCCCGGTGCTAAATGCATCAAAATGTTACTCTCAATTATAGATACCGAAACACATATCTGTATATGCAATATTAGCTAAGCTGTATGTGTTGCAATTTTGCACATGTATATCTGGAAATGATACGTGAACAATAACGTCACAACCTGTAAAAATGTTATCAGGACACCTATCGAGATATTGATTATCACTTCAAGAATATTTTATGTTTTACGCCACTGATCGTGCTAATCAACATTTAGCCATTGCTCATTTTTGCGCCTTAAGTGAAAGAGCGGACAAATGTAATTAAAGTGGCTCCGAAAGAAGGAGTTAGGGACACTTTGTTCCGCAGCGATCGTTGTTATGTTGTTGTTGTTGTTGTTTTCTCTTTTTCCCGTTATTTTAATGGTAAAAAACTGCAGAGAAAAATTCCAGCTAGTTTGACAAACATGCTTAGCTCATTTACTTTCCATAACAGGTTGCTATAACAACAACATCGCCAGATTAAAAAACAATAAAATATAAAAATTCTCAAGATACAAATAAAAATAGAAACTCGATATTTTTCAAACTGCAAGCTTTCACAAGCACACGTACAGCTTATACAAAGTCGAATGATCCAAAATTGTCAATCCGAACAAAATGCAATTCCAGAGTTCACTTGAACCTTGTATCAGCAATAACTAGTCTTTAAACAATCGTTTGCATAATGAGTCGTTTTAGGATAGTTTAATGCAATTTTCACATCAAAATTATTATTCTTAGTCAGTATTGCAAATACGATAATGGATACAAACATATCTACACCAACAGCGAGTTTTATTATCTTCAGTTACCAGGCAGACGGTTTTAACTATGCGATAAATTAGAGGGTTCGGCAAATTAAAACGACAGCCACTTAGGCAAGTGCTTTGCAGACGTTGTTTTATAACTACTTTTAATACCATATCATGACACTTCCCGTAAGCAAGATATTAATTTGGTATTTAATTGATGGTAAATGATATTTTGATGTCTGATCATGAGACTCTTGAGTTCCTAATTCCCGTATTTCTATTTTAGACCGGAAGCTTTATCGACGACTTCTCCCATAAATAGGCGATTTGGTGCAGTCAACTACTGAAGCAACGTCCTTTGCTAGTCTGCAGATTGACAAAAACTACGTACGCTTTAGTCTCGAAGTTCCTGTTTAAAAGTTTTCGCAAAGATACAGGTAAATATCTATTTTAAGTTTTGTTAATATTTATTTATTTTTGTGCCGTGGAAATAAGTCTGCCATCCATTATATATGTAGTAAGATATTCATGATCAATATTTTCCTTTGAAAAGTATATAGTTTACACAACTATTAGATTATGTTAACAGTGCCCTGTGTGAGGGTAAGGATTAGATAAAGCTGTTTTCAATGTTTGCTGTACAGGTAACCATGTTTAAGGGCGTCCAAAAGTCAGAACTGGCCTGCCGGACCATGGCCGGACCGGTCATTTTGAAAATGAAATAGGATTTTTCCAAGAGTTTTTGATCAAAAACGTTTCCTTCGTGCATACTATTTAGGAATTGACGGATCTAGTTGGATAGCGTTGATTAAAAGTACAGTTCTCATTACAACGGGAATGTCCTAGCCGGTCAGTTCTGACAAATAGCAAGCGCCCTAAGTTATTCAATTGCCCAATGTTGCTGTCGTTGTTTATTCAACCTATTTTTTTCCTTTTAATTCAGTTCAACGTGATATACAGTGTACATCAAAATCCACTATGAAGGTCTTCCCCATTCTCTTGATGATTAAAACAGTTTTCAGCGCACCAATTAATCCTGATGGTAATCAACAGTATTTAATTCTCAATTTAATCATTTTAACGTTCAATTAGTCCAGATGATAATAACGGTAGGGCACCTTTAAACTGTTTTGCATGAAATGATGATCTACTTAAGGAGTTCAAATGAACTTTTTTTTGGCTAGTTCTTCATCATAATTGCAATATCATAAGCACCTCCAACTTTGCTAAAATGCATGAAATACTACTTTTGCAGGAAATCGTGACATTGAAGATCCAAATTTATTCGAGGGTGGCATGATCCTTACTCCAAAATAGCGTGTTTATGCCATAATGGGAGTGGACGTCTTTGCACCTAACAAACAAGGAGGCTCATGGACAGGTCCCCTTTGGCCTCGCTAAGTTTTAGTCTACGACATTTCACCAGCGCTAGGTCGGCCATTGTTTCTACCTTTCTCTAGCGGCGCAGGGAAGTGCCACAATGACCAACCGATCAATAAATGGTTTCTCTAAGTAATCTAATATTTTTGATACCACCTTTCCTTTAGCTAACTTTACTACAGCAATTGCGTCCATAATGGCGGGAATGGATGGACCACAAAGACTTGCATCAGGTTTAGAAAACGAACAAATGAGACGGATTACGTTTATTTTACAAATGACACGGGATAAGAAGGGGTTTTTCGCATTCTCTTTTCTTTCTTTCTTTCTTTCTTTCTTTCTTTAAACTTAATTTCAGATTCCGTAAGATTATCTCATATAAAACAGTTTCTAATAATAACTGAAATAAACTGGTTTTGTTGTTGTTGTTGTTGTTGTTGTTTTTCCTGTTCCTGCTTCTCCCTTCTTTTCTTCAGGCTCGGCAAGGGGTTTTGGTATCCGGGTATCCGGGCTTTTTTATTCAGGTATACGGTATTTTTGTGTCACATTACGGATATAAAGTATCTCCGTTTTCTAAATTGTCGGTAGTTGATACTTACGCAAATGTTTATGTATATTTTTTCACATATGAATCTGTGTTGACACAGTGATCGAAATATGCTAATCACTGAGAGATAAGCCAGAGGCTTGCACACGGACAGCGGAGCTATGGGGAATTTGCTTTGTTTTACTTTGGTTTGTTTTTGGTTTGGTTTGGTTTGTTGGTTTGTTTTTGCTCCTAAGTAAGTACTCCTAATTTTTGTGTTAAAGGAAACAAAATTTTCTTTGTTAAATTTACGTTTTGTGCAAAAAATTACAGAATGTTGATAAAAATTTATTTAAAACTTTCTCAACGGATTAAAAGAAATAAACGCGATCTTGCAATTGATGATCCCAGAGGCTCTAAAATTTCAAAATGTTTCCTGGGAGCATGCGCCACCGAACCTCACCAATCTAAAATATGCCCCGCAGTCCCAGTGTCAAAGGAGGGAATGGATAAAGCCCGTGACTAACCTGCCATCAATATAATAAAGATATTGCTAGTTTATTTGTTTCTATAAGAAAATATTTGATTTGTAGACGATAATACCAATTTATTTACCAATTTCCCATCATCTTATATTTCCATTCAGCTGTTCATCTTGGGTTGGTAAAATAGGATCACGTGAGGACATTACTCTGGATTGTGCTTGCTGGACGAGGGGCATTGTCGCTCACGAAATTGGTAATCATCCAGTCATTTGTGTTTAATGTGATACACAACTTTTATTTCCTTAGTACGGTTAGTGACACTAAGGGTTTCTAAAAAGCCGTCGTTGCTCTTTTTTTTTCTTGCGCAAGCGTGATGCCAATATCTCCTCTAGGTTTGTTTCATTTGATTCTCTCCCGTTACACGACGACTGCCGCGTTCTTAACTTTCGGGTGAAACAGCAGCAACTGAAGTATAGAAGAGTAACTATTGAGGATAGAATGATAATGACGGCCGGAAAGTTCTCAGATAGATCATTCCGCGAATTTCGTATGAATTTGGAAAAAGTTCAAGCCACATAGATGATTAAAGATTTTTTTTTTTTGGCCGGCACTAACGACAAAGCTAGCAAAAAAATTCCCCTCTGTGTACTGTAATGCCGGATGATTGGCGAAGATTTTCAAGAAGGCAGCGCGAGAAATTCAGCTTCTTCTTCTTCATTTACTCATTCTAACTGCCAATGAGATCCTGCCCGCGCAGTGTTAAACGGCTAATCAGGGCTGTGAGATACATCTGGCTACGCTGGCGTTTAGGGTGTACGATTCATCCCTCGAAGTGAATTTATAAATATATTCCTTTTTACAGGACATGCTTTGGGGTTTTTCCACGAACAATCTCGTCCTGACAGGGACCCATATTTTACCATTTTGACAGAGAACATAATACCTAGTAAGTACGAAAATTCCTCGAGTGGAATAGTCGTAAGGATCGATAATGATGGCGACGTCCACGACGGCGACGACAATGATGATGATGATGATGACAGTCGTAAAAAAAGATTATCATTGTTGATTAATCACCAAGTCCGCTAAGTAGGACTGGAAATACCAATTTCACAGCAAATCAGAAAAGTTCCTCCTTCAGTATGTAAATCATGTTCTAATACTACATGGTATTTTTTAGCATTATTTCTGTAAAAAGAAAAACAACAACAACAAAACAAAACAAAACCATAAAACAAAAACCAAGGACTTCTGTATCATCAAAACAAGGTCAACATTAAATTCGCGTTCAATTAAAGGTGAGATTTCTGTTCAAATCATCATCCAACATTTATGAAAAGTAGCTATCATCAATAAAGTAAAACAAAACTAAAGGTACGGATCGACGAGCAGTTCTTATTTGACAGCTTAAGTATCCCATGTACACATGCTACATCCAACACGTTGTGTTCATTTAATTAATTAAATTATTTATTTTTTCGTTTTAGGGGCTAAACACATTTACTTCAAACAATACGACAAATCAGTTATTGATTCCCTTGGAACACCGTACGATTACGAAAGTGTAATGCATTACTCACAGTGCGCATTCTCTAGGAACGGTTTGCCCACAATAATGGTTAAACAGAAAGGGGTACGTACACGGCACATTAAGTTTATCTACATGTCTCTAGAACAATCTCCATGCAAATAATACAAATTGTTTTCAGATCAAGAAAGCTTTTTCACTGTACCTGATTGCAAATTCAAAATTTATTTTTGCGCATTTGAGCATATTTGTGTGTGACATGCGCACAATAAGTCATTAAATTATCAAATCATTATTATTTTCCTCCTCTTTAACTCTTAATGGCCTTTAATTAAAATCGACATGAATCAACGTGCGGGAGATTACTGGAATTGTCTTCAATGTCTCCGTGCCTATTTGATTCTTCCCTCCCAATTTCTTTGCAAGAAAACTTCAGTCAGTTAGTCACTTGGCAAGAAGCAGTCAACGTTTCTTTGCTCTTAATGATCAAAAGACAACACCCTTTCTTGTCCTCAGGTAGATACAAAAGGAAGTCATTTGACATTAAACTTTCCAAATAATATCAATGTTTGAAAGGGAAACAAATACAAGCAAAATCTTATCTAGTTCCAGAATGTCATTGGCCAGCGAAAAGGATTAAGTGCCACAGACGCAGATCAGGCAAACAAACTGTACCAACAATGTGGTATGTATTTCCTTAAATTGTTCTTAAGACAGTGGAATTGAGGACGAAAATAATAATAAAGAAAACAAATATTAGATAACTGTTATTCTACACTGTCCAAAGAACTCTATTCTTTTTCCTCGCAAGTTCGTCGAAATAAAGCGCTTTGGGTTACGGGGGGGAACTCATGGATGCCGGGTACAATATATGAAAGCAAGATGGCCGCCCGAACCAGAAAAATCTCGATCCTGTCGAAGTTACTTTGAAATTGAAAACTGCTTTAGTATCAACAGACAAACATACAAAGTGAATGTTTTATTGTTTTTCTTTGCAATTACTACCAAACCTTCATGTGCGACCACCTCTCGTAGGCCATCACTTCTCATAAATCGTTTCCAAAACACCAAAGCGTTTCCGTTCAAAGCCTTACAGTTGGAACATTTCGTAATAAATGACCCTCTCTTGGAAGCGACCACGATTACCTCTTGGGCTAAACGGTTTAATAATTTTCTTTTTGTTTTTAAGCTCTTGTAAGCGATCACTCGGCGCATGGTCTGATCTATGTGTCCGCTGTATGTACTATGCTTACTTGGAGTGTAAGAAGAACTTTTAGAAGCAACATGGAACTACACATAATGCAACTTAGAAATTGCATGCAATAAATTATCCAAGTCAGTCTTTCCATAGAGTTTGACGTCTTCTTGGAAAAAAATCCGTCTGTGGTTCGTTTCTTCTAAACGACCACCGCCCGTAAGCAACCACTAGGTCTTCACATTTTGGTTGGTTCCTTACGGGAGATTCGACGATATCATAGCGGAGCTCTGGCGCGCGAAGCGCGCCTGCGGAGCACAATGGGTAAGTAAATCTACCCATCCCAGAAAATTTGGTAATCACGTG
Source organism: Porites lutea (assembly GCF_958299795.1). Classification (NCBI taxonomy): domain Eukaryota; kingdom Metazoa; phylum Cnidaria; class Anthozoa; order Scleractinia; family Poritidae; genus Porites; species Porites lutea. The sequence goes on along the minus strand of NC_133201.1, from coordinate 32,114,917 downwards.
ACCGTACACCGCCCGCCCGCTGCCCGTCCGTCCGCACCACAGAGAAACCAATGTTCAATCCCACAGTTTCTAGCTAGTTTGGGAGCACAGGAAGACTGATATTGCACACATATTGCACATTAATGTTGTGATCAGTTGACAGCTGTCAAAACACGGTCCCGCTGACCACTATCAGCTGTCCGTATCGCGGGCTCAGGTGTCGACCCATCGAGGTCGAGTATTTTTTGAAGTTATCCGCTGACAAGTTACTAGTTTTCAAATCATTGCAGGCTCAAGTTTAATTTTTTCAATTCATATGAAATATGTTGTGTTTTATATGTGCCGCACAATTAAAATTTTTATTTTAAACTGACCTCAGAAGTTAAGATTCAGCCGATTCAGCCAGTTTTTACAAGCAGGGAAGACATGCCAGTTGCTTTTGACTTTTCTCACCAAGGTCACGCGTTGGTCACGCTCTACGTCCAATTTGTATGCTCTGATTGGTCAAAATTTGACGGGTGAGTTCGTGCGGAAAAATTATGCAGCATCTTGAAACTTGTTTACTTTGACAGCTGAAGCTGACAGAGTTTTGTGTCAACCTGTGATGTTTTTAACTGCCTTTTTCCACTGAACATTGTACAAAATGAAATTCACCTGCTATCAAGAGTCTTCTGTTATTCATGGCTAGTTTGTTTATCGGGTTTTTGGTTGAGAAATACGTCGCTTGTCAAAGTCGGAAATCCGATTTCGGATGGAATCGTTTTCGTTTTTCACCTTGCTTGATGCGTGAGAGGGTTGAAACGTCTGAAGCGATTTAGTATTTAGTGCATCTCGAATAGTAAGCCTGAGTAATTATGTCATTTGATGTTTGTTTTTTATATCTAATTCAATGAAGTCGAGTGTGGTTTATGGGGCTATTTAGTTTATTCACGTTTGTAAGATTTGAGACAATGGTCTGACCGAGTATCAGGTTTGATTATAAGCTTATAGAACTTTAAAAAGCCTTCAGACATTTTCTCACCGCAAATAGAAAGAAAACGTTCCAAAGAATATTTAGTTATAATTCTGGCTGTAAAAGAAAGCTTTGAGCGATTTTCTTGCCTCGAGTTCATAGTTTGAAAACGCAAACACCGGGAAGCCG